>NC_140948.1:122678962-123028962 GCF_014529385.1 Adiantum capillus-veneris
AAAATCATGCGACACCGACAACAAAAAGAACAAAGGCGCCGAAGGCATGCCTTGGCCAACCCCGAAAAGAGATATGCACTACACCGATGCACCGGCAAGCTGCCATTCACCGGCATCACTCAACCAGGACACCATTTTCAGTAAATCGTAGGTTATTATCATCATTTCTCAGTTTTCACCCAAGCCTTGTTAAATTCCCAATTTGTAATTTCCCTCTCTCTAGGTGATGGTCACAAAGGCCCACCTAGAAGTTTTCATTTTTAAATAACTCCCAAGACAAAGCAAGGGTCAACCACACCGGGCCCACCACCTTGCTTTGTCTCCCCAATTAGCTTACCCTAATCAAGCCAGATTACCCTAATCTAAAGCAGCCAACACCTATAAAAAGGGCACTGAGAGGTCACTATCGAGGGGGGCAGTTCATGAGAGGTCAGCACTTGGTAGAGTTTTAGTGGAGGAATTGACATTATTGGCATCACGGGAAGGGGACTTGTGTGATGGTTTGTTTTGAGAATTGCACCATGTGAAGGGAGCTACGTCCACCTCTCGACTCCAATGGTTGATGCACACACACATACACATTCTTGGTAGCAAGTTTCATATCATCGAGTCGTCTTTAGAGAACGCACCAAGTAGATTCACCATCTCTTCTCCCTACCTCTCTATCACCACGGTGTGCCACCTCGTCGGAAAGAAGGTCATTGTAAATATTGCAAAAGTAATTATCCCTCACACCCCCGAGGGTTTTCATCATTTTTCAATGTTGTGTGTGTGTGTGTGTGTGTGTAATTTTGCGGTGTTCACATCACCGTGGTCTGCGTCCTAGCCGCTCAAAGCTAAGCGGTGCCCCCTGTTCGCTTTATTATGGACGGCTTGAGGTGTGCCATCGTCTCCCGACGTTTTAGAGGCCGTCGGAGTTCGTGTCTCACTTTGCACCCGTCAATGCTTAGCCTTAGAATTGCTTGTCTAAGATGGGCATGGAGAAATAATAAAAGGTGCATGGCTTATTCATTCTTAGGATCTAAGTGTACATTCCACCACTTGCATATCTTGTAATGCTAAATCTGAATAGTTTTTCTTTCTTAACCTTTATAGAGGGTTTTATTTCAAGGTCCATCACTTGTCCAATCTAGCTCATCAGAACATGGAGAGAAGCAAAGCTCTACAACTTGTCCTAGTTAGACTGATCAAAACAAGGAGAGAAGCAAAGCTCTACCACTTGTCTAAGCTTAGATACATAGATAGTAGATGGTTTAGTATAAAGATCCACCAGTTATACAACCCTCTGGGGATGGCCCACGAGGTGTAGCGCAGTCTGGTAGCGCATCTGTTTTGGGTACAGAGGGCCATAGGTTCGAATCCTGTCACCTCGATTATTGCCTAACTGGGCATTTTGTCTTTTTTTCACGATCTTTCTTTGCGCTAAGGCGGCTTCTTATGGCATAACTCTGTCCACGAATCAAACAAGCATTGTAACTTTAAATTGAAGACATGGCCCTTTGAGTCGAGTCATCTAGGCATTTTGAAACCGGAAATTTCGTATATGGAGTTGTATTGTAAAGGCTATGTCTCTCATATACGAAAATGGTTAACCCAAAGGGATTGAGAGGAGATACTACAGACCGTAGGTCTTCAACCTTTTGCCATAAGCATTTGGCTGGGTGTAGAGTTAGTTTAAGCACGTCTGGTTTCGGTTATAAAATGATAAAGCCAGTAGCATGGTCCACCTTGTAATGCTTGAAGGTTCACCAGTTGTCCAAGATATCTCCATTAAAGCAATGGATAGAAGAAAAGCTCCACCACCTATCTCAGTTATGCTTCTTTGAAGCATGGAGAGATACAAACTCCACCACTTGACTAAGCTAGGATCCATTGAATCTAGGAAAAATGAAAGCTTTACCATATGTCCAGACTTGGTTCCATTAGAACATATGGAACCCATGCTATGGTGTACATTGAGTTTTTTTGTGTGAAAGTCCACCACTTGTCCATTCTACACTTCATAGATAGTACATGGTTTAGTGAAGCAGTCGACAATGTGCCTATCCTTAGAAATACAAGGTATATCACTTGTCTAAGATGAACTTGGAGAAATAGTAATAGGTTCACCACTTGTCCATTTTAGGTGCAACGTCCACGACCGTTTTCCAAGGCTTTAGCTTGGATGTTTTTTTTTCACCTTATGGATAGCCTATGATATGTTGTCAATGAGGGGTTTAGTTTGAAGATTTACCACTTGTCCAAGCTAGCTCTATTGGAACATGAATAGAAGCAGAGCTCCACCACTTGTCCAAGCTAACTCTATTGGAGCTAGCATAGAAGATAACTCCACCATGTACTCAATCTATGCTTCTTTGAAACATGGAGAGAAGCAAGCTTCACCACTTGGCTTCACGACTTGGCCAAGTTTCAATCCATTGAGACTAAGACAGAAGAAAGATTTATCATCTAACCAAAGTGAACTCTATTAAAACATGTAGAACATTGAGTTTTTGGTCTCAAGGTCCACCACTCGTCCAAGCTATACACTTAATAAATAGTAGAAAATTTAGTCTAGTAGTCCACACTGTGTGTAGCTTTAGGAGAACAATATATACCACTTGTCTAAGATGGTCATGGGGAAATGATAATAGGTCCACCACTTGTCCATCCTAGGTGCTAGGTCCATGCCCAACCTCTAAGGCTATATCTTGAATGGTGTTTTCTCACCATTTGGATAACCCATGATATATTGCCAATAAGGGGGTTTGTTTGAAGGTCCACCACTTGTCCAAGCTAGTTCTATTGGAACATGAATAAAAGAAAAGCTCCACCACGTGTCCAAGCTAGCTTTATTGGACCTAGCACATATTAAAATATCCATCACCTATTCTATCTGGGCTTCTTTGAAACATGGAAAGAAGCAAGATCCACCACTTGGCCAAGCTCAAATAAATTGAGATTGGGACAAAATTAAGCCTTACCATATGTCCAAATTGGGATCCATTAAAATATGGAGAATCTAAGATATGTTGTATATTGAGTTTTTTGCCTGAAGGTCCACCACTTTTCCAAGCTACACTTCATAGATAGTAGACGGTCTACTCTAGTAGTCCACAATTTCAACATGCTTAGCCTTAGAAATACAAGGTATATTGCTTGTCTAAGATGGACATGGAGAAATGATAAATGGTGCATGACTTATTCATTCTTAGGATGGTCCACCACTTGTCTATCTTGTAAAGCTAAATCTTGAACGGTTTTTCTTCCTCAACCTATAAAAAGGATTTTATTTCAAGGTCCGCCACTTCTCCAATCTAAGCTCATCAGAACATGGAGAGAAGAAAATATCTACAACTTGTCCAAGCTAGATTGATCGAAACATGGAGAGAAGCAAATCTCTACCACTTATCTAAGCTTAGACACATAGATAGTAGATGGTTTAGTATAAAGCTCCACCAATTGTCCAACCTTTATTTGCATGGTCCACCTTGTAATGCTTGAAGTTCCACCACTTGTCCAAGCTATCTCTATTGAAGCCATGGATAGAAGAAAAGCTCCACCACCTATCTTAGTTATTCTTATTTGAATCATGGAGAGATACAAGCTCCACCACTTGGCCAAGCTAGGATCCATTCAATCTAGGACAAATGCAAGCTTTACCATATGTACAAACTCGGCTCCTTTAGAACATATGGAACGCATGCTATGTTGTACATTGAGTTTTTTATCTGAGGGACCACCACTTTTCCAAGCTACACTTCATAGATAGTAGACGGTTTAGTTTAGTAGTCCGCAATGTGCCTATCCTTAGAAATACAAGGTATACCACTTGTCTAAGATGAACTTGGAGAAATAGTAATAGGTTTACCACTTTCCCATCCTAGGTGCAACGTCCAAACCCGTTTTCCAAGGCTTTATCTTGAATGGTATTTTTTCACCACTTGGATAGCCTATGATATGTTGTCAATGAGGGATTTTTTTGAAGGTTCACCACTTGTCCAAGCTAGATCTATTGGACCTAGCATAGAAGAAAAGATCCATCACCTATTCTATATGTGCTTCTTTGAAACATGGAAAGATGAAAGCTCCACCACTTGGCAAAGCTAAGATCCATTGAGATTGGGACAAAAGTAAGCTTTATCATATCTACCAACTAGGCTCCATTTAAAGATGGAGAACCCAAGCTATTCTATACATTGAGTTTTCTGTGTGAAGCTCCACCACACATCCAAGATAAAATTCATAGGATAGTAGACGCTGTACTCTAATAGTCCACAACATGCATAGCATAATATGGGCATAGAGAAAGGATAAAAGGTGTATGACTTACTCATCCTAGTATCTACGTGCAAGGTCCACAACTTGTCCAATCTGTAAAGCTAAATCTTAATAGAAGCAAAGCTCCAACACTTGTCCAAGATAGCTCTATTGGAGATAGCATAAAAGAAAAGCTACAACTCCATGTTTTTGTGAAACATGGCAAGAAGCAAGCTACACCACTTGGCGAAGCTAGGATCCATTGAGACTCGAAAAAAAGTAAGATTTACCATAGATCCAAACTAGTCTCCATTAAAACATGGAGAACCCAAGCTATGTTATACATTGAGTTTTTTGTCTGAAAGTCCATCACATGTCCAATCTGCACTTCATAGATAATAGATGGTTTGGTCTAGTAGTCCACAACATGCCTGACCATAGAAATATAAGGTATGCTTCTTGTCGAAGATGGGTGTGGAGAAATGATAAAAGGTGCATGACGTGCAAGGTCCACCCAACCCGTAATATGAGTCCACACCCAACCGCTAAGTCTATAACTTGATGGTTTTTATTCAGCACCTAGATAACCCATGATATGTTGTCCATGAGAAGTTTTTTTTAAAGGTCCACCAACTGTCCAAGCTAGATTTATTGGAGCATCTCAAGACCCCAAAGCTCTAGCACTTGTCCAAGCTAAGATCCATTGAAACATTAAGAGAAGCAAAGCTCCACCACTTGTCCAAGCTAAGTTCATTGAAACAAAGAGAGCAAAAGATCCACCACTTGTCCAAGGTAAGATCCATGAGAACATGAAGAGAAGAAATATCCACCATTTGTCCAAGCTAAGGTCCATTGAAACATGGAGAGAAATAAGCTCTACCTGCATGTTTCAATGGAGCGTAGCTACTATGTTTGGTAGCATGGATGGTTTTTCTTAGAGGTCCACCACTTGTCCAACCTACACTCCATTGTATTATGGAGATTTTATTTCAAGATTCAGAGGTTGCCCGCCTTAATTTTAATTATCTCATCCAAATTCAATTTAAAGTCAAGTCTATTATCCCACCTAGATTCAAATTTTCCCACTCAAAATTCAAATTCAAATTAAAATTTATTAAAAACTATGTGAGAGAACCGCCTAAATTTAAAACATCCCACCTAAATCTAAACCATATTTGACAAGATTTCTTGCCTAAGGTTAAAGTGGATCATATCAAATCATATTTTTTCACTGAATCTAAGCAAGGTCCATGACATGTCCAACCAAGCACACCAAGAAGTTATTGAGTTTGGAGGTCCTTACACTCCAAGCCTCAAGGTCACCCACTTGCCCAATCATTCACCCTTAGAGAAGTGCCAACATTAAACATCTAGCATATGTCTAGCCCACATATCTCTTGTCTACTTATCATGGTGTCGACCATTCATGTGAATAAGGCATCTCATAAGACTATATTACTTTTGTTGAGAAGCAAAAGTTATAATTAAATTTACAGACAAGTTAAACAAAAGGAAATCCAACAACACGATCCACCACTTTCAAAAAGGGTCATTAACGGTTCACACAAGTAACTCCTCCATACATTTTGATTTACAAGTACTCTAATGTTTTAAATATCTCTAATATTTATGTATATGTGTATGCATGCTATGTGCACATTTGTTGTATTAGTGATGTTATTGTTTATCGATGTTATGAATTAAAATGATATTATGTATGTGATATTTTGATAATCTATGCAAAAGGGAAGAGGACAAAGTGAACAAGAGTGAGAGGACATGACTGTGTTCTCTTTTGATGTTCAAGAAAGACAGAGAGCAAGAATGACAAATTTGAGTGTTCTTTTGCATGTGCAAGAGAGAGAGGGAAACAACACTTAGAGTTCATGTGTGTTGAGTGGGAATTGAGTAAGACTCGAAATGAAAAAAATATTCAATATTGAAAATCCTAAACCTTGTATTGTTGTGCACAAATCAAAACCTAAACCAAGTATGAAGAACTGAGTCAAAATCTGAATCAATATTTGAAACTGAATCAAAACTTGAATCGAAAGTGAATGATAGAGAGTCATTAGCTGCACATGAAAATAGAAAAACAGAGAGGGATGCAAAGAGAGAGAGAGGGTTGAACCCTTCAAAATCTCTCCTCTATTGAGCACAATGATGTTCTCAAGCTTTCCTTTGCCAATTAAACAAGTTTTCCTCTGTCAAGCAAACAAGTTTGCCTCTGTCAAGCAAACAAGCCTGCTTCTATTTTGCCACGGTGATGGTCTCTTACAGCGTTTATGCTGCAGCAACCTCGTATCTCGTACGTGCCGATGGTCTCCTACACGTGCTGAGTATGATGGCAACTTATTTGCACGTACATATGCGTCCCCTGCATGTGTGTGCGTAACTTTGTGCGTGTTTGTTTCTTTCTGCGTTTGATAGGGTTCACTTACTAAAATGCCACGTAATCTATATTATTCCCTTTTATATTAGTTCTGACCTCGCCCCAAAAAGAAAAGCAATTTTGTTGAAAAGAGATAAAATAGTTTCTACGTTAAAAACTTCTTGTTTTTTAAGAAAAGGCACGGGGCGTTGCTACAGGACCCCGCCTAGCTTGAGGTGCTGTCCCAAACCCCGCGGGGACTGCCATCCCTTGACCTTGTTCGTGGTGTTTCCACAAACCACATAGGGACCGCCGCCCCTTGACCCCACTTGGGGCATTGTCCCAAACCCCGCAAGAGCTACCGCCCCCCCTCGACCTTGATCAGGGTGTTTCCCCAAACCCCACAGGGGCTGCCACCCCTTGACACCACTTGGGGCATTGCCCCAAACCCCGCTAGGGGCTGTCGCCCCCCTCGACCCTGCTCGGGGCATTGTCTCGAACCCCACAAGGACTGCTGCCCCTTGACCCTGCGGGGGCTGCCGTTCCTCGATCCTTCTTGAGGTTTTTCACCAAACCCCATGGTAGCTGCCTCCCTAGACCCCACTTGGGTTGCTACTTCAAAGCCTGCTCTTACCTCTTGTTGCACCACCCTATTCCACTTTCTCAATTGTGGTCTAGCTTAGATAAGCTATGTATGTAAAACCTAGTTGCTTTCCTTGCTTCACAACTCATGAAGGACAATCAACATAAATAAGTGGTGGAAATGACTATATTTTGGATCTTAGAACTCAAAATTTTCCTTGGACATTGACCATATCTTCCACATGCCTTAGCTATGCTCAAAGCTATTCTCATCATAGCAAGCTTCAGGGTTTTTGTTTCAAATTTCACCACTTGTCAAATCTTGCTTATCAAGAGAAGCAAGGGTTAGGTCGTGCAATAATTCACCTTAGACCTTGTCCCAAATCTTGAGTCCACCACATTTCCAAGCCATGCTCTAATATAGCAAGGTGTCTTCTATTTGAAAATCCACCACTTGGTCCACCGCTACTCCAACCCTATTTTCATTCAACTTTGACATTAGAAAGAAATGTTGCTTTCTTGTAGTACACCTTTGCCATTTCCCATCAAAGCTAGGTCCACAACTTGTCAAAGCTAAACTCTTACATAGGGAGGGGGTTTTGGTTTCAAGATTCACCACTTGTACTTGTTGAAACAAGTACTTATTTGAATTTAGGAAGCTACTTGCTCATCTAGTAGTTCACCTTGAGCACTGGCCATTAAAACTACGTCCACGTCCACTTGTCCAAACTATGCCCTAATATAGCAAGGAGATTTTGGTTTCAAGATTGACAACTGTTACCATATACATGTGGTAGTGATGTGTGTGAATACACTAGGACCACCGGGGTATTTTTTCCCTCTATTGGAGGTTTTTTCCCCCAAGCATTGTATATACGCCCATCACTCTGCGTCCTCCCAGGCTTAGTCGCCAGCTGCGCGAACACACGCCTGCTCACTTTCTCTGATTACAGTGAGGTTTGGCAAGCGTTCACAGGTTGACAAAATTTTTGGGTAAGTTAGTCTACTCAGATTTTTGATTCGGGCTCATTTCGGCCTCCGTTTCCACTACAGGTAGTACTGCACAGGCTATTTTGTCATTTTTTGTGCAGAATTTTTGTTAGTGCTGTTTTTTGCATAATAGGTGCCTCATAGTCTTCTACAATTTGTGCTATATAGCACGTGTTGTTCTCGCTCCGTTTCTCCTATTTTCGGGCAATTTTCACATTAGGTGCAGCATTTACCATGGCTGACAACAACACATATGTGTTCAAGATGTTTGCTGGCGAGGACAGGTTGGATGGGGACAACTACCTTATGTGGGCTTATATGATGCAACATGTTCTTGTGTCAAAGGGCATCTGGAACATTGTGCAGGGCATTGATGTACGTCTTGGTTCTAAGGATGTAGGCGATGTTGAGGATGTTGCAGGTCTTGCTGCAAGGATTGCTGCTATTAGAGTTGTTTTGCCTACGACAGAACAAGCTTGTTGGGATGTAAAGGATGCATAGGCTCATGCATCGATTGCATTGTCTGTGAAGTGCACCATTGTTCCTCACATTCGTTTAGCAAAATCTGCAAAACAGGCTTGGGATATTCTAGCAGGTCTTTATGCAAGCCGCAATGAGGCTAAAATTGCTTTGCTACGTAAAGAGTTGGAGTCGAAGATTATGCATGAGGAAGATGATATGGACACTTTCCTTGCTAATTTCAACGATATCAATGACCAACTTATTTCTGCAGGTGAAGTCATTTCAGACAGTTCCCTTGTGCAGAGTGTTCTTGATACCTTACCAGATTCCTACCAGACTTTTGTTAGTACTTGGAGACTGATGACCCAAGGAAATCCTGAAGTTGTCAATTTTGATGCATTATGCACATTGCTGTTGCAAGAGTCACTTTCCAAAAAAAAACAGAACTAGGCAGTGTGCAGTTGAACAGGCTTTTATTGCTTCTCAAAGAAAGGGTGGTAATAGCTATGCGGCCACTTCTTATGGTTCTGCTGCGAGTGGCAAAACTTCTGTTCCTAATGCTTCTGCTGGCAGCAATTCATCTGGAAATTCTGGTGATAAGGAAAAAAAGAAGATGCGTTGCCATTATTGTAAAGCTAATGATCACTTGATCAAGTCGTGTCCTAAGTTGAAGGCCAAAGAGGCTAAGAAGAAAGAGGGTGGTTCCACTGCAAATGATGGTTCCACTACAAATGCAGCCATTGTTGAGTCTTCTATGAAAGGAGATTGTGTTGCTGATGTTGATGCAGAATGGGCTTTTAGCACAGAGTGCACTTACAATCCTGCTGTCCATGATGCATGCTTGTCAGTTGCTGTAGATTCACATGTGTGGTATTTCGACAGTGGTGCTACAAAGCACATTACCTCACATCGTGAATTATTTACCTCTCTTGAGTCTGTCTCTTATGGGAATTTAGTCACTTGTGCCAACAATGCCTCTTATCCGGTTAAGAGAGTTGGAAAGATTGTGCTTATTACTGCTGCAAATGGCACTTCCTTCACACTTGTTGATGCACTTTATGTACCTGGGATCAAGAAGAATCTCTTGTCTGTATCCGCACTTGCTAGACTTGGACTTGTAGTCAAATTTGTGGATGACAGATGTACAGTTCATGATCTCAGTTTTGCTGATGAAATTGTTGCATCTGTTCTTTTGTGCCGTGGGCTGTAAAGCTCATTTTGTATGACAAGTGTGGAAAAAATTTTGCAAATGCAGTTGCAGATTCAAGGGCTATTTCAGATGCAAAACTTTGGCATGCACGTTTTGGTCATCTGAATTTTGCCAGTTTGCTATGTTTGTAGAAATCTGATATGGTTGCTTCTTTGCCGCTTCTTGAAGCACCTGTCAAACATATTTGTAAAGGTTGTATTTTCGGTAAGATGCAGCGTTCTAAGTTTCCAAAGGATGGTTCAGTTCGAGCCACATGCAGGTTGCGGCTTGTGCATAGTGATGTTTGTGGGCCCATGCAAACTCCGTCCTTGGGCAATTACCTTTACTTCGTGGCTTTCATTGATGATTACTCCAGGCATGCATGGGTATTTCCGCTTAAAGAGAAGTCTGAAGTTTTTATGTGCTTCAAACAATTTCTGGCTATGGCTGAAAATGTCTCGAAATGTACTATGGGCACCCTCCGTTCCGATAGAGGGGGGAAGTATATGTCTCATGAATTTAATGCATTTTTGGCTAGTCGTGGGATAAAACACCAATGTACAGTGCCTTATACACCTCAACAAAATGGTGTTGCTGAGAGGAAAAAAAAAGTCACTTACGGAAATGGCACGATGTATGGTGAAAAGTCAAGATTTGCCCCATTCTTTTTGGCTTGAGGCCATCATGTGTGCCACTTATGTACTTAACAGGTGTCTTACGAAATCTTTTCTGTCTATTACTCCATATGA
This sequence comes from Adiantum capillus-veneris, assembly GCF_014529385.1. Taxonomy (NCBI): domain Eukaryota; kingdom Viridiplantae; phylum Streptophyta; class Polypodiopsida; order Polypodiales; family Pteridaceae; genus Adiantum; species Adiantum capillus-veneris. Next base: position 122,689,545 of record NC_140948.1, read on the forward strand.
ATCATGGCATGATAAAAAGTCTTCTATTGAGCGCATGCGTGTTTTGGGCTATTTGGCATATGCTTTGGTGCCACAAACACAGCGCAGAAAATTGGATGATAAGGCTGTCAAATTTATTTTTGTTGGTTATAGTGATGAAGCAAAGGTTACAGGTTATATCATCCGCAAACAAAGTATTCTGGTTTCACGGGATGTAGTGTTTGTGGAAGATTCTGTTCAGCCCTTGCTGTCATGTACTAGAGACAGTAATGTAAGCTCACAGGACATTTATGACACTTTGTTGCCTCTTTCAGTGGTGGAAATACGAATGTAAGTTCCAATGAGGCAAATGTACAGCCTATGGGGTTTCTGAAAATGTTATAGATCAGCCTATTACTGATGTAGATGTACATGATGTACTTGATGAGGAAAGGGCTGAAAATGAGCAAGCTAGAGGTATGCCAAAATGGCCGGTGCATACTTTGCGTGATAGTAAATTGGATGCACCTTTGTCTAGTCGCACTTGTTGAAGCCCTCGCCATGCATCTTATGCATCAGATTGTTATGCTTTGGCTGTGTCTAGCTTACTTAGTGTTGAGGAGCCTCTGTCTTTTGATGAAGCATAGAATTCAGAAAATTGGATGGCTGACATGCAATCAGAATATGATGCACTTATAGAAAATGACACATGGACTTTATGTGATTTGCCTCCTGGAAAAAAGGCCATTGGTACGAAGTGGGTTTACAAGTTGAAACGCAAACCAGATGGTGAGATAGATCGCCATAAGGCTCGACTTGTTGCAAAGGGTTATTCACAACAAAAAGGCATAGATTATGAAGAGACTTTTGCTCCCACTTGTCGTATGACTACTGTGCGTTTTCTATGTGCATTGGTAGCTCATTTTGGTTGGGATGGACATATTTCAGACATTGTTACTGCTTTCTTGAATGGTGACATATTTGAGGAAGTCTATGTAACAGAGCCTCGTGGTTTTTTCATAAAAGGACAAGATGACAAAGTGTGAAAATGTAAGAAGGCTTTGTATGGGTTGAAGCAATCTCCTCATGCTTGGTATGAGAAAGCTGACACTCATTTGGTCAAACGAGTCTTTCGTAACAGTCCAATAGAAAGCACATTGTATGTAAAGCGTGAGGGTGATGTACTTCTCATTGTGGTTCTTTATGTCAATGATTTGTTGATCACTAGACCAAATGAGAGACATATTGCTGAATTTAAGGCTGATTTGAATCCTACTTTCAAGATGAAAGATTTGGGGCTGTTGCATCATTACTTGGGTATGCAGTTTAAGCAGTGTGATGGTGGTATTGCCTTGTGTCAGAAAAGTTACATAGAGACATTGCTATGTAAGTTTGGACTTGAGGATCGCAAACCTATTGCCACTCCCATGGAACCAGGTTTGAAGTTGAGTCTACATAATGCTGGCAATCCTGCTAATGTCACTCTTTACCAAACTGCTCTTGGCTGCCTCATTTATGTATGCAACACGAGGCCAGATATTTAGTTTGCAGTCTCACAAGTCAGCAGATTTATGCATGGCCTAGGGTCTAAGCATTGGCAGGTTTTCAAGAGGATTTTCGGCTACCTTAGTGGCACTTTACATCTTGGCTTGTTTTATCCCAAGGGGGGATCATTTTTGCTAGACTTACATGATCTTTGGACTCAGATTGGGCTGGTTGTTTTGACACGCGAGTGTCTACAAGTGGTTTTTTTTTTCATGCTTGGTAGTTCATGTATATCATGGCTGAGGAAGAAGCAACCTACTGTGGCCACTTCGCGTTGTGAGGTTGAGTACAGGGCAGTCATCATAGCTACGGTTGAGTGTGTATGGCTCAGACGCCTTATGACTAATTTGGGTGTTGGACAGGACACTGCCAACACTATCTACACTGACAGTCAGAGCGAATTGGCAGTTGCGAGGAACCCAGTTTTTCATGCGCGCACAAAGCACATTGAGGTGCATTACCACTATGTCAAGGAGAGGCTCTCAGTAGGAGAGATCAACTTGGCTTATGTGCCAACACAGGACAACCTTACAGATCTTTTCAGAAAGGCATTATCTCGTGAGAAGCTTGAAGCTTTCCACAAGGCTTTGGGCTTACCCCCCTTTGTGGACTGATCATGTCCTCAGGGCATGGCACTTCCCTTTACTCATGTGCCAGCTCTCGTTCACCGCATCACTCCAGGGGGGATTTGTTACCATATACATGTGGTAGTGATGTGTGTGAACACAGTAGGACCGCTGGGGGAATTTTTTCCCTCTATAGGAGGTTTTTCCCACCGAGCATTGTATATACACCCATCACTCTAGGGCTATCTATCTTTCCATTGCACACTAAGTAATACACTCTCTATTGTGTGCCTTGAGTTTCCTTCGTCTTCTCCAAGCTGTGTACGTTTCTCTGCAACCCTAATTCCAACAACAACTTCGTCTACCACTTCTCCAATATTCCATTGAAGAAAGCATGGGCTAGTTGGACATTAAAAAGAAAGGCCCTACTATCAACCTTGCTTCCATTGAAACAAACAAGGGCTACTTGGAAGCAAGGCCTTGCAGTTGTGTTATATTTACCATTAAGACTTATAGGTCCATCACTTGTCCAAGCTATACTCTATTATAGTAGGCCTTGGTCCAATATTCACCACTTCTACAACCATTGGATTTATCTGCTTGTAGTTCACCTTGAACATTGTCCATTAAAACTAGGTTCACCACTTGTCCAAGCTACCCTCAAACATAGTAGAGAGGTTTCTGTTTCAAGATTAACCATTGCTCCAATTTCGTTTCCATTAAATAAGCAAGGGCTACTTGGACATTGAGAAGCAAGGCACTACAATAGTTCACCTTGGACATTGGTCATTAAAACTAGGTCCGCCACTTGTCCAACCTTTACTCTCATTTAAAAAGAGACTTTTGGTTTCAAGATTCATCACTTGTCCAAACTTACTTGCATTAAAAGAAGCAAGAGATACTTGGACATTGGGAACCAAGTTCCTACACCACCTTGGACACTGGCCATTAAAACTAGGTCCACCACTTGTCCAAAATTTACTCTCATATATAAAAGGGAATTTTGGTTTCAAGATCCACCACTTGTCCAACCTTACTTTCATTAACTTGGACATTGAGAAGCAAGGCACTACAATAGTTCACCTTGGAAATTGGTCATTAAAACTAGGTCCACCACTTGCCCAACCTTTACTCTCATTTAGGAAGTGACTTTTGGTTTCAAGATCCATCACTTGTCCAACCTTACTTGCATTGAAAGAAGCAAGAGATACTTGGACATTGGGAGCCAAGTTCCTACACCACCTTGGACACTGGCCATTAAAACTAGGTCCACCACTTGTCCAAGATTCACTCTAATATATAAAAGGGACTTCTGGTTTCAAGCTCCACCACTTATCCAACCTTACTTCCATTAAAAGAAGCAAGGCCTACTTGGACATTGAGAAGCAAGGCACTACAATAGTTCACCTTGGACAAGAACTAGGTCCACCACTTGTCCAAGCTTTACTCTCATATAGAAAGGGAATTTTGGTTTTGAGATCCATCACTTGTCCAACCTTACTTCCATTGAAAGAAGCAAGAGATACTTGCACATTGGCAATCAAGTTCCTACTACACCACCTTGGACACTGGACATTAAAAACTAGGTCCATTACTTGTCCAAGCTTTACTCTCATATAGGAAATGGGAATTTTGGTTTCAAGGTCCACCACTTCTCTAGCCTTACTTCCATTGAAAGAAGCAAGGGATATTGGACATTGGGAAGAAAGTTCCTACAATAGCACCTTGAACAATAGCCATTAGAACTAGGTCCACCATTTCTCCAGCTTTACCTAATATAGAAAGGGGATTTTGGTTTCAAGATCCCCCGTTCTCCAGCCTTACTTCCATTGGAAGAAGCAAGAGATACTTGGACATTGAGAAAGAAGTTCCTAAAATAGCACACTGGACACTCGCCATTGCAACTAGGTCCACCACTTGTCCAAGCTATGCTCTGATATAGCAAGGGTTATAGACTTATAGTATTCATAACCCTCGTGTAATGTGTAATGTAGCTTATAAATCTTTATTCAAAGAGAATTTATCTATAAATATGAACTTAACAAGGTGTTTCTTTTCAACTTACAAGATGGACTTTGAATCTAGGTACTTGTGATAATGAAATTGCTGGTATTGGTTGTGTGTGTAGAACAGATCCCAATTCCACTTGTGGTGGTACAAAGATAGGGAAAGGAAATGTATCTATAATAGTGGAGGAATGTTTGAAGGATGTGGTCCTCCCTTTTTCTACAATGGATACTACATCTCTCCAAAGCTCATTATGGAGTTTTGTTCCATGGCCTAAGCTTCTTTTGCAATCTTTCATAATGAATGACAACGTAATTGACACAAATGAAAGCTAGAGTGGTGATGAACAAGGGGATCATCTTGATCCTCTAGTTACATATGCAATACCTATTGCAAGCCCTAATTTTGAAATGTCAATACGAGAATCTTGGAGAAATCAAAGGGTCCTTTTAATAAAGGATGACACAATGACGCACACTCTGAATGAAGGGACCATCTTGTATGTATTTCCACATGATTATGTCAATTTTCAGGTACTTGGTGATGACTTTGTTGGCGTAGGTATTGAAAGGGAGAATGCAATCAGTGAGAATATGCTTGAAGTGGGAAGCATCACTTTGCTAAAGTGGCCCATCCAACAGACAACCACGTTGGATGGGATCCCACTACAATGCTTTGTTTCTGTTGATGGGATGCATACTAGACATGAGGATGTATCCAATGATGACAATGCTGGGGAAAAAACTTGATGGTTGATGCCCCTTTGCTAAGGAAGAGACAATACAGTTTCATCAACAGGACTCAAAAAGTGCAAGCAACACCAACTTCTACTTTTTATCTTTCACCTGATTCAATTTAAAGGATTTCATGCATTGATTGTTGTGGAAAAGAATGCTGTCATTTTTTTATAGATCGTGATTTGGTGACAAGATTATGGCAAGAATTTTGGGGAGAGTCTCAAAAAGCATGCACAAACTATGTATATGATGTTCTATCTATATGCTATCGGAAAGATGAGAAGATGCGATACCAATTCAAGATAAATGGCTCTACTGTTTGTTGTAGAGCATGGTATGAGCTACATGGAATACCAAAGAAATCATTTTACCGCTACAAGGAAATTTTGAAAACGGTGTGCGCCAATATGTGCATGGTAACACATGTACATTTAAAAGAGGACTACAACATACTAGTTTAGGCAGAGCAATATTAAATGAATTTGTGGATAACAACTCTGAGAAGATGCCACATAGAAGCAGGACACTACTAGATGGCTCAAGAGAGACTCAATTAGTGATTCCGTCAATGTACAAACAAGTTGACATTTTAAGCAAAATCAACACAACACTGGACCAAATGGCTATGAGAAGAAGTTATCTCAATCTTCTTTAGGTAGAATTTGGAACAAAGAGTCTCCACATGTCACTTAAACAAAGACAAGTGAATTCTCTAAGTCTAATGTCTGTAGTTCAATCAAGGCAAGGCTAGAAGCTAAGCCTTCTCTTGAAGAGAGAGCTCTTCTCTTGAGAGAAAGAGAATTTCACATGGCACAACAAAAGAGTTGTAGGAGTTTATATTATGCATGGCGCACTTATCTAGAGACTCAACTGCAAAAGTATGTTTGTATAATCCATGATAAGATGGATCAAAAGAAGACTGCCATTCCTAGATTACACATTGTTCCTAAGGGTGTGGATTCAAGATACAATTTGCAGGTGGCTTTGATAGGTATGATCACTCATGGCCATGGAGAAGGTCATTATGATCACTTTGTCTTGAATGGTTTGTGACCATCTGATCCAAATCTTATAATTGGCTCAATTGATAATTGTTTATATAACTTAGAGAGGATAGATAAGTGTCCTCTTGGTGATCTAGCAACAAATGGACTATCAACGAGTAGTCTCTCTACTACATTCTTTGAACTCAAGGGATGCTTTATACCACCACAACTTGAGTGATGGAAAAGAGCCCATCATGCAACCATTGGAAGCTACAGAAGAAAAATTGGGTCAACATTTTGCAAGTTGTCAGAGAACTTGTTACTACAACTGGATAATTGTGCAGAGAAAAACAAAAATCAATGCTTATTTTCCTATTTGTCAATGCTTGTTTCAAGGGGTGCTTTCAAAACCATCCAACTAGGATTTTTGATGGTTGAGCATACACATGAGTACATAGATGCCATGTTCCATAAGTTTTTAGAGAAATTGAGAATTACACAAAGATATACTTTGCCACACTTGATGGATACATTACGAAATAGCTCGTCTTCATCTCCAACCCCATTTTTTATTGGAAAGGTCCCTGATTTCAAGCAATATTGTGATGGTTATCTTTGTGATGGACAAGACATACTTGTTGGCCATTCCAAACCACTTTAATGTAGGTTTTTTATGCAAGATGAGACACCAATGATGCAGTATAAGGCACGTGTAGGTGTATCAAGTTGGAGTGGAAGTATTTGCCTTTGGAAAATAGACGTAGAAGGCAATCCAATGTTGCCACATGGAGATCCACCTTTGGTGCCAATGGTAGAATATTTCAAGGCTCATGAAGAAGTGATTTAAGGGCTGAAGAATTATATTAAGTTTTGGAAAAATCTAGGGGATGGTTCAAATGTGCCACAATATTATGGACCTGTGATAAATTAGAGGAGTAAGGTGATTGACAAGCTTGGAAAAGAAACCAAATGAGAGGGAGGCTTGTATGAATTTTTTTGGCCAACAACTTAGGACTCTTGTCACCTACAAACCACTACAATGAGCTTACAACAAGGATAAAAAATATGCCTAGGCCTTGAAGAGTTGAATGATCATTTTTGTGGTCCTAAACGAGATAAAACAAGGGAAGACTTTGACCCTATGTCTGATGTGCACCAAGGTGACTTTGTTATGCTAGTTCCAAGTGACATGGAAATCTATCCAGTTTGACTTGCAATGGCTTTATTAGACATTGATAGGGAGCCTACATCACTAATCTACAAACAAAATTTGATTCAAAATTGGGCACCTTGTGCAAGAAAGAGTAACAGGGTATTCTCCCAGACCTCCCACGTGACAACATGGTCTGTAGTTATCTTTCAACTTTTCTTTACCCATGATAGCTGCTGCAAGAGCTTCAAATTTCTTATCAACTCTGGCAAATCTGAACATTGGGGAAAGTATCACCAAGTAGTAGAGCAAGTAGTAGAATATGCCTAACCATATTCTCAGTTGAAGTAGTTTGAGGCTGGAAAGCCAATCTCTTAGACTGTCATCAATATAGACAAAGAATTGATGGAAGGTTTCCAGGTGACGGGTAAGGTAACTATGGTCAACACTCTTCCAACAAGTTGTGCTTCATGGTATGCCAAATACTTTGGTCCTGGTTTCTAAGTAAAAAAGTTCCCATTCATCCCTGGACAACTGTGGCGTTATATTGTTGAATACTATGGACAAAACCTCACTCCCTTGGTTAAAGCATTCAAATGTCACTTTGGGAGCCATTTGTTACTACAAAACAAATATTTAAACAAATTACAATGACGTAGTTGAACACTTCAACCAAGTCAAACAAGTCAAACAAGTACCACCAACCAATGTCACTTACAGTTGCATCTACCCCTCCCCAGGAGTCTATGCACAAAATATACAATTTACGCTTTTATATAATTTTCAATATACATCAAAGTTGCAAAAGCACTTGCATAGGGGAGGAGTTCTTAGCACCAGACCAAGCATGGAGTTTAGGCCATAATCCATACTGCATCCAAAGGTACCTAGCGACTAGTGCTACCCTTGAATGGGTGTTATGAATGAAAGCGTATTCAAGAAAATTATAACATTGTGGAGGGTGAATATATGTTTACACCACGTTGCGGAGAGAGAGAGAGAGAGAGAGAGAGAGAGAGAGAGAGAGAGAGAGAGAGAGAGAGAGAGATTAAATTTGACATCCCCTCCTATAGAACCATATATTGACACTTGACCCAAAATAGATAAGACCTAAATGACAGTAGACAATATACAAATACAAAATTGACACAATCCAAAATTTTATAATTTAAGCTGGTACATCTAATTCTGGTAGGAGACTAATTGAGTCTCAGAGTCCATGAGACAATAGACCTATACCTGCCACCATCCAACACAAGCAGCCAGTTAGAACATGGGCAACCTTGATGGGAAGACATGTATCTAGATAGTCTATTCTGCTTGTTATTGCTATCACATAGACTTAAACCCCTTCACTCTCCTTATATACATTTTGAGGGAGTTTTTTCTTTGCTTCTCTAGGAGGCATGATCCATTTTTTAACAATATTTTCCACAATAAGCTTGTTTGGCAGACTTTCCTCTACCATAATTTCAATTGGTACATTGGTTGTTTCTGGTTTGATGATGAAGGCTGATTTGCATCCTTCCAAAAAATCACGTATGGTGGAGGGACGTGGCTTTCCATTGGATAAGTAGCATCTCTTGCAAATTTTTGGGCTCGCATTCTCAAAGGATGATATATCCCCCATAGTTTGGCTTCCGATAGATATCATCATACACTGTAGTACAATTTCATAAACCAGATCTTGTCTATTAGTGGTCTATGCTAGATGCTAGTTTCTAAGAATAACTGGAAAAACCTCAGCCAGAAAACAACATTTTTATAGTAACTACCTGTGAGATTGGGCACCCTACCCTCTAAGTGGATAGAATGATAGCGTGAGAGGATAAAGAGAGAGATATAGGGGAAAAAAAGGGGGTTTATAAAGAAAAAAGATAGGAGCAGATCTTCATTTTGGGGTTGTATAAAGGATAAGATACATTTTGCCAAAATTTAAGCAGAGTTTCGTTTGTACGTGGACCCACTTTTCAAAAAGTAGACCAGCCCTCCTTTTGTAGGAGCCTCACATGAGGATTTTGTCTTACCCAACCAAGTATGTACGTAATTTCCAAGAGACGGTTATATCAAACCTTTAAACATTTAGAGAGTCTTGGCCTTTTAGCAAAATTTTTCAGAGTTTCGCTTGTAATTAGACATGTTTTTCAAATTAAACCTTCCCTCCTCTCTAAGGAGCCTCACATGAGGATTTTGTTCCATGCGCATACTAGTTAGTATGCCATTTTTTCAAAATAGCTTACTTCACAAGTACCTAGTTCAAAAAAAGTTACAGTAGACTTTTCCTAAATGGTTTAAAATCAATACATAAAATTAACTTTTTCTTACAGACTCTCAATGTCTATAAAAACTTGAAAAGAACTTACGCCAAATTCTAGTTGAGCACCCTCTCAGTAGACCAAAAGTCTACTTGAGAGCTCGGGGTCGTCATCTGTACGCTTTGTGTTGAGACCGTTCTGAATGATTTCCGATATGAGGCTGCCAAGAAAACACATACAGAATGCTATTTATGAGTAGATGTTTACCATTATTTGACATTTAGTCAACCTATGTTCAAAAAATTCTTTTTTTATATATAAAAGACCCACTTATTATGCACATTGCTACGTTCTTCTCAACCATTATCTTACTATCTTTCAGATTGTGTTTTATAACAGATAAAGCTAAACCATGGTACATTAGACGTCTACTTATGGGTTTACGACCATACATGCTACACCATGCTAACTGCATTTACATAACTTCATTTTTGTTTACCAACTAGAGTGTACTCTATCTTATTGCATGGAGAGTTAAGACCTAGTTTGGCCAGTTTCTTGCTTATCAGCCATGTATCCCGAGACAACGTCCATTGTTTGCATATGAGATACTCATAGGACATTGTTCCAAACCATGCAGATAATATGGTGTTCCAGACTATGCAGACAGTGTTTATACCATGCGGATTTTTCCTTCTCAAAATTTTCCCCCATCTTATGCCTTTATACACGTACTCCACAAGTATATAGCATGCTATGTAGAGCAAATACTTGTTCCCAGTTTCCCATGTTGATTTACATATGTTTACCTTCTATTGAAATGCAAAGAGGGTTTCTTTAAAAAAAAAAAAGCGCTTTCTTTTTAAAAAAACCATTATACATGACAAGACACAGCTTTGTAGACCATGTTTATGCAAATCAATCAATTAAACCTATACTTTGTCACAATGTAACTGGATCTAGAATACTGGAAAAAGTCACGAGTTTCCCTTACTGTGCACTACTCCCAGTGCTGTAAATGATTCTTTTGCTTGTGCGCTCGGATGATGAATGATTGTTTGTGAGCTGGAATAGCCTGCGAAAATGACTGTATCACCAAGTGTGTGTGAGCAGCTTGTGTACAAATGACCAGGGCAGCAATTCCTCAAGTATGCATGCTCTATTTTTTAAAGTCGGGAGCAGAAATGAGCAGCACTTCCCTCCGATGTGTGTGTATGTGTGTATAAGACTAATTGGGTTTGTGTGTTGGTGCATAGTACGGTACGCTCCTTGCAGGCCCTTGGTGTTCTTTTATACATGCAGCCCGCCATGACGTCTTTACGATGCCCATGTGTATAAGCCAGTTGTATGCGCAGTTTTTAGTCTTGCTTCAATCGGTGCAGTTACTAATTGTCAAAGCGATAGGTTTCATCACATGCAAGAGATATTTAAAGAGACTGAGAGAGACCAAATTTCCAGAGGGCGACAATCTTATCCCATAGGATATAGATTTGTTTTTACCACTTGTTTGAGAAGGACCTCCTCGATAGAGAGACATTGTTTTTTGGGGTTAAAAACGAAAGCGAGGTTAACTTGAAACTACAATTTTTTAAATAAAAACCAGTGTTGTGTGCAAAATTAAAGCTTGGGTGATATAAAAAAATATAAGTGGTTTCCAACAAGATGGTGCTGCTCATAAAGCTACCTGCCGAGGTTCAAATAGACATAAAGAGAGAGCTAGAGGGAGATAAAGATATAGACTTGTTTAATTAATTTATAGATACTTGTGGCTTTTTGGGCATCCTTGTTCAACAAGGGTTGCAATATCCGGGGAAAAATTGTTGTTGTTCTTTTTGTCAACTTCCGGGATTGAGAGAGAGAGAGAGAGAGAGAGAGAGAGAGAGAGAGAGAGAGAGAGAGAGAGAGAGAGAGAGAGAGAGAGAGAGAGAGGCCCACCCCCAACCGTGGGAGTATGCCCATTTGGTGGGGGATAGCCCACCAAGTGGACATATCCCCCACCAATTTAAAACTTGAGTTTGTCTTAGACTCTAGTTCACAATTCTTAAGTGATCTTGAGACAGTATCAATATTTCCAATATCTGATGTTTGTCAAATTATACTTTACCTAACAATACATAGTATCAATTCATATGCGATCCATTATCCCCATGATTATTACTGCAACACATCTGGTGACAAATTATCTTGCAATGTTTATTTTCCAAAAAACCCTTTTGTAAAAATGTCCTGGTTCCCCTTCCATTGGTGGGGTAAAAAATCTGACTTTTATTGAGAAAAAAGTTTCACAAACTTATATGAGTTACATATGAAAAAAGTAAAAAGCTGCCATCATGTTGTGTGCTGAAATGGTATTTTTGTCCACCATCCTTCTTTTCATTGTGTGTCCTTGCTTTGGTGGTTACTCTCCTGCACCCAACCCAGTTGTTTCAGAGATATTTATCGTACCTTTTATTAGAAACTCTGTGATTAATGTTTTGATGTGTGTTCTTTTGAATCCGTTCGAAGAAAACATAAAGCTCAGTCGTTGTAAATCATTAGATTCTTTAACTACACATGAAGCGTTATAAATGATGGGTAAGATCTGTGACACACATACTTTGTATGCTAACTGTGCAGGGCGATTGCTGGCCACTTGTATGAATGATACTTGGTGTCCTGGTAATGCATCTTTTTTCCATGTTGTTTCTATAGTGTATTCTCCGATAAAAGTTCTTTGTAGAATTATTTTCGTGTTTAAATATGTAGGGCCAAACTTTGTATGAGTCAGTTTTACTAAAATGATATCCAATGGATATATTGTAAAGGGGTCCTCAGGGGACAAGGGTCTATTGTGATTCATGCAACTTGCAATATATGTGATATTTATGAATAGAATATCATCCCTATATTGATTGGAGTGTATGAAATCTAAAAGCATATCATTCTTTTTGAGTCTAGATAATTTTTTAACATATTCTAGCTCAAACCAAGCAAGATATAAATTGCACCATAAAGGAGAACATGAGTATCCCATTGGAATTCCTTTAGTTTGTCGATAAATATCAGATCCTAACCTTGAGAAACAATTGTCTAACACAAAGATATTTAAAACCTCAAAGAATTCAAAAGACCATTTCACTTCCGACTTCTTTTTTGTAAGGGTGATTTTGTTCCTAGATGGTTTAAACCCTTTATAACCTTGACCAGTTATTAAATCTTTTAATGTTTCTCAAAGACTCCATCAGGATATTCTTCCCATAGTGAGGAATTGCTTCATAGCAAGCTTTAATATCATATGTATGAACATAGTAAATCAGTTTGGGAAGGTTTATCAAAGCATCATACTAGCTGTTAATGATCCAATATGCCTTTGTATTCACCTTTGAGAATGTTTGAAGGTTTTTTTGAAAGTTCTTAGTATATTCAATAAGCCCGATAGATAAACCATGTAGGAATTTAGTGATCTTACTAGCCACAGGGGAGAACACACAATCATGGGCATTTGTTATCCAACGAAACTCTGCCTTGTGAATTTTGTAATTTCCCATAATATAGGGAACACCTCTATCATGAGAGGGTACAATATTAAACTCCTTGCATCGTGTATTAATGAGTGAGATGATGGTGTTAGTGAATTTGTTTATAGGCATGAATTCTAAAGAATTTAATTTGTTCTTTGCATACAGTCTAATGATTCGTTTACAAATAAAGACAGAAGTTTGGGCTGATTTGTCCAAACCACATATAAAAATGTGTTTTTGGATAAATTCAATTTCTTCTAAGATATCTTTTTCCATGAACCAAGGAATTTGGTTATGCCTATAATTTGGGAAGATAGATTGGAAGGTTTTTTGTAGTCTTTCTTCAATTAAATGAAAGTGAGAGTGTGTACAATTTATATTTAGTAAATGACATAATTTTTCCCACCCCTTCTTGAACTCAGCTTTAACTGAATGCAGATGTACAGGGACAAGAGGGATATGGTTAAAGCCTTTGGATATACTATCCCTTAATGTGTGGTGTCTTATGAATGATGGTTGAGTAGTAAGAACATGCTCACCAAGATGGTCAAAAGTTTTTAGGAAATTTATAAAACATTTATGATTCTAGCAAACACAAGGTTCATTAAGATCAAAAGGTTTAGCAAAGGTATCAAAGGGTGTATGCAAGTATTGGCCAACATTATTCGTGAACTTCCATCCAAATTTAATGTGAAAATGCTCAAGATTATTTCTAATTCCAATATCCTTTAACATTTCATCAAAAACAGTGTGAGGGTGTATAAACTCCATAATTTTATTAATGAAAGTTAAATGAATAAACCGATGTTTACTTCTATTACCTTGTTTAAACCATTGTAACTCATTACTTCTAGTAATTAAACGTCGTACCTTGTCATCTATATTAGATTCAAGCATCCTTGGAGTCTCGCCAAAGTCCTCAGATCCATGAAATTGTCGAGGTTGTTTTGATGATGATGTTGTATTGCTTGGTGTATTAGCAATACGCTTCAGTTGTTCCCTACTTCTAGAGGGTTTGAGAATTGTGTTGATGGTTAGACCAATTGGGTGGTGTTGAACTCAAAAGAGGAATGGAGTTCCCGGTGTATATAATACTAAACCTTTGCTGCATCAATCAGATGTTCATGAAGAGCATAAAAAACCACTACCGCATGTCAAAATTCAATGGGAAAAGATGTTACCCATCCAATGAAAGCATATACTTGTGCGGGTCCAGAGGAATAAGGAAAGAACTATGGAAGATTTTGAAATAAAAACCAAAGAAGGTGATCAAACCATATGATCGTAGCTGGGTAGTTTGAACCGGAATTCTTCTTACAAGTACACTTGATAAATGATCTGTATGTGTTCCAACAATTCTTCAAGAACTTTTGAATGTCGTTTTATTTCTCATTGAGTGATAGTTCCTTTGTACGGGCTACCATGGAAGTATTAGAGCACTTTTTACTGTCAATGTTTGATAGTTTTATATGTTTTAGTGTAAAAGGTTTATCCTGCGATAGTAGATGTTTTGATTGAAGTGTTGATGTTTTGCATTGTTCTACCACATCAGGTGGTAAACTACGAAGCAGAGCTAAAGAATCAATTGTGAATGGAGCACATTAATTCAGTATCTCAAAATCCCAGAGTTTGTTTTCAAGACAAACAACGTCAAGCTCAATTTGTTTGAAAGGGAGTAGTGGAATGACTTCAGAAAAATGTGGGCATAGACCTTTCAATATTTTGAAAAGAAGGGTCATCTATAAGGCCTAGGGCCTCCTTTTCTTCTTGATCCAAGATATCTAGATCCAAAAGAGGGTTCACAATCTCTTGAGATTTTCTAATTGCCAGAGGAAGGATAGGGAGATTATTGATAAAATAGAGCTTATTAACTATGGAGGTAGTGATGAGAAATAGAAGTCTAAATCCGAACAGTCTTGAGCATCAACAAAGCATAATGATAATAGAAAAGAGTTTAATGCACTTATTAGTTGTGTAGGTTTTTTATGGCAAGGGCTAAGATTTTTAAATAGTTATTAACAGATGCTGTTTTTAAAGCTGAAAGCTCTTGTTCCTGTATTGCCTTTTTCTCATAGTTAAGAAGACTCTTATGAAAGTCATCCCTTTGAAGCATGATAGTAGGCACTGTGTTCCAATAGGAGGGATATGAAACCTTTTATCATCGGAGTATCCAAACCGTGTGGGAGATACAATCCAGCCAACCTGAAGGATGTTATCAGAGATAAATTTGCAAATAGCTTAGAATGAAGGCAAGTTAAATATATGGTAGTGGTCCGACCAAGGAAAAATCGGGAAATAAAGAGAGAGAGATTAAATTTGACATCCCCTCTTATAGAACCATATATTGACACTTGACCCAAAATAGATAAGACCTAAATTGACATTTGACATCCCCTCTTATAGAACCATATATTGACACTTGACCCAAAATAGATAAGACCTAAATGACAGTAGACAATATACAAAGACACTTATTTTAGATGCTCTATACAGTCTTCGTGTAATATTGAGTGCATATATAAGTCATCCATATAGATTTCTAAAAATAAAAGGGGAGGTTTATAGAGAAAAAAGATAGGAGTGGATCTTCATTTTGGGGTTGTATAAAGGATAAGATATATTTTGGCAGAGTTTCATTTGTACGTGGACCCATTTTTCATAAAGTAAACCAGCCCTCCTTTTGTAGGAGCCTCACATGAGGATTTTGTTTTGAAAGATAATTCTAAAACCACCCAACCAAGTATGTACGTAATTTCCAAGAGATGGTTATGTCAAACCTTTAAACATTTAGTGAGTCTTTTCCTTTTAGCAAAATTTTTCAGAGTTTCGTTTGTAATTAGATATGTTTTTCAAATTAAACCTTCCCTCCTCTCTTAGGAGCCTCAAATGAGGATTTTCTTCTAGTTAGTATGCCATTTCCAAAATAGCTTACTTCACAAGTACCTAGTTCAGAAAATGTTATAGTAGACTTTTCCTAAATGGTTTAAGATCAATACATAAAATTAACTTTTGCTTACAAACCCTCAATGTCTATAAAAACTTAAAAAGAACTTATGCCAAATTCTGGTTGAACACCCTCTCAGTAGACCGAGAGTCTACATGAGAGCTCGGAGTCATCATCTGTACTCTTTGTGTTGAGACCATAAAAAAAAAATATAAATGGTTTCCAACAAGATGGTGTTGCTCACAAAGCTACCTACCGAGGTTCAAATAGACATAAAGAGAGAGCTAGAGGGAGAGGAAGATATAGGCTTACTTAATTAATTAATAGATACTTGTGGCTTTTTGGGCATCCTTGTTCAACAAGGGTTGCAATATCCTGGAAAAAATTGTTGTTGTTCTTATTGTCAACTTCTGGGATTTAGAGAGAGAGAGAGAGAGAGAGAGAGAGAGAGAGAGAGAGAGAGAGAGAGAGAGAGAGAACATAGTGGAGGGTGCAATAGAGTGCACAGAGACATGAGAAGATGACAATAGAGAATCTTTAAATGCCCATCTAAACGGAATAGGCAACCATGTATTAATGCAACGACAAAATCTGGGTATACCATAATATCAAAAAGTTTATGACAAAATAACTAGTAGAGCACCGAACCCTGTGTAGGGATCGGCCGGTCCACCCATCCACTTATGCTCTACTACAGATAGAGAGAATTTCACTTCGCTGGGAGCGAGCCACAACACCTCCAACCTACTTGAGCTAGATATAGGCTGAGGCCTCTTCACCTCCCTCCATGAACACAGCTGTGAAAGGATCTCAAGTATCAGCAGGTATAGGGTATCAACACCAACCATACCAGTTTAGGTGCCACGGCTCTTCGATTCCCAGCATCGTGTGTTTAGAAAAAGCCAAGGCAAAATCCCCGACGCGTTAGCCATGTAGTCATTCAACCCCTGACGCACTAACCGTGTAGATGCGCCTAACAAAAAGAAGAAGACCTAGGCAACACCCCGATCCAACAAAGCCCTAGGTCAGTGATCCTTTAGTATAATGGTAAGCGATGTACGAAATCCTAGCCTTGTAGCGATGTTGCCATGAGAAACATAACACATGAATCCAATCACAATAGCACTTCACAGATGCACAAAAATCCCAAAATCATAAACCATAACCAAGTTACATTAGACGGGTGAGCACTCCACCCAATTTTGGTGAGGCACGACCAATCCTACATAAACACTTTAGAACATAACATGGCTGTAAAATTTTTGGCAGCATTTCAACAGCATAACCATATCCAAAAAAAACCATGAGCCACACCGGCTTACACCATAGAATATCAACCATAATCCATAAGGGAATCTCAGTCCTTGACCATGAATCATAATCACACTGAACCAACTCCCACACTTGGAGATTGACACATCCCCCTGCAATCGATCGGAGTCTACACACATGTGACCCTTAAGACGTGATTCTATCATGCATAAAAAGAGTCTGACCAACAACTAATCATGATATGAAAATACAATTTTGACCACATCCAACCATGCAAAGTTGATGCATCACATCCGCACTTCACCTCCCTAGCACATAGAGATAGTTTTGACCTAGGAAGGTGGAAAGCAATCACAACTATGCATATGAGGTATCCACACCAATCCATGAGTTCCCATACATCATATGATAACATTCCATCACCATAAACATGATGCAAAACAGCTCTGACCTTTAGGTCAACCATAAAACATAACTGCACACATATGCAAAAAACAGCTCTGACCTTTAGGTCAACCATAAACCATAACTGCACACATATGCAAAAAACAAAATTTTAGCATTTTTGAGAGCATGCAAAACATGAAATTGAAAGTATTTGGCCTCAAAACAATACATCAAGATCAGATCCATAATATAGACTATCACTCTATCACATCACTTCACCCACATAGTACTCCCACAACAAATGGTAACCCCAAAAGAAAGCCACTTTATTCATATCTGCATATGCGGTTCGGGATGTTTAACCATATACTTTCACATAATTTTATGGCCATCTAATAGCTGAAATCAAATCTCCAACAAAACAAACCATAAAACATATAAAAACTGCTCGATCAACTCACGACGTCATAAGGTAGCACCCCTATGGGTGTAGGTAACAATAGATAGAGCGATTAATAACTCGCATTCCTGAAGTGATAAAGGAGACCTAAATTAATTTATCATCAATTTTCATCAAGCTTTTCAATTGTTTAAGTGGGTTTGCCCATTCAGTGAATCTATATAGTGGTTCTCCAAGGAGCCTGGAGTAAAAAATTTTGGTTGTGTAGTGGGCAGCAAGCTGTTTTTTGATCACATATGTTAGCTCATGCGTGTTTTTCAAATGACACCAAAGAGAGAAAATTTCCTAAATGATGTGTTTTATCTCTGATATAAAGTGTTCGGGATGATTCATAGCGTGTTCTTACCGCCTCTATGACGTGAAACAAAAAGCCCTTTTTATGCACGCACATGACCATAAACGCATTATGTGCATAAATCAGCGTGTTAAACATGATGAAATAATCATGGGGCAACTTTGTATGTACTTTGTTGATCCATACATGCACTCATATGCGAAAAATCACCGAGAGGGTGACTACTCAGAAAAATGACATAGAGAGAGAGAGAGAGAGAGAGAGAGAGAGAGAGAGAGAGAGAGAGAGAGAGAGAGAGAGAGAGAGAGAGAGAGAGATGATGGCTATGGAGTTTAGAGCTTCTCACCGTGCTTTAGAATCGATTAGGGACTATCAAAATGCTTCTCCGCAAGAGAGCGTTGATGAGAGCTACGTAGAGTTATTCGCCACGAAAGCTTTTAGAGAGCGTGTAGACTGTGAAATGAGAGAGGAGATAATAAGCAAGTAGAGAGAGAGTGTCCTTCTTCTTCTTTGCGAGAGAGAGACGAGCTTATGGAGATGGTGATGAAGAGCTTGCACCACTCCGTATAATAGATACGTATAGCCTTGCGGTAGTAGATGCAACAGACGGCACTGAAAATTGAGCACTAACCAGCAAGTTATAGGCAAGTGGAGCAGGCAAGAGTGTGCCCCAAGCAGAAAGATAGTGCTACCTCTCAGCCTAGAATAGCCCCTAGCTTTTGGGAAAAAGATCCTATCTTTCCTAAAAACAAGCTTTTACTTTTGGTGGTCAACTCTCCCACTTACCATTTAATTTTTACAGCAAAATTGAACATCCGAGCAATATCTGGCCAACTAATGGAAAATGTAGCTAGACTATGCCACATCGTAATGTCCCGACATAATTATGACTTTTTCGTACTGTCTCGGCGTATTTACAGTATCGCTTTTTATAAAAATATTTTCCATATTGTCTAGTCTCTTTTTTTCTCCGGGTGATCATTTTTAAATCCGACGAAGACTAAAATTAATATTTTTATGTTTAGGTCATCATAAAAAGCACATCGCTTTTCAAAAACGCCGAAAAACACAAAAAGCTAAAAATAGCATAAAAAGAAAAATAAAAGAATTTTTTAAAAAAATTGAACCACGGGATCCCCTCGTCCCCATTGGAATAAGAAAGCGGACTCGCTTTTCATTCAAAAGCACTAAAAATCACGAAAAGCTATAAATAGCGTAAAAAACATTCAAAAAGCAGATTTTTACAAAATTGAACCATAGCTTTCCTGGAACACATAGATTAAGGATCCGACCTTGCTTTTTGCAAAAAAGCACCTAAAAGCATAAAAAGCATGAAAAAGCTAAAAATAACGGGTTCTTCCAAAACAGAACCAAATGTCTGTCTAACCTACTGGAACATGGAAACGACCTTGCTTTTTTCTTTAGAACCTTCCAATATTGTCAATCAAGCATCTTAAGTCAAAATTTGGCAAAATAAATATTAAAAGCTATTTTTCTTATTTTTAGAAGAGACCCAAAAATTGGGGATCTTACATGTATCAACCTTTCTTTCTTTTATTTTAATTAAGAGTGTTTCTTCAAATTCATGCTTTGTTCATCCTCTTGACTTTTGGTGTTTATCAACAGCACAATCCAATAAGATTTTCACTGTATCTTATCAACAAGTTTGTCTCCTTTTTTCCCACTTTAAGTTAAAAATTCCCATATTACATGAATTTGGTCAATTTGGAGATTCCCATAATGCGGGATTTTTACCAAAATACCTAATATGTTCTTCTAACGTGAATCTCCAAAGATGTGGAATGTTCTAAGGATTGCAATCATGAAGCAATTCCTTGCAAGTGGTGCCAAAGACAAAGTCCTAATGGAATGGCAAAGTTTGAAAATGGAATCCTATGAATCTATTCATAAAAGTGTGTAGATAAGTTATGGGAGTTACATCTCATGCCACAATCTACAACAGATACACTTTGTGGAACAAAATCAAGAATTTTATGCCGGATTGTTTGAGGAAATGATTGAGTATGTCAAGTCACAAAGGCCTAAAGCCGTCTCAGCTAGCAATATCACACAATGGTTGCCTTGATCAAGAAATTAAGAAGGGCTCCAAACCTATTGATGCCAAGAAGTAGAATGATAAAAAAGGAAAGAATGTGATGCAAAATTATTCCAAGACTCCTAACAACAACAAAGAAAAGGTAGAGGACAAAGGCTACAAAGCCAAAACCAAGGTTTCACTTAAAGAAGTAGAGCATTACCATAAGGATAACAAGTGCTTCAAGTGTGGGAAGCAAGGATTTATTTAACATGTGTGTCCTAAGACAAGTAAACATAATGACGCTCCTTGAGCAACCATGGTGGAAGCTCTAAAAGACGAAGGCAATTGCAAAGGATTTCCACTCTCTTATGCTCGGGGAAAAGTAAGAGAGCATGATGCTCTCATACTTTTTGATATTGGAACCTCCCATAATTTTAGCTCTATTGAGGTATCTACTAATCTAGACATACATGATTTATAGATGGGGATGTTAAATATGCTGATGGAGATTTCAAAGGGCAAGAGGTCTCAGCCACTCCATTCATTGGGAAGCTAAGGATCCATGTACAAAAGCTATGTAGATTAAGAATATTTCTTTATCTCTTCACTCAAACATGTAGATGTTATCCTAGGGAGACCATGGTTTGATTGCATGGTTTCCACTATGAAGTTTCCAAGAGACAAGTCCTCTTTTCCTATAGAGGTAATGATATTACACTTGATGTAAATACTGCAGGTAACACTATACCACTTGTACAAACTCAAGCTTTTGACAAAGTAATGAAAAGTTCTTTTTCTTGTTACATGGTTAGTGTCAAAAGAGTATAAAGAAGATGCATGTGTTCTTGAAGATTCAAGAAGTGAAACTAAAGAAGAGTCTCAATTGTCTAAATTGCTAAGTAATTTTTAAGATGTGTTTATAGATGACGTTCCTAGGGATCTACCTCCCAAAAGAGAACAAGATGTTCCTACAATTGAAATTGTACCAAGTAGTTCACCTCCTAATTAGTATCCTTATTGAGTCTCACATGCTCCAACAAGAGGAGATTATGAGGCAAGTAAACGATCTTGTGGGAAAAGGGATGGTAAGGTCTAGCTCATCTCCATTTTTCTCGGCAACTCTATTAGTACAATAGAAAGATGGTACTTATAGAATGTGTGTGGACTAACGTGCACTTACTAAGATAACCATAAAGAATAGATTTCTTGTTTGCAGGATAGATGAACTATTTGATAAGTTAGAAGGGCTTACCTACTTTAGTAGAATAGATCTCAAAAGTTCTTATCATCATCAAATAAGTATTGTGCCTAAAGATACGCACAAAATGTCCTTTTGTACAACATTTGGCCTATTTGACTATCTAGTGAATCCTTTTTGGGCCTACTAATGTGCTAGCCACCTTTGATTAATTGATGGAGAAGCTCTTTCGACCACATCAAAAAATCACAAGAGTTTTCTTTAATGATATTATCATCTACTCCAAGTCTATGGAAGAACATCAACAACATCTCCAGGTACTATTTAAGTTTTGAGAGACAATAAGCTTTATGTCAATAAAAATAAAGGCAATTTTTTCTTAGAAGAAATTGAGTATCTAGGTCATATTATCTTCCAAGCAAAGATTCAAATGGACCTTCAAAGTTGGAATTAATAAATGGATAGCCTATACACATAAACATACATTAATTAAGAAGCTTTGTAGATATGTGTGCTTACTATAGACGCTTCATAGAAAATTTTCCATCCATAGCAGGACCATTGCATGATCTAACTAAAAACAATGTTAGATTTCTATCGACTACAAAAGATAAATCTTTTGAAACCCTTAAATCAAATCTTATCTCTCAACGTGTATTAATATTATTGGACCTCTCAAAACCTTTTGAACTCTAATGTGATGCTTCTGGACATTGCCTGGAAGTTGTGTTTCTTCAAGAAGGGCATGCCATAGCATATGAAAGTAGGAGTTTAAATGAACAAGAAAAGAATCTAGGATTATATAAAAAGGAGATACTAGCTATCTTGCATGACTTAGATGCATGCAAGTACTTTATGACGCAAACTAAATTGAGTGATAAGGAAATGAGGTGGGGAAATTTTCTTTCTCAGATTAATTTTCATATTGCTCACATAGTTGGTGAGCACAACCAAGTGGCTGATGCATTTTCAGCAGACCCAAGATGAACGCTATATCAATGCTACACAATGATCTATCCTCTATGATAGATGAGTATGCTATGATCTATATTTTAAGGATGTAGTGTTAGCTATTGTACTGCTAGGAAAGAAAGAGAATCCATACAATGTACAAGATGATTATCTTCTCTATGGCAACAAGTTATGCATTACACAAAGCTTGCACGAAAAGTTTATATAAAAATCTCATGCTTCTCCTTATGCGGGACATAGAATGATTCAAGATACTCTCAAGGGAAGAGAGACATACTTCTATTGGCATACAATGAAGGAAAACATATAGGATTATGTTGGCAAATGCTTTGTATATTAAAGGAAAAAGTATGATAGAGGGAAGTAGTCTAGCTTACTTTAGCCATTGCCTATAGCAGGATCCCCATGGGAGAGTATATCCATGGATTTCATCTTTAGATTACTAAGCTCTGTTCATGGAAACATGAGAATATAGACAATAATAGACATGTTTAGTAAACAAGCACATTCTATACCAATCAAAATGACTATTAAAGCACACCATACAACAACTCTCTTCATATCATTGGTGTCACGTGAACGGAGATAATAGAATTGTAGAGATAATAGAGATATGATATAAAGGGAAGGAGAGATTTTATTGATGATTGATATAGAGTCTTGATACAATAATTTTAGAGTGTGATGTGGGGCACACCTTGATGTGAGAATCTTGAATCTACCAACCATCCCCGAGAAATAGTGTCGCTTGCATGCAACATCTCACTTGTATTCACACTCGCACTCGCAATCTACAATAGAATCTTGGGTGTGTAACAACATCTCCAAAAATCACTGCCAGAATCTTTTTCTTGATCATCCTTCAAAATCGTGCCTTCTTCCAAAAGTCCCAAATTTTGCGGTTGTTTTCTACACCTCCTATCTCCCAAATAGAGGCAACTCTGTCTAGGTCCATCTCATGGCGTTTCATTCATCTTGTCATGCTCTTTGACAATTGTGAGACACAAAAAAAACATATCCTACTCAGATTTGCTTAAAATCTTCCCGCAAAACAAAAATTCTACAAAAACAATGCAAAATGGAAATTTTCTACTTTTTCCTTAATCTACGAGACTAAATGAGCATAAAAAAAACAAAAGCTATAAAAAATCAGAGGATGAAAGTTGTTCTTTATATTATAGGCTTCAATTTCTACATACAAATCTTTTTCAAAATCACGCATTAACACCTTCAAAAATGGCCAAGAAAGTGACATGTAGGTCAAAAAAGTCACTGGACGAAAACGATCAAAGTAAAATTTTGCACAGTGGACAAACTTTAAAACAACCAAAACTTCCTAAAAAACTAGAATATACTACTAAAACACTTTGAAATAATGTCTTGTTACACTCTCCTCTTTTTAAAATCAACTCTATCCGAGGAGTTGGATGGAGGGGAATTCATTTTGCATAACATTAAGGTCAATCCATGAGGCATCCTCTGCTGAATAATTTTCCACTTAACCAAAACTTCTATAATGTGCATGTTTCTAAGATGCTTAGCATGCCTATCTAACACTATGTCTGGTTCAACTTTCAAGGTTCTGTCATCCTTCAACTTAGAGTTGTCCTGTAAAAATTGTGCACATTACGAACATTATTTTTTAATAAGCTCACATGAAATATAGGATGCACTTTAAGATGAGAACTCAAATATAACTTGTATGTTAATAAACCATTGCACTTCAAAATTTAAACGGCCCAGTAAATCATGGAGATAACCGCTTATCCCTTCCAAGAATCAAATGAGACTTCTCAGGAACAACTTTCAAGAAAACCATATCATCAAAACTATACTCCACTACACGATGTTTCTTATCATAATACAATTTATGTCTCTTTTGGGCTTCCCTGATATTCCTACTGATTTTAGCAAGCTCCTTATCCACTTTCTCAAACATTTAGTGTGACAGTTCTACCTTCTTTACTAGAGTCAAAAAAATTGATAGGTGTAGGACAGTTATAGCCATACACTGCCTCAAACAAAGCCATCCTAATAGATGTATGATATGAATTATTGTATGAAAACTCAACCAATGGTAGATAACCATTCAATTAGATTGGTTTTAATTCACACATATCTTCAAACATTTAGTGTGACAGTTCTACCTTCTTTACTAGAGTCAAAAAAATTGATAGGTGTAGGACAGTTATAGCCATACATTGCCTCAAACAAAGCCATCCTAATAGATGTATGATATGAATTATTGTATGAAAAATCAACCAATGGTAGATAACCATTCAATTAGATTGGTTTTAATTCACACATATCTTCTAAAATACGATTCACTCTCTCCGTTTCCCCATCAATCTGAGAATGAAATGTAGTAGATATGCGTAGCGGAGTGCCTATAGACATGAAAGTAGCTCTCCAAAAATGAGAATTGAATTTGGAATTTCTATCACAGACTATACTTTTTAGCATGTCATGCAAACAAAATATCTCTTTTACAAACAAGCAACCCATGGTCAATTGAGTATCAGTCATCTTTACAGGAAAGAAATGAGCTTGCTTTGTGAGTCTATCTACCACCACAAAGATTGAGTCATGCGATGACGAGTAGTAGGAAGTCTAATAATAAAGTAAATGGAGATAGACTCTCACTTTTGTAAAGGAATATATAAAGACTAAAGGTCACATGTATCCTCTTATGCTCTATCTTAACTTGCTGACATTGGAAACACTCATGTACATAGTTTTTAACATCTAACTTCATACTCAGTGAGAACAATGTATTTTAATCTTTTCATATGTCTTATTCAATCCTTGATGACCAGAAAATGGCAAATTATGACACTTGTATAAAATTTGAACTTTAAAGTAGAGTTTGCAGGAATGCAGAAACGATTAAAATAATATAAATTTCCCTTATACAAGTGATACCTATTCTCATACATTTCACTAGGATTTTCATGCAAGAATAATTTCAAAATAGGCACATAGAAAGAATTGTTCTCAGCTTCAATATGCATATCATCAACTAAATTTGAATGCACAACCATCAAAAAATTACACATAGGTCTACGACTTAATGCATATGCAATTTTATTCTCTTTTCCACAGAAATATTTTTAAATCAAAATCATATTTAGCCAGTAGTTCAATCCACCTTATTTATCTACTACTCAACAGAGGTTCTGTGAAGATGTATTTTAGACTCTGGTGATCAGAACGTAATTCAAATTTTACACTAAGAAAAAGTTGACGCCAATGTTTCAATGCATGTAGATTAGCAATAAATTTTAAATCATGAGTTGCATAATTCAATTCATTTCTTCTTGATTCCCTAGACTCATATGAAACCACTCTTTACTCTTGAGCCAATACACAACCCAACTGCGCATCACTAGCATCACATGATACAACAAACGGCTTGCCCATCTCAGAAACTTTCAAAACACAATTCTCTGCCACTTTAACCACTACAAGAGATCACTTAAATATCGACGTCAATTTATTGATGTCAGTGGAAAGCATGGATATATGCGTAGGTAAACCCGGAGGGAGACTCAAATTAAAAACAAATTAAAACTCAAAATTTTTATGCCTAATTTAGTGTGCTTTTTTATTATATTGAAGCCTATTACAATGCGCATTTTGAGGCTAATACCAACACTTGTATTGATGCCTATATCGATGCCACTTCCACAAAAAACACAACCCGTGGCTCCTTCGTACGTTTTTGCCTCTTTTTGTGCTCTCCTTTTCACTTGCTACAAATTTGATGTTGTGGGGCTTGCCAGACTTCAGATCTACACTCACATGCTCCCCTACATCAACAAGGTAAGTTTATTTTCAAGATTTGTAGTGGATTTCTTCCTTTTTTGTGTGTGTGTGAGTAACATGAGGTGTGTCTATGTGTGTGTTTGCAAGTTTGGCAGCATTACTTCAAGTGCTTTTTACTCAAATAGGCTCCATGTGAGTGCTCTATCATTATTTTCTCTTGAATACATACACACATGCACATAAACATGCCGTACTTGGTTGACATCTGTGGCATAATAACCTAGGATGACGGAGGCAAGAAGGTGATCTCGCGTATGTACGGTCTGATTGAGATTCTTGAGGTGCTTGTCATGCTTGAAATGATAGGGTTGTACTTGAGGTGAGGACCCAACCCAAGCACCAGGCTTGTGATGGGAACTGGGCCTAAGCTTGAGGGGCTTGAGGTGTCAAAAGTCAAGATCCAATCCCTACAAGGAGGGGGCGAGCCCTACATGAGGGGGGTTGAGAGGTAACATACACACACTCACAACAGGCATGACTAGTACAAAGAAAGAAAAGGGGACACTTGTCAAGTTCCTCCTCATGTTGACCTCATGGTGTGCCTGAAGCCGATTGGTTGGCCACCCAAGGGGTCCAATGATAATTTAGGAGATTTAATTAATTGTCTTTGCATTTATCAAGTCCTCTCTCTCAAAGGGGGAAGGGGGACACTTGTCTCAAGGCTACCCTTGTTGTTTGTAATGCCTCCTACTTGTGATTGGCTAGGCCTGGAGGGGTCCAATGAGCTTCAAGCATCAACTACAAGGGGGGGTCCACCAAAGAAAGATAGGGGGATGCTCATGGAGTATACTCTCCCACACACACTCTCATTGTGCATTGTGCAAAGTGCAAGAGCTCCCTCTCCTTCTCCAAGCAAGTAGAGGTTGAGAGCCTACACCAACACTCTTGGCTATGGAGTGAATATCCAACCAATAGGCATGCTTCAATGCTTAATCTTGCCATCTTCTCCATCTTCATTACTATGCTACTATGTATGCTAGCAAGAAGAGTTATGATAAGCAAGGAGCTAATTCTTTCTCCTCTGAAATGTTTCTTCTTCCTCTTCCCTACCCCCATTCCCTGCTGCTAGCTCTCTCCACCTTCGAAGGTGTTTGAGGTCTTGGGCTCGGGGGGTGCACTATGTAATCATGTTAATGTATAACGTGAGTTCAAAAGGAGGGGTTTTAAAATGATAAAATTTTAGGCAATTTAACACAGATACATTAAAATAAGGGGTTTTTATTCAATTTTGGAAAAAAATCCTAAAATAAGGGGTCATTTTACTCATTTAGATATGTTAAAAGAGGGGTTTTTTTTAATACCCCACGAAAGTAAGTTATATAGGAGGGTATTGAAAGGTGAACCCCCCGAGGTCATGGGACTGAGGCTTGGGACAGTTAAAGCTTTCCACAAAGTTTATGTTATGCTTGTGATGCATGAAGCTTTCCATCTTCGTTGCATCACCTAGGTCACAAGGAACACAAAGATTGTATTATAACAAGTCTCTCTAAATGGGAGAAATCATAATACAAATGCCTATTGGAGGGAGGACCAGCTCCACATAAATCCGGTCCTCAACAATTGTCATGTTCTCTAAATCCTCTCTCTTGCAAAAGTATTCTTCATGCCAAGTTAACTAATTGCTATGTCTATGTTGTTATCTTCAATTATGTTTAACCGCTATGCTCACAAAGTAATTTCTCAAAAGTACTCTCATTAATTTCCACTACTCTCAAGTTAATAAGCCAAATTCCATTACAATCTTCTCTATGGCAACAAGTTATGCATTACACAAATCTTGCATGAAAAGTTTATATAAAAATCTCATGCTTCTCCTTATGTGCGACATAGAATGATTCAAGCTACTCTCAAGGAAAGAGAGACATACTTCTATTGGCATACAATGAAGGAAAACATACAGGATTATGTTGGCAAATGATTTGTATATCAAAGGACAAAGTATGATAGAGGAAAGTAGTCTGGCTTACTTCAGCCATTGCCTATAGTTGGATTCCCATGGGAGAGTGTATCCATGGATTTCATTTTTTTTATTACCAAGCTCTATTCATGGAAACATGAGAATATGGAAAATAGTAGACATGTTTAGTAGACAAGCACATTCTATACCAATCACAATGACTATTAAAGCACAACATACAACAACTCTCTTCATATCATTGGTGTCACAAGAACGAAGATAACAAAATTGTAGAGATAACAAAGATATGATATAAAGGCATGGAGAGATTTTATTGATGAATTATATAGAGTCTTGATACAATAGTTTGACAGTGTGATGTGGGTACACCTCGATGTGAGAATCTTGAACCAACCAACCATCCTCGAGAAATTGTGTCATTTGTATGTAGCATCTCACTTGTATTCACACTGGCACTCACAATCTACAGGAGGATCTTGGGTATGTAACAACTCCAAAAATCACCACCACAGTCTTTTTCTTGATCGTCCTTGAAAAGCGTGCCGTTTTCCAAAAGTCCTAATTTTACAACTGTTTTCAACAACTCATATCTCCCAAATAGAGGCGACTCTATCCAGGTCTGTCTCATAACATTTTGTTCATCTCGTCACGCTCTTTCACAATTGTGAGACACACAAAAAACATATCCTGCTCAGATTTGCTTAAAATCTTGCTGCAAAATAGCAAATTCCACAAAAACAGTGCAAAACGGCAATTTTCTACTTTCTCCTTAATCTACGAGCCTAAACAAGCATCAAAACAGAAAACCTACAAAAAATCAGAGAATGAAAGTTGTTCCTTATATTATAGGCTTCAATTTCTACACACAAAATGTTTTCAAAATCACGCATTAACACCTTCAAAAACGGCCCAGAAAGTGGCCTCTAGGTCAAAAGAAATTATTGAAGGAAAACGATCAAAATAGACTTCTACACAGTGGACAAACTTTAAAACAACCAAAACTTCCTAAAAAACCATAATATATTACTAAAGCACTTTGAAATATAAAATCTCATTACACTCTCCCCTTTTTAAAATCAACTCTGTCCTCATAGTTGGAAGAAGGGGAATTCATTTTGCAAAACATTAAGGCACATTAGGAACACATTAGGAACATATTAGGAACATTCTTTTTTAATAAGCTCACACAAAATATAGAATGCACTTTAGGATGAGAACTCAATTCTAACTTGAATGCTAATGAACCAATACGTTTCAAAATTTTAAACGGCCTAGTAAATCGTGGAAATAACCTCTTATCCCTTCCAAGAATCAAACGAGACTTCTCCGGAATAACTTTCAAGAAAACCATATCACTGATTTTATACCCCACTACAAAATGTTTCTTATCATAATACAATTTATGTCTCTTTTGTGATTCCCTAATATTCCTCTTGATTTTAGCCAGGTCCTCATTCACTTTCTCAAGCATGTTGTGTGACAATTCCTAGAGTCAAGAAAATTGATAGGTGTAGGAAATTTATAGCCATAAATTTCCTTAAACAAAGTCATCCTAATAGACGTATGATTTGAATTATTGTATGCAAACTCAATCAATGGTAGATAACCATTCAATTAGACTGGTTTTTATTCACACATATACTCTAATATACGATTCACTCTCTCCATTTTCCCATCAATTTGAGAATGAAATGTAGTAGACATGCGTAACTGAGTGCCTATAGACGTGAAAGTAGCTCTCCAAAAATGAGAAGTGAATTTGGAATCTCTTTCAGACACTATACTTTTCAGCATGCCATGCAAACAAAATATCTCTTTTACAACAAGCAAGCAATGGTCAATGCAGTATCATCCATCTATATAGGAAAGAAATGGGCTTTCTTTGTGAGTTTATCTACCACCACAAACATTGAGTCATGCGACCCACAAGTAGTAGGAAGTTTAAAAATAAAGACTTTTGTAAAAGGATATCTAAAGAGTGAAGGTCACCGCGTATCCTCTTATGCTCTATCTTAACTTGCTGACATTGGAAACACTCACATACATAATTCTTAAGATCTAACTTTATACTTGGCAAAAAGAATGTATGTTTAATCTTTTCATATGTCTTATTTAATCCTCGATGACCAAAAAATGGCAAATTATGACACTTGTACAAAATTTGAACTTTAAAGAAGAATTTGCAAGAATGCACAAACGATTGAAATAATACAAATTTCCCTTATACAAGTGATACATATTCTCATACATTTCACCAGGATTTTCACGCAAGAATTAAAAAATAGGCACATAGAAAGCATTGTTCTCAACTTCAACATGCATATCATCAACTAAATTTGAATGCACAACCCTCAAAAGATTTACGCATAGGTCTATGAATTAATGTATCTGTAATTTTATTCTCGTTTCCACACAAATATCTTTAACCAAAAATCATATTTAGCCAATTATTCAATCCACCTTATTTGTCTATTATTCAACAAAGGTTGTGTGAAAATGTATTTCAAACTCTGATGATCAGTACGTAATTCAAATTTTACACCAAGCAAAAGTGAAGCCAATGTTTCAAGGCATGTACAACAGCAGCAAGAAATTCTAAATCATGAGTTTCATAATTCAATCATGTCTTCTTGATTCCCTAGACTCATATGCAACCACTCTTTCCTCTTGAGCCAATACACAACCCAACTACTCATAACTAGCATCACAGGATACAACAAATGGCTTGCCCATCTCAAGAACTTTCAAAACACAATTCTTAGCCACATTAATTACTATAAGAGATCGCTAAATACCGGCGTCAAATTATCGATGTCAATGGCAGGCGTCGATATATGCGTAGGTACACCCGGAGGGAGACTCAAATTAAAGATAAATCAAAACTCAAATTTTTGACGCCTATGCTAGCGTGCTTTTTGATGCCTATATCGAAGCCTATTATAGTGCGCATTTCGAGGCTGATGCCAACGCTTGTATCGATGCCTATACCGATGCCACTTGCACAAAAAACACACCCTATGGCTCTTTCCTACGTTTTCGCCTCATTGTTTTTACTCTTTTTGTGTTCTCCTTCTTCTTATCTCGACTTGCTACAAATTTGGCGTTGTGGGGCTTGCTAGACTTTAGATCTACACTCACATGCTCCCCTAACAAAGTAAGTTTCTTTTCAAGATTTGTAGTGGATTTCTTCCTTTTTTTTGTGAGTGTGAGTAACATGGTGTGTGTCTGTGTGTGTTTTTGCATGCTTGGTGGCATTTCTTCAAGTGATTTTTGCTCAAATAGGCTCCATGTGAGTGCTCTATCATTTTGTTCTCTTGCATACACGTAAATTAAAAAATGCACATTAATTTGCAAAAATCTAAACACAATATGTGCGTGTACACACACATTTTTAATTAAAGAAAAAACTTAAAAAAATTAAAAAGTTTGTTATTTTATAAATTTTATTAGAACCTTTCATTTGCAAAGAAAGATAATGAAATTTAATAATAAAAAAGGAGTTATTTTCATTTAGGTCATTTTATAATTACTTTTTTATTTTTATGCAAACTAGTTTGAAAATTAGTAAATCATGTTGTTTTTTAATTGTGACTTGTTGTAGGTGTTGTAAATGTTAATTAGAATATTCTTAGTTAAGTTTTAGTGTTATGTTTTGATTACCTTGGATTAACTTCATGCGTTCTACAAACCAACGTTGTTATGTGACGTTGTTATATTGACCGCTTAGGAAAAATCAACGTTAGCATGTTGATCGCATGTAGTTGGCCACTTAGGGTTAGTCGCTTAGGTATTCAGTTGCTTCACCTCTTAGGGCTAGCCGCTTAGTCTCTCACGACATATTCATGCAGCTTAAGGTATGTTGCTTACGATAAGTGGTAGCTATTTTAGTACGCTTGTAAGGGTTAGCCACTTAGGATTAGCCGTTTGGGATTAGCCGCTTAGGGATGGCCGCTTAGATGTTAGGTACGGATGTAGTCTGACTATTTCAAGTTATTTTGGGTTAGCCACTTAGAGTTAGCATCTTCAAATTTGTACGCTCTAAATTAGCTTAGTGTCGCATTACTTTAGCCATTTTAGTAATTTGCTTAGGACAGGTGCGTGGTTGGATTGTTTTAGTCCGCTTAGGGTTTAGGGCTTACGGTTAGTCACTTAGATGTTAGGTCTTTGTAATCTAGCTGTTTCAGGCTGCTTATCTAAAGTGATGTTTTCTTGCTCGGAGTTGGCTGTTTAGGACTAGTTGCTTAGATCTTAGTTCTTGGCAATTTGGTTGTTTCAGGCCTCTAGGAATTCAATCGTTACAATACTAGGTTTATACTAGATCTACATGCATTGTTATTAGAAGTGGGTGTGTACTTATGTCCCACGCATGAATATAGGCATTGACCAATAAAGACAAAATAAATACTTGTGAGCCATTTACCAATGTGGTAAGCCATAGAGCTCGATTGAAAAGTTATGTACAATTGCAAACAATCTCTATGCCTTTTTGCATTTCCAAACGGCTTCAGTGTGTGGCTCTATGTGTCCACGAGCATTTTTCACCAAAAAATTCTCGTGGAACTCTTGTTATTGGGTCAGCGGTTTGCTAATGCAAAAATCCATAGATTTTGGCCAAAAGTTAAATGGGCTTACAAGCAAGCTCTATGGCTTGTCGTTTTGCCAAATGGCCCGCTCGGAGTTGGCTGCTTAGGACTAGTTGCTTGGTTTTATGCTAGATCTACATGCATTGTCGTGTAGATGTGGGTGTGTACTTATGTCCCATGAATGAATATAGGAATTGACTAATAAAGACAAAAGTATTACTAATGAGCAATTTACCAATGTGGCAAGCCATAGAGCTTGATTGAAAAGTTACGTACAATTGCAAACAATCTCTATGCTTTTTTGCATTGCCAAATGGCTTTGGTGTGTGGCTCTATGTGTCCGCGAGTGTTTTTCACCAAAAAAACACTCGTGGAACTCTTGTTAATGTGGTGAACGGTTTGCTAATGCAAAAATCCATAGATCTTGGCCAAAAGTTAAATGGGCTTACAAGCAATCTCTATGGCTTGTCGCATTGCCCAATGGCTTGCATGTGTGTAGCAAGAGGTCCGCGAGGATTTTTTTGGTGATAAACGCCAAAAAAGCATTTGCGGACCTCTTGCCACACATCCACAAGCCATCTGCTAATGCGGCAAGCCATAGATCTGGTGGGCTTGCGAACAATCTCTATGGCTTGCAACATTTCAAAAAGGCTTGTCGGTGTGTGTGGCTCTATGTGTTCATGAGTGTTTTTCACCAAAAAACACTCACAGAGCTCTTGCCACACACCGATGAGCTGTTTGACAATGCAGTTAGCCATAGAGCTTGCACACAAGCCCACTTAACTTTTGACCAAGCTCTATGGCTTTAAGCATTGTCAAACGGCTCATCAATGTGTGGCCAAAGGTTTGCAAGTGTTTTTTTGGTGAAAAAATGCCAAAAAAAACTCGTAGACCACTTGCCACACACCCACAAGCTATGTGGCAAGCCATAGAGCTAGATCACAAAGAGTACAAGTCAATAGAGGGATGCAATCCAATCTCCAATGGCTGGATAATGAGTATTTGTAATTTGACAATGGCACATCAATGATCAAAGGCACGAGAGAGATTCAAAAATAATTACCAAAGCCAGCATGGTTGGATGCAAAAAAGTGGACATTGATTACACAAGAGGCACAAGAGCATCCTAACAGATTTTAACAGTAGAGAGATACAGTGAGATCAAAAATAGAGTCTGTAGGATCATCTCATCTTGGTAGTGGAGTCTAGGAGACTCTTTGACACGAACTTGTAAGTACCATACACTATTTAAATAGCGTATGTATATATGTTTTTAAATGTTTAATTTACCTTATGGTAAAGTGTTTCTATTACATGAACTTGCCATGAAGCGTTCTCCTACATGTCGAGAAAAAACATATAGATTCAAGCATGGACTTTCAGCTCTTCTCTGTCAGCTTCAGGATGAGGAGGAGACTGTCGATAAGGAGGCAGTACCTTGATTAATGTATACTTATGCGGTTATGGTTATGGTTCACGTTATGGTTCATAATTTTGTTTATGGTTTGAGATTTATGTTATGTTCATGGTTTTAAACTTCTGTTACGGAATCACTCTTTTGATTAGGTTTTGGATTCCTGTTATGGAATCATGTTATGGTCATGAATATGGATTATGGTCTTGTTATGGTTTTGAAATCCAATGTTAGGTTATGATCATGGTTTTGAAGTTTTGTTATTGGATCACTCTTTTGATTGGGATTTGGATTTGTGCTATGAAATCATGTTATGGTCTTGTTCAAACTTGTGCAGATTATGATTATGGTTTTGTGATTATGCTTTATGGTTATGGTATTGGTTTTTCAAACTTGTGTGGGTTATAATTATGGTTATGGTTAGTAATCTCACCATGCTTATGATTGTAAAATTTTCAGGCAAAATGGATCACTCTTTTGATTGGCCTTTGAATTTATGTTATGGAATCATGTTATGGTCTTGTTCAAACTTGTGTGGATTATGGTTATGTCGTTGTGATCCTGGTTTATGGTTATGGTATTGGTTTTTCAAACTTGTGCGGATTATGGTTATGGTTATGGTTAGTGAATCTCATCATGCTTATGATTCTAAAATTTTTAGGCAAAATGGAGGGGGATTGTGTTTGCTTTTGCATTTCTCCCTTTAAGAAAAGAGGACTTGATTTGGTGTTGTACTACATGCAACATCAACTGCTAGTCCTCTCTGCTTAAAAATAATTTGCAGGTCTAGTGCTGGTATGCACCATTGTATACGTCTTGATATACGCTTCAGTATATCTGTCGATATAGACGTCAAAATCTTTAGACGCTTGTAACGACTCCTTCTATAGGGATGTTTATACCAATGAATCATAACGACATGTATTTAAGCATGTATTTAAATGACTATATCAATGCATGCAAGTTCCTAAGCTAGTTTGAGGACGTCGTTATCCGCACGACATGTTGTAGCTGTGAACTTTCAAAGTCTCAAAGCCAACTGACACTCACAAGTCTACATAAAGCTCTTATCTTTCTTGATTAACTCGGTCAAAGGACTTGCTCTTTTAGAGAATTCTTTAATGTGTGCTCTCTCATATTGTGCTAGATCCACAAAACTTCTCATATCCCCCATAGATTTTGGTGTAGGTCAATGTACAATAGTCTTAACTTTATCAAAATTTATATGTATCCCCTTTTTAGAAATCACTCTACTCAAATACACTATTTGATCCTTTGCAAAAGAACACTTACTTTCTTTGGCATAAAATTGATGTTCACGTTCAACTCACCTTTCTCCTTCCCATTCTTGATTATTCGTTGTTCACCTCACTCAAAAATGCATGATTAACGTCAAGAAAGAAGTATCAACTATCAAGTGATGAATACAAGGTGCTCTTCACTCAGGTCTACTGCAATTGGAGTCC
The DNA here is from genome assembly GCF_014529385.1 of Adiantum capillus-veneris. Lineage (NCBI taxonomy): Eukaryota > Viridiplantae > Streptophyta > Polypodiopsida > Polypodiales > Pteridaceae > Adiantum > Adiantum capillus-veneris. The sequence goes on from NC_140948.1 coordinate 122,725,021, forward strand.
ACTCTCCTTCACTAGATACTCAAGACAACATATCTATCCTCAAAAATGACCTAAGGCTTGAATAAGAACTGGCAGTCATGTACTCGAGTGTTTTCTTCAAAGAGTGGTGGGCTAGGAAGAGTGATCACCCTAGTAACAAAATGTTCAAACTACTCAAAAGAAAAATGATAGGGAACAAAACCCCCTCTTTCAGACTCCCCAAGGCTACGTCCTTAGCAAAAGATAATTTGAAATACATCAAAGAGCACTTTGAGGCACTCCTAGCGTGACCATGACTTAGTCCTCCCAGAATAGGCAGGCTATCATGGAAGCACTTCAAATATTTTTATTAAATGCAGTGCATGATCATTCTCATTCTTAGAATATACAAAAATATCATCCAAGAAAACAAGAGTAAAGTCATCAAGATATGGATGAAAAATACTATTCATCAAATACATGAAATTTGTTGGTGCATTAGTCATACCAAAAGCAAGAACCATGAACTCATAATGCCCATAACGTGTATGAAATGCAGTCTTTGGAATATCCTCACCCTTAATACAAATTTAGTGATAACTAGATTGACAATCAAACTTTGAAAATATAGTGGCACCACTTAGTTGACCAAGTAACTCATCTATATGAGGAAGATGATACTTATTCTTTATGGTCTGCTTATTCAATATCCTATAGTCAATGCTTAATCTATAAGTACCATCTTTCTTCTTTTGAAATAGCACAAGACTACCCTAAGGAGACACACTAGGTTTGATGAAACCCTTTTTAAAAAAATCATCAAGTTGTATCTTAAGTTCTTTAAGCTCATCAATGCTGAATATATAAGGCATTCTTGAATAAGGTGCCGTTCTCGGATATAGATCTATAGCATGATCTACTACCCTAGGTGGAGGCATACCAAGAAGATCATCAAGAAGCACATCATTAAATTCATGTAAGAGTTTCTCAACAAATTTGGGATTGGTTTCTTTCTTCTTATCCTTGAATTTCTCTAAAATTTCATTAGCAAACATAAGAAAAGTCTCACACCCTTGTCATACCCCTCTCAAAAGTTTCATGGCAAAAACAAACAGAGATTTACTATCCCTTTCTTCAGCTTTGATTCAATGACCCTGTAACATTTAATGGCCTAGTAATTTGTGTGTGGCGGAAAATAGCATGAACATAGTGAGCATTTCATTAGAATATATTCCTAATGAGAATAAAAAGAGTGCTTGGCTGGAGAGAGAAACAAAAATTATAACACCTAGTTAATAGCGTGAACAATACTTCAAAAGAGAGAGAAATTTAGCTATTGACAACAGTTGAGGACCGGATTTACATGGAGCCGGTCCCCCCTCCAAAAGGCTTTGTATTATGGTTTCTCCCATCAAGAGAGACATTTTACAATACAATTCTTTGTGTTTCTTCAATACTAGCTAGTGCAATGAAGATGGAAACTTCATGCACTAAGCAAAACACTTATCAAACACAACATCAATTCCCTCACGGTCTCGGACCCAAGACCTCACACACCTTTGAAGATGGTGAGAGCTAGCGGGGTATGCAAGTAGATTGAGAGGAAGGAGTATTCTTCTGAGAAAGATGTACATCTCCTCACATAATCACTCATATTAGCGTAGCTTAGCTTAGTAATTAGCATGGTAGAGGAGAAGAGTATGCATTGAAGCTTGGCTCTTGGTTGGATTTGCATCACAAAGCCAAGAGTTGTTGGTGTAGGCTTCCCTTCTCACAAGCTTGGAGTAGGTGGTAAGCTTTCCATTAAAGCTTGATAGGGAGAGAGAGAGTCTTCTTGCTTCACACATAGATTAGTGTGAGTGTGTAATGCAATAATGCCTTGAGAAAATCAGCCCCCCCTCCTCTTGGTCAACCCCTCTTGCTATTTGCTCATGCAGACACCCCATTGGACCTCCCCAGGCATACCACTACAAGAGGTACTTCATATTAGTGACGCTTGCAGTGTGGCGCTCAAAAGTGAAAACCCACGGCATCACTAATTTACTTGTAACTTAGCAACACTCAAAGCGATGTCAGCAGGGGTAATAAAATAACTGAGAGCGTCCAAAAACTCAGATCTCAGATCTGAGTTTTTGGCGCTGAAGCAAGCAAAGGTAACCCACGCTCTCCCTCTCTCTCTCTCTTTCTTCTCCACACACACGCACACACACACGAGGAGAGGAAGGAGATCCAGGTAGGCTCCTTCCCTCTCCTCTCTCTCTCATGTTCCCTTCCCCTCTTTCTCTCTCTCCCCCTCACACACACACACACACACACACATACACATTGTATTTTTGAGAGAGAGAGAGAGAGAGAGAGAGAGAGAGAGAGAGAGAGAGAGAGAGAGAGAGAGAGAGAGAGAGCACATGCATAAACAGAAAACACACACACACAGATGCATAAACAAAGAATGCATACACACACACATTGAGAGAGGAAAAGAGAGAGAGAGAGAGAGAGAGAGAGAGAAGAAGAAGAAGAAGAAGAAGAAGAAGAAGAAGAAGAAGAGAGTTTTAACGTCGTAGGAAACTATCACAAGAGACCTTAAAGATCTGGTCGATGAGGAGTTGAACTCAAGACCTGTTATTCAAGAGGGAAATGGCATAACCAATCTACCACACTTGGGTGATACCATTTTTCTCTTTTTATTGGCGCGCACACACACCCACACCCACACACACCCAAGAAGAAGAGAGTTTTAACATCGTAGGAAACTATCCCAAGAGACCTTAAAGATCTAGCCGACGAGGAGTTGAACTCAAGACCTGTTATTCAAGAGGGAAATGGCATAACCAATCTACCACACTTGGGTGATAGAAAGGTTATACCATTTTCCTCTTTTTATTGGCACACACACACACACACCCTAGAAGAAGAAAGTTTTAACATCGTAGGAAACTATCCCAAGAGACCTTAAAGATCTAGTTGACGAGGAGTTGAACTCAAGACCTGTTATTCAAGAGGGAAATGGCATAACCAATCTTCTACACTTGGGTGATAGAAAGGTTATACCATTTTCCTCTTTTTATTGTTAAAGATTAGGTAAGATTTAGATTTACGTTAGATGAGATTTATGTTTATTTAGGTTAGATTAGATTAGATTTAGGTTTATTTTGAGTTAGATTAACGTTAGATTAGTTTAGGTTTATTTACACGCGTTGGATTTAGATTTACGCTAGATTAGATTAAATTTAGGTTTATTTTGAGTTTAAGATTAAATTAGATCTAGATTTATGTTCGATGGACCATGCAGACTAGCAATTCCATGACAGTCTAGCGGTGGTGGTTGTTGTGGCGAGGAGCATGTCGTTCCTGGAGCTCATGTGTTGCAGAGTCGCTAGGACACACCAAGGAGTGTCCCTGCTTGTGAGACTGCTTAGACTACACCGAAGGATTATATTGCCTACGCGTTTGAGAGTGGTGTCCCGGCCACTGCATCGGAGATGCTGAGGAGTAACCCGAACACTGCATCAGGGTCTCCTAGAGGCCTGGACGATGAGCACTCACCGGAGAGGGTTTCTATAGTTCACGAGAGGGACATGCCAAAGGGATATGCCTACCTCATCAATCGTACGTCCGATGAGATGATTATGACCCCTGAGGGGAAGCAGGTGATGGGCCGCATACTGCAGTTGTGTAGATAGGTTTTCTAACACATTGTAGTCTGTCATGGTCTCTTGGAGGGCTCAGGATAAAGCCTCCAAGGATTATCTTATTGCTACGTTGCATCTGGAGTTTCCAGTTCCCTCTTTGGAGAATACATTTGACGATGCTTGGATGAGGAGACGCATGCGCAACTACATGAATCATCGGAGGTTAGATGCACAGATGCCAGACCTGACTGGCTTGAAAGAGAGGAGTGGGTCATGGATCGACGGGGTGGAGAGGTGATATTATTAAACTCTTGCATTGAAGTATTTGTTTATATGAGGCCCATTCACATCTACGCAGCTAGTAGCCCCATTGGTATGTCTTTTACCCTTCAATGGATCGAATCACCACATGTTCAATTAGGTTAGATTTTAGATTAGATTTTGGATTGATTTTTTATATTAGAGTCTACCTTCGAGATTACAATAAAGAAATTAGAGTTAGACGAACGGTGAAAAGATCTACTATGAAAAGATGTTAAGATACTGTGAAATGCTACAGCTAGAGAAGAGGCAAAGGGGTTTTGTCCACTACATGCACTATCATGTAGACGTGGGTGTGTAGATATCTTGTACCCACAAATATAGGCATTGACCAATAAAGACGAGATTATAACCCGGTGGTTCTGATCTCCGTGCACCTCTAGACCGAGGTGTGCGGGGATTGGACATGACTAGAGAATGTGAGGTAGTTTACAGTGTGAACAGAGAGAGAGAGAGAGAGAGAGAGAGAGAGAGAGAGAGAGAGAGAGAGAGAGAGAGAGAGAGAGAGAGAGAGAGAGAGAGAGAGAGAGAGAGAGAGATAAAAGACGAAGAATGCCAATAGAAGATTAAATTTTTTGTCTAGGTTATAAGGTTTTTACCCTCATTATGAGTAGTGACGATGATGTAGGGCCATCCAACCAAAACACCTATCTCTCAACGAGGATCTTATGTCCTTGTAATCAATGCAAGCATGCTACGTGACGAACAAAACGCGTTTCTTTGCAGCATGTTCGGGAATTTGGCGAGTTTGATCCATCTATTATAGATCGAGTTGTTGCCAATTATAACTCATCGGACTCTGACGCTGGCCAACAGGCAGAAATCTTGCAACCCAATAGACGTGTTCACAGGCACTTTGGTCAAGCAGCATATGTGAGGCCACAAGATGTAGCCACTGACGGCTCGAGGGATGATCATGCAGACCACATTCCAAACAAGGCAATGTTTGAGCCCGAGATTGATGAAATGATCGAGACGATCATGGATTCAGAAAGGCGTATCTATGATGATATGAAAAGTGAAGCCGATACGCCACTGTATGATGGAGCACGTGTGTCTAAATTGAAGGCGCTCCTGGTTCTTCTCACATGCAGACAAAGTTTGGATGGAGTGACACTAGCGTCATATTGCTTTTCAAGTGATCTATTACAATTAGTTTACTTTAATAAAAAACTCTAGATGTATAATGATCTGATAGATTTTAATACAATTGTACCGTATTTTTTTTCGTTGTGTAGATTTCTCAAAGAGCACATATTGCCAGCTGCTGATAATGTGATGCCAGATTCCAGAGAGGAAGCAAGAAATATTTTGTGAAACTTGGGGATGGATTACAATTCGATCCACGCTTGTCCTAACGACTGCATTCTTTTCAGAGGGGAATACATAGACATGGAGAAGTGTCCGAAATGTGATTCCGAGAGATATCGAGTAGATCTCCACGGAATAAAATTTCCGCAAAAGGTTTTGCGACATTTTCCTTTTCTTCCTTGCATCAAGCACTTCTTCGAATGTAAGTCCATGGACGCCCTAGCATCATGGCATGAGGAGAATAAATCTTCGGATGGTGTACTACGGATTCCTGCAGATTGTGCATCCTGGAAACCTATAGATGAAACATGGTCGGATTTTGCCAGGGAAGCTCAAAATTTGCGCCTAGGCCTGGCTATGGATGGCGTAAATCCATTTTGTCAAAGATCAACATCTTATAGTGTATGGACCGTTGTCATCGTCAACTACAACATTCCCCTGTGGTTGACTACGAAGAAGGGACACCTATAGCTAAGCTTGATTGTGCCGAGGTGGTATAAAGTGAAGAATATGGATGTGTATCTTTGTCCACTATTGGAAGAGCTACAACAATTATGGATTGGCATAGAAGTGGTGGATATGAGCCGACACACAGGTCGACGAAATGCTTTGATCATAGGCATTCTAATGTGGACCATGCATGACTATCTCGGAATAACAAAATTCTCAGGTGATTTACACTTAAACTCAAACACTGTAAATCTTGTTTTTTCTCAAGCTTATCTATTATCACGTGTATACATGCAGGGCTTCAAACAAGCGGACACAGAGCATGTGTCCCATGTGGACCTAGACTAAATGCACGTCGGGCGCCCTCATTGAAGAAGCAAATCTACGAAGGTCATCAAGCGTATATTCCAGAGAATCATGTATTATACGATGGCTTTTTGGGAAGAGAGCCACCGAGGATGTCTGCACAAGCATGCTTAGAGTAGAAGGAGATGTGTGATGATGGTTTGCCCCCAGGGATGAAGAGACTATCTCTATGGTACGAGTTACCATATTGTCCCCGACTCATGATCAATCACTTGCTTGATCCAATGAACATATTCAAGAATGTGGGTAATCTACTATGGGACCATCTGACTGGAAAGAAAGATACTTTGGGAGCCAGGGTTGACCTTAGAAATGTGGATCGTATGGAGAAATTTTGGCTGCAGACAGCATCTGATGGATTGCTAAAACTCCCTAAAGTGCCATGGATTTTCACAGGAGCCCAAGAACTCAAAGTAAAAGAGACCATTCGATCTTTGCGAACCCCTACTGGCGTAATGCACTCCCTCCAAAAGTGTTTTACTAAAGAAGGAAGGCTTACTGGTTTGAAGTCACACGGCTGGCATAAAATGTGTCAGGTATGTCGCCGGCGCTCTAGTGGTGGCGGCGGCGGTTTTTGTGGGGATGCCGCCGCCGATGCCTCAACACCGCCTCGTGTTTGATGAGGCTATTTAATCTCCCCTTCTTTGCCCGCCCCGACACTAACCACGACATCGTCATCTACACCAGGTTTTGTGCGGCTGGCGGCCGTTCCTAGTGGCTACACACTAGCTACTCCCCTAGGAGTCACTCCAGTCAACACTTCTGGCTACCACTAGCTACTCCTCTAGGAGTCACTCCAGTCAACACTCCTTGATTCGGTGCCCAGACTCTAGTGGAGACACCCGACGTCTGTACCCCCATCGACACACTACTAGAGACCTCTGTCGGGACACCCAGGTTCACGTGTCACCGACGAGAGGGCTTGCCTTACTCCGTCGACTTCAGTGGCGGCATCATCTTGGATGATGAAGGCAAGAAGGTGATCTCGTGCATGTGCGGTCTTTTCTCTCAGGTGTTTAGACACTACATACTAAACACGTGGAGTGAAGTACCAAGTGATTTAAAAGACAGAGACATCAGCATGCTTCATGACGAGTTTCCCGTTCCAACATGGGATGACCGCTTCAATGAAGACGTGATGAAGGTTTGAATGCGCGAATACTCTAAGCATAAGCGGTTCGAAGTGCAAAAAGCAATTAAGCATGGGTGTAACAGACTAGATTGGCTGGCCAATGTAGATTGGAAGAATGCAAAGAAAGGAGCGCGCGAGAATCTCGTCAAGTGGAAGCAACAAAAGGAGGTAGCTAGAGCGCGAGTAGAGGCAGGGAGCTCGCACCACTTGGGGAGTGGCGGGTGGGCATCATTTGAGGCCGATTTTGTAAGTGTTTTTTCATTGCTCTTTAGGTTTGATAGTTTATGGTTTAGGGGTTTTTAAATTCTAACATAATGGATTCTTTGTATGTTTTGACAATGGTCGATGACAGGACGTGACCCCACATCGTACGAGCGCGAGTACGCATGCAGGAAGGGCTTAAACACCCTGATGGACATTCTGAGTTCTCGCGGCAGCATGGTTAGTACTAGGGTTTACTCTTTTCTATTTGTTGTATTGTTTTATAAACGTCACTATATGTTTATACTTACAAAAAGCTGTCCTATTGTTTCTTTTTGCAGAATCCAACAAATACGCCGCTTGGATGCGATGAGACGTCTGATTAGACGATGTCAGTTTAGCCGTAGCTAGATAGAATTAGTTTCATTTTGTCATAGCATATGTATCATGAGATGACATTTATACGTCTTTTTGAAAACCATGTATATTTTTTCAATAATGACAATGGTGTTGTAACTATTACATTTGCAAAGTTTAACAATCAAGTGATTTTGCCTACTATGTGTACAATTGTCATTGATTTACTTTCATCAATTGACTTTTGTCAATTTTGTATCTTTATTCGGCAAACAATATTATGGATGATGGAGTTAATGGTTATATTGTCTTGTGGCTGGGTCTATATCTAAGTTTGCACTTTCTTTCAAAAGTGAATTAATGAATCAGTCAATATGGTTGATGGGTGGAATGCCCTGCCACCAAAAAACAATTCTCTCGGGCGTCGCTATGACCATCGCTATATAAGGTTATACAGCGTCTCTATAAACGTCGCTATAGGTGGCCTGTAAACGTCGCTATGATCCTCGCTATATGGAGGCGTCTATAGCGACGATTACTACGATGCTCATAGCGACAATCCTGTATCAACGCTTTTAGCGACGGTCTTAGTGACGCCGAGGAGTATAAAAATCCAATGTATTTCCGTCGCTAACAGCGTCACAAGTGCACACAACCTCTTGTAGTGTAGCCAATAGGATTTCACGAGCATAAGTGATAGCCTTCTCACTTGTGTCCCCCTTTCCCATTTTATGAGAGATTTAGGTAATTAATTAATGCATCTAAACTCTCATTGGACCCCTTTGTCTCCTGGCCAATAGGAATCAGGCAAGCCATTGGGCTGCTAAATGCTCATTAGACCCCTTGGGAGACTGTCCAATAGTGTTTTAGAGAGCTTAATTTTTATTGGTTATTTTATTAAGTGTTTTTTTAAATTAATTAAACTAGATTTACTCTAGCCTAATTCTCATCGGTCCAGCTCCATGGCCATGCAATAGGATTTGAGTACACCTTGTGGGCATCTGGGCTAGGGAGCTGACATGTGTCCCTCATTCCCTTTTTGTAAAGGGAGCTTGTGTGTGTGTGTGTTTCTCTCTCATTCCCTACTAGCAAGGCTCGCCTCCTCCTATGTAGGGATTATGAAGACTTTTTGGGACACACACAAAGCATCCAAATTCCCTAGTGTTTGGCCTTTGGACACAACCTTTGAATTTTGGAACCTTAGCATTTTGGAAGTCTTAATGGGCTGAACCTTAGGGTCTTTTAAGCCCATTGTTGCACATTGCTCTTTTGTAGATGCCCCCCCCTTTGGATCCCTATTTTTCCTCCTTTGGATCCCTACTGTGGCGGTCTGCCAGCTTAACCAATTTTCTAGCTTTTCTCAATTGGCACTTCCCCATATTAAATGATTGGTTTAACATGAGAAATCATTTAGGAGAATTATATATTATTTATTATGAGATTACCTCTCTCTTGACAATAGTAAAGAGAGTGAAACTAATGTTGATAACTTTGATTTTGCTAGCTAGTCCATTTGGCGCTTGAGAGCCTATAGTTAGTAATGCATAGTCTATTGCCATAGAGAAGATAACCATCTTCTAAAGTAAATGGTTCCTCTTTCTTCCCTAGTGCAAGGGCTGAAATCACATCTCTAAAATTGGGATCAATAGCATACTCATCTATCATAGAAGATAGATCATTGTGAGTTGCTATGGAAACCGCATTCACTCTCGACCGTCTTGAGAGTGCATCAGCTACTTGATTATGCTTGCCAGCAATGTGAGCAATATGAAAATGAAATTGCGAAAGGAAAATTTCCCACTTCATTTGTTTTTCGGAGAGCTTGGTCTGTGTCATGAAGTAGTTAAGACTTTGTGGTGATCCATTCGCAGAATGAAAGAAGTTCCGAATAAATAGTGCTTCCATGATTCTAAGGCATGTAGAACTACGAGGAGTTCCTTTTCATATATGCCTAGAGCTTGCTTAGCAGGTTGAGCCTTTGACTTTCATAGCCTATGGCGTTCCCTTCTTGGAGCAAAACTGCTCCAAGGCAATCACCACAAGCATCACATTGGACCTCAAATGGCTTTGAGAGATCCGACAGTGTAAGCACAGGTTGAGAGATAAGCTTTTTGAAAGCATTGTTCTCCTTGGCAGACCATGTGTACCTAACATTTTTCTTTGTTAGGTCATGTAATGGTCCAGCTATTAGTGAGAACTTTTCTATGAAGCATCTATAGTATGCACACATACCTATAAAGCTTCTTAGTTCATGAATATTCCTTGGTTTAGGCCATCCTTTTATTACCTCCAACTTTGATGGATCCATTTGGATGCCATCTTGAGAGATAATGTGACCTAAATATTGAATCTCTTGCAAGAATAATTCACTTTTCATTCAATTAACATAAAGTTTATTCTCTCTTAGAGCTTGAAAGATTACTTGGAGGTATTGCTTGTGTTCGTCTAATGAATTAGAGTAAATGATAATATCATCAAAGAACACTCTAGTAAAGGTTCGGTGAGGCCTAAATAGCTTCTCCATCAAGCGGTTGAATGTGGCTGGTGCATTGGTCAAGACAAAAGGCATGACAATATATTCGTAATGACCAAACGTAGTGCAAAATGCGGTCTTTACAATGTCTTGATCAACTATCCTTAGTTGATGATAGCCACTTTTTAGGTCAATCCTACTGAAATAGGTCGATCCTTGTAGCTTATCAAATAGGTCTTCTACCCATGGAACGGGAAACCTATTTTTTATAGTGATCCTATTTAGTGCTCTATAGTCGACACACATATGATATGTGTTGTCTTTCTTTTGCACTAATAGCACAGGTGAGAAAAATGGAGATGAGCTAGGCCTAACCATGCCCTTCTCAACTAACTCATGCACTTGGCGCATAATCTCCTCTTGTTGAGCTTGAGAAAATCTATAAGGAGGTTTGTTAGGCGGTGAACTTATTGGAAGAAGTTCACTTGCATGGTCATCATTACCTCGTTTAGGAGGTAGCTTAGAAGAGATGTTGTCAATAAAGACATCTTGAAACACCTTAAGAAAATTGGATAACTCTAATTCTATGTAATTGTTTATATTTTCTTTTGTTAAAGCACTAGGTTCATTTTGAGAGTCTTTAACAAAAACCATGTACACGGAAATAGAGCTCTCTATTGACCTCAATTTTTCGAGTAAGGGAGTGAATGAAAGCTTCTTGCCCCTTGAAAGCACCGTCTGTGGGTAGGACATCTCCCAGCTTGTATGCTTGTATGCCTAGCTTGGTGGCCAACACTGTGGATATGAAATTGTGAGTAGAACCAGGGTCAAAGAGAATAAAAGCATCATGTTCTCTTACCTTTCCCCAAGCATGGCATAGGGGAGATCCTTTGTAGTGAGTTTTCTCCTCTTGGATTTCGACCAAGGTAGCTCTAGGAGGTTCATGGCGGTTGTTCTTTTGGGGACAAGCACGATACGCATGCCCTTGCTCACCGCACTTGAAACAATGGTTATCCTTGCAATAACGCTCAAGCTCTTCAGAAGAGAGTTTATTTTTGCCTTTGTAAACTCTCTTCTCCTTAGCTTTGTTGGAATTGCCCTTAGGAGACTTTTGGACATTGTTCTTCCCCTTAGGCTCATTAGAACCCTTGTTTTTTGTGGGCTTAGAATTTCTTTTGGCCCCTGTTTGGAAATTGATTTGAGAAGCCACCATAGTACATATTTTGCCATTTCTTCAGTTAAGCCCGCACAAAATTGTTGTTTTTGCTCTCCAAAATCCAACTTTTTGAAGACAGTGGCTTTGAGTTGTAGGTCTGAAAACTTGTCTACATATTTGTGAATGGATTCGTAAGGAGAGAGCTAATCTTCGCCATTCGGTGAGTACTTTGTCTTTGGCATTGGTGGCCAAAAACTGCTTCATAATGGAAGCTCTTAAAGCTTTCCATGTTCATGGAGCTTCACCGTTGGCTCATAGGCTAGACCACCATTGCCTGACGGAATTTTGAAAGTGCATAGCTACATGGTGTAGCTTAGAGGACTCCATGAAGCCCTCATATCCAAAGCCGCATCAAATTGTTGGATAAAGGCCAAGACTTTGTTCTTAGCACCAAAGGTGCCAGCGTAGGTAAGAAAAGAGATACTCTTCCCTCCCTCTTTGAACTTCTTGAGCTTGGTTGACCTCTTCCATGGGCATAGGATTTCCTATGGCCTCTTCTTTTTGATGGTTCAAAGGTTTGTTAACCCTCACGGCACACGGACACCCTATGATCTATAAACGTTGTATTATTTAGAGTCAGGTACCGGGCTTGTCGGACCAATAGGAAAAGGGTAAGAGTGATCGCCGATGAGAGGCGCACTCTAACTGGGACATTCAAGGGATTAGTTGATTAAGCATGGGCGCCCAAGTGTGAATGGGGTGAGCTCATATAAAAGCCAACTAAACCTAATTTTTACTCATTCTCTCATTTGTGCAATAGAAGAGTGCTCTTGCTCCATCTCCATCTCCATCTTCTTCTTCTTCACCTCCTTGTGTGTGTGTGTGTGTGAGAGAGAGAGAGAGAGAGAGAGGGAGAGTGTGTGTGTGCGATCGAGCATTACGAAGGCACGACGGCGGCGAAGCGGTTGAGCGTGGCACGACTGCAGCTTCTTCTTCATCGCGGCGAGAAATCCACCACGAAGGCGAGCGTAGAGCGGTGAGTGACACACCCTTTGCTCTCTTGAGCTTGCTAGTTTAGGCTTGTTGTGTGCTTGGAGCCATTTGTGGCTCGCACACGGTGTATTGGCAAGTCTCTTGCTTCGACAGTGCGGCAAGGAGCGTGCATTTTTGGCGCCGTTGCCGGGGAAATGCCCTACACTAAGCTCGGTTAAGCACTTTACGCTTTCTTGTGGTGCAATTTCTATCATAAGAAAGGCAGGGAATGAGTGTGTGTAGTTGTGTGGAGATTTCTGTTTTTTGCATTTTTTGCGTTTTCTGGTTTGCACTGCACAGTTAGCATTTCTTGCGCTTTTTTGCATTTTCTGCATTTTCTGGTTTGCACTGCACAGTTCTGTCAATTTTCAATTTTTTGCATTTTTTGTGTTTTCTGGTTTGTGCACAGTTAGACGCACAATTAGTTAATTAAGTAGGCTAGTAATTAGGCGAGACAGAAAGTAGGTAGGTGAGGTCAACGCGCACCAAAACGCGTACCAAAAAAAAATTAAAAATAAATAAAAATAATTTTTTTTTCCGAAAAATAAAAACGTGAGCGAGGGGGAGGTTAAATTTTCAAAAAATAAAAACGGAGGTTATAAAAACGGACGGGTTGGTTTGTATAAAAGATAGATCGGGATCATTTCCCCAAGCCCAAGCCCAAGCCCAAGCCCAAGCCCAGGCCCAGGCCTCAGTCCTCAGTCTTATGATATATACTAGACTCACTCTTATATATATACCCTACCTCCTCAAGAGGGAATGAGAGCATGTGGGACAAGTCCTCCACTCTCCTCCCTTCTCTTCCCACTTGCACCCTTAGACTTGCTATTTGGAGCCTAGTTCCCCAGCTAGGAAAAGACTGTTTCGGGCTTTTCTGGAGCAAAACAGAACCAAACGGTGGGCTGTAAAGCACAGCGCGTCCCTCCTAGCGATACGCTCGTTTTGAGCTATCACACGGCCCATTCCACCACACGCTCTAAAAAATCTAGCAAAAAAACAAACAAAAAACACGCTAAAAACTAGTCACAAGGCCTCCTAGAGCAGCTTTTTGACACCTTAGGGTATCAAAAGCACATGCACTTACGCTCTGAGCCGGTGCTAGAACACAAGCATATTGAGGGTGCCTCTGTTCATACGGACACCCATTACCCATCCACGATAGGCTCTAGACCCTCAGCGGGGACACAAGGTAGCACCACCCAAGACCCTAAAATAGCCGCTTCCTCCTCCGACTCAGAAATCATGGAAGCATACCCTACCCAAAACACTGAGAGAGAAGGCCATGCACCTCCTGAAGCTCCACAGCCTAGTACTAGTATGTTTAGCCGTTTCATGGAAACATTAGGTAGAGCTACTCGCTCGGAACCTGATGCAAATGAAGCACATGAAGGGGGTGGGGAAGTGGACTCTCCTTTCACATCGTACGTGGACCCCACACCACCAAAGAGTGTCCATGTGGATATCCTGCCAACTTCTTACCAAGAAGGCCCTGTTGAGCTGCCTCCTTCAGAAGTTCCCTCTAGAGTACCGTTGGTGACAAGTAAAACCACGGGGAGCAACATTGCTTCTACCTCACAAGAAACCGTTAACACGTCGACTCTAGAAGGATTGTTCATTAATGATCATTGGACATACGACCTGCACACTGAGGTGTTGATGGATCTACACTCTGGCCACGCCTACCATGTAGGATGGATAGAGATTGTACAATCCACCTCTAGTGCCACGAGCATCGAAGATCAACAGAAAATGATCTGTAATGTTATCCATGGCATTATTCAATCAGAAAGGCAAAACCGAGGGGTAAATATACTCTCAGCTGGCCCCATGAGATTTCTGGATACGAGCAAGGCTCAACAGCCTACTCTATCACAAATGGAGACTCCTCTAATGAGCCCCATGGACCCATCTTACGTCATTTCACCTGGGGTCTCTATGCAATCTGAGCCTCCGAGCGACAACTTTAGCTTACCTAACTTGGCTCAACCCTCTATTAAGGAAAACACAGTGCTCACTCCAGGGATAGGCCTGACAGAGAATGTACCGATGACATCTACGGTTAGCGCAGTGCCACTACCTAGTGTCGTAGTACCTAATATGGGGCCTCGACCGTATGTGCCTCTAGCCCCTTATGCACACATGGCCCCCACACCTCCAATTGTACCACTTGCTTATGCTCCTCGAGTGCCGCTCCCTAGCCCTTATCCGAGTGGACCTATGTCCGGTTATGTTCCATATCTTGCATCATCCACACATATGCCAAGACCGGTACCCGTCCCTCTCCCACATATGATTCCAAGAGTACCTCCACCGGCCCTACCTCCTCACATAGGTGACTTGGCAGCGTTTTCTCAAACCATAGGTCGATCTATCACGGAAAATATGCATCATGCATCTGATAGAGAGCCTAGAAGTAAGGCAGTACAAATTGCCAAACTCACGCAAAAATTCAATGGGGACGAAGATGCTAGAAAACACATTGAAGTGTTTGAACAAGTATTTGATTCCTTAGGGGAACGCAACGAACTACATAAGTGCAATGCCTTAAGCTTGACATTAAGTGGGAAGGCTGGAGATTGGTATAGAACCCTAAGGGTGGATGAGAAAACAATCTACCCTACCCTTCGAAGGTTGTTTCTAAAGGAGTACATACGAGAAGGTGTGCTTTGGGGTGTAGCATCTCAGCTACAGAAGGCCGAACGTGAGGAAGGAGAGTCAGTAAGGGACTTCATTAGTCGTCTAAAGCACTTAAACTCTCGCTGCCTTGTAAATGAGCGCTTCAACAATAACCAACTGCTTGATCGATTCATTCGAGGGTTGAGGAATGAAGGAATCTATAATGGACTAGTGATTCGAGGTATCACAACCTGGGAAGATGTCACTGCCAATGCAATCCAATTAGAGGACAACTTGATGATAGCAGGCATGAGGGTGTCTACTGACACAAGATCCACTAGCTCACAAGCCATTGAGTATGAACCCATGACTGCAAAGCCCATTGCCAATGAGCCAAAGGTATTTGAAACATTATTGACAGACCTCACCAAGGCAATCCAAGAGTCTCTTAAGGATAATCGACCCCCTCAAAATAGTCACATGTATCCAAGAAGGGAGCAACAATGGTGTTCCATTTGCTTAGGTACACATAGCACTAGTGAGTGCCCTACGTTTAGAGTAAAATTTAATGGAACTTGCAACGCATGTGGTAGGTATGGTCACCAAGCGAAGGATTGTTTAATGATCAAACGTATGATGGCAAATAGACCACCTGTAGCCTGGACGGATGCACCTCGAGCTCCTGTATTGATGCATGCTCCACCTGTTGAGCAACTACCGCAACACATGGTCCCTAGATCTCAAAATGTTGTATAAGCTACACCGCTACCACCTCCTGTGCTAGGACCGCAGCCCCCGCATCTAAGAGTCGCCCCTATGAACCAAGTGGGTTGCGAGCCATCTAATGCTTATGCAGATGGCTGTGAGGAGGAAATAGACACTAGTATTGCCTACGGACTTGATACATTGGAAGAGTGTCCTATATACTACATGGAAGATTGTTGGGGGAACGTCAAGCCGGTTTATCAAGCTGCTACTCTCGCATCCAGAGGTCAAAATATCAACACCCAGGCTAGGAGGCCACCTCTTCAATGCTACGAGTGTGGTGGACCACATCGGGAAGCGGAGTGCCCTATTAGGCTGCAAAAGAATGCTGCACAGATGCAAATGAATCAAGGGAGCACGTTTGCAATGACAATACTCACATGTAATCGTTGTGGCATAGATCACTTGATTGCCCAATGCCCCTATAACCCAAATGTGCCTAAAATCACACCCCTAAATTTGGTCGAAATTGCTAGTGTGACATCGCCGATACCACCCGTCGCACCCGCTTATGCGATTACACGGTCCATGCTTCAAGGGCCAGGCCATATCCTCGAAGAGAGAGATACCGCGTCAATTATCCAAGCAAAGAAAAAGAAGACACGAAGGAAGAGGTCGCAAAATACGGGAAATTCAAAGCCAAGTTCCAAAACAAACATAGGAACAGGAGATGACCCCGTGTATATGAATGACCTCGAGGATGATTCAGATTCAATCGAGACAATGGAGACTAAAACCAATACCACAAAGGGAAAGACCGACAAAGAAAACCCTAACATGGAACCAAATGAAAACCGAATAAGAGAAAACCATAAAGAGCCTCTGAAAACACCACAAGTGTTTCCAAATCCAATACAAGACCCCCAAGATAAACCGCAGAGGCAAAAAGGGAAGAATCGTAAAAAGAAGATTGGGACGTACCCAAACCCAGTAGACGAGATTGAGCAGGTGAAACATCTAAGAGGTTTAGTGGAGGAGACTCAAAGGAAACTAGAACCAGAACCCATGCATGTCAAAATTCATGACACAGTGTTTCCCACGCAAGTTCATCCACCCCACATGAACCATAGACCGTTAGCCATATCTAGTATCATCCAAGAAGGGAGTGAGGACGGGACATCAGAAAGTGAGCATACACCCTTCTTGTTGGAAAGGATGTTTAACGAAGGAATACCTGATTCCATTGAGGAATATGAGATTCCATCCTCACCAGTTCCTAGTCAAGGACCTACACCCTGCAAAATGCCAATGAATGTTGCCAAACTAGTGGACTTCATGTCTTCTGAGGTCCAAACCACGATCATAGCAAAGCTGTATGGAGATCCTGAGTTATTCCTTGCACTTCGAGCATTCCTTAACGGAGAGCTACGAACGGGATTACCGCAGTTTGTGCAACCAAATAGGCCTGACTCGATTATGATTGATGAGGAAAATCATGTGCAATCACTTGACTTAGATGGACACGAGTCCGTGATCGAGGTACCCATTAACGAATTAGGGCAGTATTTTGAAGGCGGCGAGTCTAATGCGACCCTACCCATCACTACCAAGGGATTAACTATAAAGGGAATTCTTGATGGTGGTGCAGGAGTTAACATCATTACAAAAGATTGTTGGGAATCCATGGGAAAACCCCGCCTCAGTGTTACTAACATTGTGGTAAAGATGGCAAATGGTACCATAGCCAAACCTATGGGGATGCTCAAGGATCTTAAGATCAAAGTTCTAGGACACAAGGTATGACATATGTTCATTCTAATGGATTTCTCTAAACACCTTATGTCATATGAAATGATTTTAGGACGACCATTCATGAGGGAAGCACAAATGGTTCATGATTGGTCTAAAAATCATGTCTATTTGCAATTCCAAGACTCTGTCCTTAGAGTGGATTTGGTGACTGGTAAGGTACACCCCTTAGGGAGTAAAACCATTATTGATCATCGCTATGACACCACAGTTCACTCGGCCCCACTACAATATTGTTACACTTGTAAGAAGGATACAGACATTGGCCAAGATTCTCCTTATATGGATATCCTACCTGGGATGACTGAGTCGGACAATGTGGATTGGGTCCACCTAGCAGCAACCATAGACACTTGGGGAAATAGGGGGACGACCTAGGTAACACCTGAGGGGGATGAAATGCCTGTACCCTTAAATATTCTACAAGCAATGCATATCGCTTCCGACAAGACTCATCCTAATGTAACGAAGAAAACATACAAGTGGGTCCCTAAAGCTTCTTTAGTGACCATAACTAGTGCTAAAAAACAGAAGCCTTGTAAGAAACGTACCACTCGCTCCAAGAAAAGTAAGAAAATGTTGCGATGGATCCCTAAACGACTATTGGAAGCCCAAGGCTACTATCAAGGAAATGATCAAATCTGGGTACCAAAACGTAGATTGTGCTCTTACCTATCACCTGACCTAAGTGAGCCCAATCCCGTAGCTCCAAAACGAATCAATGATCGTGGAAAGAAAAAAATCACAGACTGCTACACACCTGCTCCCGAGCTAGTTTGGGTACCAAAGAAAGAACGATTTGTTCCACCTAGCTCAGGAAGGGGGGAGTCCCATGAAGCTTCTAGCTCCTCATGTAATACATCCATAGAGGTAAAAGCTTCTACACAGCCTCCATCTATAGTAGTGGACCTCCATGAAGCTACAAAAGAATCCACACCTCGCAGTGTTCAAGAATCACCTGATGAACCACTTCAAGCTCGATCCTGGGAGAGTACCTTACCACCCTTGCAGCTTGACGAGGCACCTAGGGTAATAGAAAACTACTGGCAAAAATCCTCACCTATTACCAACTGGAACAATTGGTTTCAAAGGGTGGCAAGCTCATTTCAAACGGTATGATCTACCCAAGGAAGGGGGGAGTGTTTGTGGACATCCATTATTCACTTGCTTCCCTCTCAACCTTTCTCCCTGACCTCTATATCTCCCAATCTTAGGGAATGTACATATAAAGCTTTATACTCACAAAAAAAGAAAAAGGAGAGCAAGAGCAATTAGCAAACGAGTATGCACATTAAAAGTCAAAACATTGACTCAGACCTACACATGTCACATCTGGCACAGTGAAACAGAAACCTATGCCATAAAACACCTTTGATCCTCATCACTTGAGTGATGGAGGGTAGGTAAGATTAGTACGATAGGAGTGTTTCTGTTTTAGAGTTGAGAGATTAGCGAAGTTCTCTTTTCCCACTAATGTGCCTCCTGGAGGTATTTCTTTTGTTTCCTAGTGTGTACAGGAGCGTGTTGCTATTGATAGGATTTGGACCTTCATGGAATCTTTATCTCGACTCACTCTTCAAATCAAGCGCGACCATCGACACAAACAGGTGTTTTATGTCCATTAGCATTGCCCTTATCTTTTTTGCATCTATGATTGTCTGCTTTGATTGTGATTGGTAGCATAATATTCAACGCATTTGCTTAGTATCAAACATTTAATTCAATGTAATGTTTTGTCATAATCAGTTGTCTAGGTTTAAAACTCAAGCAGGCCGACTAAGCTAGTTTGACCAAGCTAGGTATTAGAAATCTTCTCTTAATACCATGGGGAATGCCTTCCTAATAAGCAATGGTTACTTAGGTTCTTAATCCGATTTAGGCAGCATTGTATGAAATGTACTAGGGCTTTCTAGTGGGCTTAACCCTATTGACCTTTAGCTTAAGCATTATAAAGGGATTTTACTAATGTGATGAGCCTGGGGAGGGTAACAGTGTTATATGACCCCCCAAAGTTACAAAATTAAAATGCTGAAAATGAACAAACAAAAAATCAAAGTGCCACACTGTAAAATCTTAAGCTGGAAGAGAAATCTCAGCTTGATTTGGTACTTCACTCACATGTATTGCCTATGGTACTAGAGCCCTAGAGGTTCCCAGTGTGGGCGCTTTTCCTTGAAAAGCAAAAAACCCAAGGCATACAAAATAAGCACACACATCATAATTGAATCAATGTGAAAAGACTTTGGGGGGTCAAAGAAAAAGTAATCAGTCAGGCGATGATTTCATGAGAAATTCCTTTTATGGTAGCTTAACTACAAGGTCTTCTAGATATAGCCTCTAGTCAGCCCTCGAACATGAATACTTGGCTCTCGCGATTAAACAACTTAATTGACCACTGAAAATTAAGAAGCTTACACATGGTATTAATATTCGATCTCTAGTGCCTTTCGACCGTCAAATTAGCGACCCCAGACTTGTTTAATTTTTTACCTTTACATATGTTTATGCATTTGATTACATTGCAATTTAATGTTCATTGCTAACAAATTGTTTGAAATTCTTTTACCAATCAATTTGTCTACCTAAAACTGCATATGCTTTTTAAGAGAATGCCATTACTGTGCCAATGTTGTTTGATTTTGCAGTGACTGAAGAAGGCTAAGGACATTCATCTCAAATGCTCTTCCACCTCGACGAACCAGCTTCAACTCAATAGCTTCCGAGGACGGAATCTACATCAGGAAGGGGGGCATGTTAACCCTCACGGCACACGGACACCCTATGATCTATAAACGTTGTATTATTTAGAGTCAGGTACCGGGCTTGTCGGACCAATAGGAAAAGGGTAAGAGTGATCGCCGATGAGAGGCGCACTCTAAATGGGGCATTCAAGGGATTAGTTGGCTAAGCATGGGCACCCAAGTGTGAATGGGGTGAGCTCATATAAAAGCCAACTAAACCTAATTTTTACTCATTCTCTCATTTGTGCAATAGAAGAGTGCTCTTGCTCCATCTCCATCTCCATCTTCTTCTTCTTCACCTCCTTGTGTGTGTGTGTGTGAGAGAGAGAGAGAGAGAGAGAGGGAGAGTGTGTGTGCGATCGAGCATTACGAAGGCACGACGACGGCGAAGCGGTTGAGCGCGGCACGACTGCAGCTTCTTCTTCATCGCGGCGAGGAATCCACCACGAAGGCCAGCATAGAGCGGTGAGTGACACACCCTTTGCTCTCTTGAGCTTGCTAGTTTAGGCTTGTTGTGTGCTTGGAGCCATTTGTGGCTCGCACACGGTGTATTGGCAAGTCTCTTGCTTCGACAGTGCGGCAAGGAGCGCACAAGGTTTCACCATCGCTTTCTTCAGAAGATGACGAATTTAAGGAAGGTGGAGAAGAGGGTGACCTCTTTCTCGCCTTTTTCTTGCCTTGATCTTCTTTGTCTTCACCATCACTTTCATAAGAGGAAGAGGATGAAGAAGATGGAGAAGAGGGTGTCCTCTTTCTCGCCTTTTTCTTCTCTTGCTTTTTGTCATCCCTCTTTGAACTATGGTGTGGAGAAGTGTACGATGGTCTTCTCCGCTTTGGACGTGATGGAGAGCGTTTAGCCCGCCGTCTTCGTGAAGCCATCTCCGTCGAGGTGGTAGGAGACTCACTTCTTTATTGTTCCTTCCGTGGGGACGCTTGAATTCTCTTTTGTATGGATCCTCCTATGGATCCTCTTCTTCTTCCCGAATCGGAGAGAGGCCACTTTTGGAACTCTCACAAGGAGGCTTCCTAGGTGCTCTCTCGTCATGGAGGGGAGCTTGGAGAATCCCATGAGCACGAAGGTGCCATTTCACTTCACTTTGGAGGGATGGATTTCCCATGGCTTGTTGAAGCCTAGAAACAAGGTAGTTAACAAGCATAGGGGAATCATTAGTAGCTTGCTCATTAGCAAAATCAAAGTTATCAACATTATTTTCACTCTCTTTACTATTGTCAGCCATTCTAACAACTTTTAGGTGTACTTTGGCACTTCAAGCCCTAGTTTCTACTCCTCTTTACACCTTTAGGAAAAGCACTCAAGCTACTGTACCCGTGGCTTGAATACCATAAATTGCAAGGAATAGAAGAGAGGGTCGTTCAACACCAAAACAACACCGGCTCCTGTCAAGCTTCTAATAGCTCAATAGCAGTTAAGCCGTAGGCATGCCCTGTAGGACTCCTCTATTAAGACCATAGCTCTTGACGATGATGCCCCATTATCCGCACAAAGGCAGACGCATTGCAAGGCTGAAAAATCCCTATTCTACTTACTCACATGCAGTTAATAATACCAACCATTTATAGCTAGCTTGAGGACCTCCCTTCTTGAGCAAGAAAAGAGAAACCTTGTGCTTTGATACCAATGTAACACTTAATGGCCTAGTAACTTGTGTGTAGCGGAAAATAGCATGAACATAGTAAGCATTTCATTAGAATAAATTCCTAATGAGAATAACAAGAGTGCTTGGGTGGAGAGATCAACAAAAACTATAGCACCTAGTTAGATAGCATGAAAAATACTTCAAAAGAGAGATAAATTAAGCTATTGACAACAGTTGAGGACCGGATTTACATGGAGCCGGTCCCCCCTCCAAAAGGCTTTGTATTATGGTTTCTCCCATAAAGAGAGACATTTTACAATACAATTCTTTGTGTTCCTTCAATGCTAGTTAGTGCAATGAAGATAGAAACTCCATGCACTAAGAAAAACACTTATCAAACACAACATCAATTCCCTCACGGTCTCAAACCCAAGACCTCACACACCTTTGAAGATGGTGAGAGCTAGCGGGGTATGAGAGTAGATTGAGAGGAAGGAGTATTCTTACGAGAAAGATGTACATCTCCTCACATAATCACTCATATTAGCATGGCTTAGCTTAGTAATTAGCATGGTAGAGGAGATGAGCATGCATTGAAGCTTGTCTCTTGGTTGGATTTCCATCACAAAGCCAAGAGTTGTTGGTGTAGGCCTCCCTTCTCACAAGCTTGGAGTAGGTGGTAAGCTTTCCATTAAAGCTTGAGAAGGAGAGAGAGAGTCTTCTTGCTTCACACATAGATTAGTGTGAGTGTGTAATGCAATAATTCCTTGAGAAAATCAGCCCCCCCTCTCTCTTGGTCGACCCCTCTTGCTATTTGCTCATGAAGACACCCCATTGGACCTCCCCAGGCTTAGCCAATAGGATTTCAGGAGCACAAGTGATAGCCTTCTAACATGTGTCTCCCGTTCCCCTTTTATGAGAGCTTTAGGTAATTAATTAATGCAACTAAACTCTCATTGGACCCCTTCCCCTTGGGAGACTGTCCAAGAGTCTTTTAGAGAGCTTAATTCTTATTGGTTCTTTTAATAAGTGATTTTTTAAATTAATTAAACTAGATTTACTCTAGCCTAATTCTCATTGGTCCACCTCCATGGCCATGCAATAGGATTTGAGTATACCTTGTGGGCATCTGGGCTAGGGAGTATACCTTGTGGGCATCTGGGCTAGGGAGCTGACATGTGTCCCTCATTCCCTTTGTGTAAAGGGAGCTTGTGTGTGTGTGTGTGTGTTTCTCTCTCATCCCCTACTTGCAAGGCTCGCCCCCTCCTATGTAGGGTATATGAAAACTTTTTGGGACACACACAGAGCATCCAATTTCCCTAGTGTTTGGCCTTTGGACACAACCGTTGAATTTTGGAAGTCTTAATGGGCTTAACCTTAGGGTATTTTAAGCCCATTATTGCACATCGTTCTTTTGCAGATGGCCCCCCCTTTGGATCCCTATTTTCCCTCCTTTGGATCCCTACTCTGGTCGGTCTGCCAGCTTAACCAATATTCTAGCCTTTTCTCCCCTGGCACTTCCCCATATTAAATGATCAGTTTAACATGAGAAAATCATTTAGGAGAATTAGATATTAGTTATTATGACAGACCCTATCTATTCTTAAAAACCAATTCACCCTTTTCACAATCAATTAATGCAGAATTTGGAGCCAACCAATCCATTCCTATAATTACATCTTGTTCACCCACGCCAATAACATAAAATTCACCCGAATGCTTCTCTTTATTTTGTTAAAAAGGTAAATTTTGAGCATGACCCTGTGTGTAATGTTTCTTTCCATTGGCCAGTTATATAGGTCTTTTAACATGAGAATCAAAATTTTGTTTTAAAATTTGCGCAAGGTTTGGAGACATAAAACAATGTGTAGTACCCAAATCAATAAGAAAATTCTCTGTT
The DNA here is from genome assembly GCF_014529385.1 of Adiantum capillus-veneris. Taxonomy (NCBI): domain Eukaryota; kingdom Viridiplantae; phylum Streptophyta; class Polypodiopsida; order Polypodiales; family Pteridaceae; genus Adiantum; species Adiantum capillus-veneris. Next base: position 122,748,779 of record NC_140948.1, read on the forward strand.
TTAGATCCTATCTTACCCAAAATTTTGATGACACATGCTTTTAGATGATGCACAAACGTTTTCATACACTTCAAAGGAAATTCAAAGCACTTACCTTCCTCACTCGCTTCTTCTAACCTAGTGTCCATCTCGTTCAAGTTCGCTTCCATCCTTGCCAGAACCGCCCTATCAATTTGCTTATTTCGGTACTCAAACGTCTTATGTCCGTGTCCACCGCCCAACAAAAACATAGCCCAAAATTCCTTGTTTGCTCCAAAAAGTCTAGATCATGTTGCCAACAAAGGGGTTGTCTCTATTTAAATTCTGATTTGCACCATTCTTTCTCGAATTTTGATTGCGGTTAACATTTTGATTGTAGTTATGTGTAGTGTTCGGATTTGAACTCTGATTTTAATTAACATTCTGATTTTGAATTTGATTCATAAAATTGAAAGGCTGTCTTCTTTGATTATTTGGAAAATTTCTTTGAACAAGTTCAAAGAAATGCGTTTACCTGAGGTGTTGATTGAAAAGGTCCACTCTACGGTCTATGACCACTAGATATAATTCTGCCCTACACGTTGTTGAGATCTTCATAGTCCACCTTCTTCTTATATTTCTCTACCTTTGCAATCACATACAATAAATAAGTAGCTCCTGAACCCTTTACCTGATAATACAAATCTTTATGCAATCCTTCAATAAACTTGTTTGTAAGAGCCTCACCTTCCACTTTTGGTGCATATTTGTGGAGCCACATAAACTTATCCTTGTACTCAAACAGAGACAGCCTTGGCTGGTTCTCAAGTTGCTACTGAAATAGAACTCCATCTTCTTATTCATTTCAAAGTGTTGAGAACAAAACCTCTTTTAAGCATATGTTTGGAATTCCTCCCAAGTGACCGGAGTAGTCCTTTTTTGTTGTTTCAGGTATGCCTTCCACCAAAGCTTTGCACACCTCTTGTAAGCATATGTTTGGAATTCCTCCCAAGTGATTGGAGTAGTCCTTTTTTGTTGTTTCAGGTATGCCTTCCACCAAAGCTTTGCACAACTATAAATATGTATAACTACGGCCTTTGCTTTTGCTTCTTTTGACAACTTCTTCAAGGCAAAGTAGTCCTCTAACTGTTCAATCTAGGCCTCCATATCCTTGCTAGTCTCGTCAACACCATCAAATTTCTTAACCTTTGCCTCCTCGAAAACTTGTTGCAGGGTTGCTTTCTCAAAATATTCATTAGTATCATCATCATTGGTCTGCCAGGGTTAGTTGTTAGTTGCTGGTGGAGAAACATGGCATTCCTGTTCACGGCCTAATCCACATAGAATTTGTCTTGATGTGATTTTTTATCCCGTAGAGCCTCATCAAATTTTCTTGCTTCTAAGCATCCTCTCATACCTCTCCATGAGGAAAAATCAATTGTTTGCTCTGATTCCAATTGTCACAAGGACGAAGATAATAGAATTGCAGAGATAACAGAGATATGATATAAAGAGAAGGAGAGATTTTATTGTTGAATATTATGATGTGGAATACACTCGACCACCCTAAGAAATTGTGTCGCTTGCGTGCAGCCTCACACTTGCACTCACACTTGTAATTTGCAATAGGATCTTGGGTCTACAACAACAACTCCAAAAATCACATGCCATAGCCTTTTTCTTGATCGTCCTTGTAAAGGTGCCTTTTTAAAAAAAAAAAAGACCGTTTTGGACGTGTGGCCAAATCCGGCTTGTGCTCCAAGACAACTTGCAAAAATAGATGAAAGAAATAGAAAACATGATCATAAAACAATAACTAGGGTTAAAAAGTCCTAAATTTGACATCCGTTTTCAACAGCTCATATCTCCCAAATAGAGACAAATCTATCTGTGTCCATCCACGTCATTATTTTGTCTCATTGTCACGCTTTTTGATGATTGTGAGACACAAAAAAAACATATTATACTCGGATTTGCTTAAATTCTTGTTGCAAAACAGTAGATTCTACAAAAAGAATGCAAAACGATAATTTTCTACTTTTTCCTTAATCTACGAGCGTAAATGAGCATCGAAAGAGACAAACCTATAGAAACCCAGAGAATTAAAGTTGTTCCTTGTATTATAGACTTCAATTGCTACATACAAATCTTTTTCAAAATCATCCATAAACACCTTCAAAAACGACCCAAAAACGTGACCTATGGGTATAAAAAAGAGATCAATAGGGAAAGTATTTTTCGTTAGTGGATTATGTGTACAATAATACTATCCATAATTCTTTAGGAAAGGAATCCTTCAAAGTTATTGAAATAAGATCTGAGGTCACATTGATAGTCAAGACACTTGGGAGGATTTTTGTCGCTAATGAGTATAATAGAGACCTTGAAGAATCTTTTGATAAGTTTAAGAAATTTATATCCGTCATGCAACATAAGCAAAAGGCTACTATTGATAAGCATAGAAGAGCCTTGACCTTCAAAGAGAATGCATGGGTACTACTCAAGGTTTCCAAAGAATGCCTAAGCCATACAATAGGCAAGAGGAAACAAGGACACCCAGCGAGTTATCAAAAATATTATGCTAAGTTAGCAAAAAGTCGATATTATGGCCCATTTCAAATTCTTGAGCCAATTAATGATCCGACTTATAAGTTAAGGCTACCTAGAAATTGGCTCATTTGTAATGCCTTTCATGCAAGCCTTCGAAAACCTTATAAGGGTGAGCCACCCAAAGAACCAATAATTGAAATCCACCACCCAAGTTTGAAGGTCAAGAAGAGATCCTGCAGCTAGAGAGAATCCTAGGACATCAAGACAAGGTTTTAAGCAGTGGCAAGACTATTTAATTTTAAAGCTTATCCTTTTGAAGATGCAAGGTGGATGCAATCCATCCAATTAAAAAATAATGTAAAGTCTGTAAATGCTTACAATGACTCATGTCAATGGTAAGATCGAGGTATAAATAAAATTGTTTCCATAACGGATTTTTTCTCGTTTATCTCCAAGGTTTCTTTTCAATTGTTCATAAGTTTTTAAGTGTATGTATACTATGAATCATGCTTGTTGTATTATGAAAGAAGATTAGTGGCTAAGTAGGTTACCAACTTGATTTGATAAAAGGCTTGGGACTGACAAAAGGAAAATTTCTATGAAGAGAAAGTATAATTTCTAGTCAAAGGTACATATCAAGAGATGATAATCTTATCATGAGAAATCTTGATCAAATGTGCAAGACATAGGCGGTTAATTATTACAGCAGTCTTAAAATACAATCTAGCGATGTAAATTTTAAGTAATAAAATTCACTCTTTAGACTCTAAATAGGAGTTTTGGGTCCAGATTTGAAGAGCTTCCAATAGCACCCAAGGATAATTTTTATGTTTGCCAGAGTCTATCCCAATTTAGTAGGTCCTAAATTAATAGGTTGACTCTAAGCTGAGTTAGCATCATACAACCTTCAAAGGATAGTGCAAAGGTCTTGCACATGAGTTGGTTTAATTGAAGGTAGGTGTAGGTTTTTTAAGAAAGGAGAAAACAAAAGACTAGAATTAGATCAACCTTTCCACTTTTAGAAAGTTAAGTCTACTCCTTTACTAAATTTGTGTACGACACATGTCCAAAGTAGCTCATAAGCGCTTAATTGGTAAATAGGGAAAGTCTGTGTGTGTGTTTTGGTCTTAAGTCAAAATTCAAGGAAGAGGGGGCAAGTTCTTCAAGAATAGAAGTGGGAGGACATTTGTCATCACATGTAACTAGTTGCCCCGGCCCTCTCACATGGTTGCTCCACCTAGCTAGTGACCAAATTTGTGTCCAAGCGAGTGGAGAGGGGGGATAAAAGAGGTGAGCTCATGGAAAACTGACCCTTTTTCTCTCTCAAGTGCCCAAGTTGGAAAATCCAGCTCTCTCTCTCTCTCTCTCTCTCTCTCTCTCTCTCACACACACACACACACACACACACACACACACACACACACACACACACACACACACACACACACACACACATACATATGGGAGCTCAAGAGGTGACCTCCTTCCTCACTAACGTGGCTATGGATGTAAATACAAGAAAGTAGATGCACAAAAGATCTTCCTCTTCTTATCTATGATTCTAGATATGCTTAAACCTTTCTCATAGAGTAAGCGTACTAGAAATTACTCTCTCTTTGCTTAAAAATTACTTCTCTTCATCTTCATCTTCCTCGATCCTTGCAGTTCTTTCTCCATGCTAGGGTATCTAGGGCCTTGGAAGGAAAGTGATTACACCATGTGCTAACTAGGGAATTGATTGAATCATGAGGCTTTTCATCTTCATTGGTTAAAAAGAAAGCTCTACAAGAGCACTAATATATATTGTAATTGAATCTTTCTTTAAAAGAATTATAATGCAAAACATCCTTTGGAGGGGGAACCTCCTCCATACAAATCCGGTCCTCTATAAGTTGTCAACCTTTATCGTATATTTATCTTTAACTTATGTTGCATAATTTGATTTTTTAATGTTTAAATGATACTATGAACCTAGCCTTGCACTACATATGGATCTCCTCTAAAGAATACTCTTAAAGGAAACGCTCTCTTTTCACTAATTAATTCTATGGTGTTTGCATGAAGTTATAGATTCTTTGGTACAATTGTCTATGGTGTCATCCACTTGATTTTGCATTAAGCCCAGTAGCCTCAGACTATGCATGATCTTTTGTAGCAAGTTCTTCTCTTTTTATCCTAATAGCCTTGAGGATGCTAGAAGACAAAGCCATGTTGCACGAGAGTAGAGGTGAGATTATGGTGCACGAGCTTGGTTTAGCAAAGGAGAAGGAACAGAGTGACAAAGAAGAGTATGCTAGAGCATGAAAGTGGCGATGTTTGTTTTGTTCCACTCTATGCTTCTTTTGGTTTGTTTGTTTACCCTTTCCCATCGACACTTGTGCCAAGAATCCTACAACTATCAACAATATAATCATTAGAATGATGGTGCACCAATAGTGGTTTTTAAATGTTGGTCATCGTAGCTCTTGCCATGATTTTTTCTTAAATTTAATTTTTTGTAATCTGGCCATGTCAGCTCGTTGGCGTGAATTCCCATATTCTTACTTGGTGTTTGGATTTTGATGCCTATCCCTAGTCAATCTGCCTTCATTCAAGATTCCTATCTACAGTCCTTCTTTGTCTTCTTCACCTGACATTTTTTATGTTTTCCATCCTTATTGAGGATCTTGATTTGACCTCTCCATCCTCTCCTAGAATTCCTAATTCTTGAATCAATCTCCACTTCTATCAAGGTTTGACCATAATCTTTGGTCTATACAAAAACAAATCCAAAGTTTAGGGTTACCAAAAGAAAAGTGAATTCTTCCTTCAAGAGATTCAATATCTAGGTCATATTATCTCTCACGATGGTATTCGTATGGATCCATCAAAGTTAGAGGTAATAAATTCATGGCCTAACCCAAGGAATCTACATGAGCTAAGAAGATTTATTGGTATGTGTGCATACTATAGACGCTTCATAGCAACATTCTCTCAAGTAGCAGGACCACTACACGACTTAACAAAGAAGAACGTTAAGTTTGTATGGACTGCTAAGGAACAAAATACTTTTGAAAAATTCAAAGAGAAGCTTACTTCCCAACCAGTCCTCGTGCTTTCGGATCTCTCAAAACAATTTGAGGTCCAATGTGATGCTTGTGGTGATTGCCTTGGAGCGGTTTTGCTTCAAGAAGGGCATGCCATAGCATATGAGAGCCGAAGGCTCAATAGTGATGAACGAGTCTTGGGCATTTATGAGAAAGAGCTTTTAGTTGTTCTACATGCCCTAGATACATGGAAGCACTACCTATTGGGGACTCCATTTATCCTACGAACCGACCACCAAAGTCTCAAGTATTTCATGACGCAAACCAAACTTTTCGACAAACAAATGAGGTGGGCAAATTTTCTTTCGCAATTTAATTTCCATATTGCTCACATAGCTGGTAATCACAATCAAGTTGCCGATGCACTTTCACGACGACCAAAAGTTAATGCGGTGTCTATAGCTACTCACAATGATCTATCCTCTATGATAGATGAGTATTCTATTGACCCTGACTTTAGAGACATAATGTCAGCCCTTGCTTTGGGGAAGAAAGAGGAACCATTCACCTTGCAGGATGGTTATCTTCTCCACGGCAATAGGCTATGTGTTACCCATTCCCTTCATGAGAAGGTTATGTATGAATCCCATGCTCCTCCATATGCAGGGCATAGAGGTATTCAACCTACTCTCCGAGGAGTAGAAACGTATTTTTATTGGCTTACCATGAAAGTGGACATACAAGAGTATGTTTCAAAATGTGTAGTATGCCAAAAGACCAAGTATGATAGAGGGAAGCAACCTGGATTACTCCAGCCATTGCCTATTCCAAATTCACCATGGGAGAGTATATCCATGGATTTCATCTTTGGATTACCCAAGTCTATCCATGGGAATACAGGAATATGGACAATAGTCGACAGGTTTAGCAAGCAAGCACATTTTATTCTTGTCAAAAAGACTATTAAGGCACATCAAATGGCAACTCTCTTCATATCTCAGATTTTCAAGCACCATGGATTACCCACATCCATCGTGTTAGATAGAGATCCTAGAATGACCAGTAATTTTTGGAAAGGTCTCTTTGAAAATCTAGGAACAAGATTGAATTTCTCTTCGGCCTATCACCCACAAACGGATGGCCAAAGTAAGATAGCCAATCTTACGATACTCGATCTACTCAAGACTTATGTTACCAAAGTAGATCAACGCTCACAATGGGAAAAGTATTTACCTCTAGTAGAGTATGCCTACAATAATACTGTACATACTTCTATGGGGAAAGCACCTTTCGAGATCATAGAGGGAAGACCTAAAAGTCCCTTGCTACTCAAAGTACATGGGAAGATCTTCGCCGCCGATGAGTATAGCCGTGACCTACAAGAATCTTTTCAAAAGATTAGAGAGGCTATAGCCATCTCTCAACAAAGGCAAAAAGCTGCTGCTGATAAGCACAGAAGAGCCTTAATGTTCAAAGAAAATGATTGGGTCTTACTCAAGTTTCCTAAGGCTCGATTAAGGCAAGCGACGGGCAAAAATCCTACGGGCCATCAAAAGTATTATGCTAAAATAGCAAAACGATACTATGGTCCTTTCCAAATCTTGAAGCCCATCAATGAGACGGCTTATCAACTCAAGTTGCCCAACCATTGGCTTATACACAATGCCTTTCATGTAAGCCTACTTAAGCCCTATAAAGGAGAGCCACCAACTGAACCAATTATTGAAGACCCTCCCGAAGTTGAAGACCAAGAAGAGGTGCTACAACCCGAAGCTGTCCTTCGGCATGAAGACAAGGTACTACGACATGGTAAGATAATCCGACGGTATCTTATTAAGCTCAAAAATTATCCTTTTGAAGATGCTAAATGGATGCAAGGAGTACAACTTAAGGATAGTATGAACCTTGTCAGTGCTTACAATGCTACATTAGAGTAAGAAAATGTACAACTCTCTTTTAAATGACTCATGTTTTTGTCTTATAAGACTAATCCTCTTTTTAATTGTGCACAAATTTAACTAGTATGCATGCTTAGAATCATGTTTGTGATGACGACGTCTCTCAAACACCAAGTAGAATTTGTCACTCTACTTTGGGAGAATGAAATGGACTAAAGAGCAGACATGCTTGCGGCAGCTATGTCTCCCAAGCACCAAATGGATTATTCATCCATCTTGGAAAGATGTCATAGGGTAAAAAAGGGATTCTCTACCCGCTAAGTACGATTGACTAATGACTAAGGCTTTATCTCTTCTACCTCATAGTCGAGGACGACTATGATTTCAAGAGAGAGGTAATGTCATAAAATCTAATATCTAACCAACCCAAATGATTTTCTCATATTAAATTGATCACTTAATGTGGGAGAATAAATGGGAACAAGTGTTAAGATATAGATATGTGCTTATAGATCTATCTCAACACGGGGCCAATAGTAAAGGGGCCCAAATGGGAGATGGTCTATCAAGAGCAAGGCTAACCAATGGAGCATAAGACCTTAGGGTTAGCTTCATTGAAGACCTCCAATAATGTGTGTAAAAGTCCTTTGACTTTAGGTAAGTTAGGGCTGAGCTTGAGGTGGGAACCCGGCCCAAGCTCGAGGTGCTTGTCCTGCTTGAGGTGCTTGTCATGCTTGAGGTGCTTGATTAAGATGCTTGAGGTGCTTGACTAGCTCCATGCTTGAGGTGCTTGACTTGGTGCATGATTAAGGTGCTTGAGGTGCCTTGAGAAGCTTGCCTGAGATGCTTGTGGGAACACCCCCTACTTCAAGTGCTTAGTCATGCTTGATGACTAAGGGGCTTGCTCATCCAAAGTCAAAAATATCCCTACAAGGAGGGGGGCGAGCCTACAGGGGGGGGGGGGGGGATGAGAGAGAACACACACACACACACACACACACACACACACACACACACACACACACACACACACACACACACACACACACACACACACACACACACACACAAGGGAAGCCCCAGCTTGAAGAGGCAGCAAGGACACTTGTCAAGTTCCTTCCCATGTTGCCCTCATGGTGTGTCTGAAGCCTATTGGTTGGCCACCCAAGGGGTCCAATGATAATTTAGGATATTTAATTAATCGATTTTGCATTTATTAAGTCCTCTCTCTCAAAGGGGAAAGGGGGACACTTGTCCCAAGGCTACCCATGTTGCTTATAATGGCTCCTGCTTGTGATTGGCTAGGCCTGGAGGGGTCCAATGAGTTTCAAGCATGAGCTACAAGGGGGGGTCGACCCAAGCAAGCTAGGGGGGTGCTTAGGGGGTATACTCACCCACACAAACTCACAAACACTCTCATTGTGTACTATGCAAAGTGCAAGAGCTCCCTCTCCTTCTCCAAGCAAGTAGAGGTTGAGAGCCTACACCACCACTCTTGGCTATGGAGTGCAAATCCATCCAAGAGCCATGCTTCAATGCTTGAGCTTGCCATCTATTTCTTCTTCATTACTATGCTATTATGTATGCTAGCACAAGAGTTATGATAAGTGAGGAACTAGCTCTTTCTCGTATGAAATGTTTCTTCTTCCTGTTCCCTACCCTCATTCCCTGCTAGCTCTCTCCACCTTCGAAGGTATTTGAGGTCTTGGGACTGAGGCTTGGTATAGTTAAAGCTTTCTTCAAGTTTAGGTTATGCTATGATGGTGATGCATGAAGCTTTCCATCTTCATTGCTTCACCTAGGTCACAAGGAACACAAAGAATGTATTGTAACAAGTCTCTCTTTATGGGAGAAATCATAATACAAATGCCTATTGGAGGGGGGACCGGCTCCACATAAATCCGGTCCTCAACTGTTGTCATGTTCTCTAAATTCTCTCTCTTGCAAAAGTATTGTCCATGCCAGGTTAACTAATTACTACAATTATGTTGCTATCTTCAATTATGTCTACCCGCTATGCTCACAAAATCATTTCTTGAAAGTACTCTCATTAAATTTCGCTACTCTCAAATTGAATAGGCAAATTCCATAACAATGAAAAAATATAAATATACTTATGAAAGTGTCTATGAATTTATGTTTGCCTATGTGACCCAAGTGGAATGTGTGGCCACTTCACACCCTAGCCTGTGCTACATCCTAAATTGTATTCATTGAAAAAAAATGACATTAAGGCTAGATGTGAATACATGTAGTTAATTTAATCTGAGATTCAAATTCTAAAATAAGATACTTTTTGTTGTGTGTGCTCTACTTGAAACCATATCTCCCATCAAAATTGGGTCCATCATTCCTCATTGAATCTCACATGTTTGTTATTTTTAGGGACCATAACATAATTGCTATTTTTGTTCAAATCAAGAGGAGACAATGTAGTATGTTAGTTTTATATTGATCAACATTGTCTTATATCAAGAAGAAAAAATAGATGTACAATATAAATAATATGTCACCTGTATAGATATACATCTATACTTGATAATGAGGATGCCATATATTGTCAAGCACTTTGTCATTCTCACACGGGGCATGGCCATGCAATCCAAGAATTGCAAATAGTCATCTAGCGTGCCTCCCAACCTTGAGAGCAAAACTTGCTGGGGATTATACATTACTCAATCATCTACAGTCTCTAGTACAAATATATTGTCATGAAAATAAATTTTTAAAATTTGTCAAAGTATTTTCCATCTTAAGTTGGCCATTTATGTCTCGGAAAAATAAAAGAGAATATGTGAATGTGATTAAGTTCTTATAGGCTTAATTTGGTCAAATGCTTGGGATGAAAGAAAAAAGGTCTATGAAAGATTAAGAATAATTGCTAGTTAGTCTATCTCAATCAAAGGTACAAATCAAGTGAGGATAATCACGAGCAACCTTGATCAAAGGTGCAAGACAAACGGAGTGATTAGAGAAATTATAGTAGTCTAAAAATAGTAACTAGCTATGTAAATTTTAAGAAATGAAATCTACTCCTGAGACTCTAAAGATGAAGTCTAAAAAGTCTTAGGGTAATATAATTTTTTTCTAGAAATAGCCTAAATTTAGCAAGTCTAAATATAGAAGGTTTCGGGTCCACTAAGCACCTCCAAAGTACTATGCTAAGGGTTTTGCACATGAGGTGAAGCTTAAAATCCCAAGGATAAGTTTTATTTTCTAAAGCCTGACCTAATCTAGCAAGCCCTAAATTAGCAGGTTGACGAGTCCTCTTCACATAGCCTCCAAAGGATAGTGCGGTCTTGCACATGAGCTAGCTTACTTGAAGGTAGATCTAAGAATTTTAATTATTGAAAGATAAAATCAAAAGACTAAGGTTAGATGAGCCCTTCCATTATTAGAAAGTTTGACTCTATTCATTCTTTACCTTGTTTGGCTAGGACACATGTCAAAAGTAGCTTCCAAATGCTTAATTGTTAAAAAGAACAAGTGTGTATGAGTTCTAATCTTGCTTAAGTCAAAGGATAAGAGAGGGGAACAAGTTTTTCAAGTAGAGAATGACGGACAAGTGTCCAAGCATGCACCAAGTTGCCCACTAAGTCCTTTCATGTGACCATGCATTAGGCAGCCAATTTTGGGTTCTAGCAAGTGGAGAGGGGATACTAAAGAGATGAAATGGTGGAGAATCGGCCCTTTTTCTCTCTTTCAAGTGCCCAAGTTGGCAAAGCTCTCTCTCTCTCTCTCTCTCTCTCTCTCTCTCTCTCTCACACACACACACACACACACACACACACACACACACACACACACACACACACACACACACACATGGGAGCTCAAGAGGTGACCACCTTGCTCAAGAACTTGGCTATGGATGCAAATCCATGCAAGAAGATGCATGAAGGATCTTCTTCTTCTCTATTATTCTAGATATTCTTGAAGGTTGCTCATAAAGTAAGCATACTAGAAATTACATTCTCTCTTTTCTCAGAAAATACGTCTCTTCATGATCATCTGTCTCATTCCTTGTAGTTCTTTCTCCCCGCTCAGGTTTTTAGGGCTTGGAAAAGAAAGTGGTTACATATTGTGCCAAATTAAGCTATTGATTGAATCATGAAGCTTTCCATCTTCATGGGTTCAAAGGAAGATCTACACAAGCACAAGGATGTATTGTAATCAAAGCTCTCTTTGAGAGAATTGTAATACAAAGACCTTTTGGACGAGGAACAGACTCCAAGCAAATTTGATCCCCTATAAGTTGTCAATTTTAGTTTTATCTTTCTGTTCAAGTTATGTTGTATGATTTTATGCTTTTTTGTGTAAATGATTCTATGAACTCAAATTTCTTAATGTATGCATCTCCTCTACAAAATTCTCTTAAAGAAATCACTCTCTACACCAATTAATTTTGTTGTGGTTTCATGAAGTACTAGGTCCTTTGACATTGATATCAAAGCTATTGGTTTCTATTTTCTTGCCTAAGAAGAGAGGTCTTTGATTAATATACGAAAGGTTGGAGTTGCTCATTGAAATAGGGTAAGGGGGACATAGATTTATTATCTTTGTTTACATGCCTTCTCAAGCAAGGTTCATGGTACACCATCAAGAACTATGGTCTTAATAATGGATTCTTTTTGGACTTGCCTATGGCTTAACCATTTTTGAGCTACTAGCAAGCTCGAGAGGAACCAATGTCAACTTAGCAATGTTAAACCCTCTCCAACTAGTCTATGTAATTAACAATACTCTAAACCATGTGTGTGGATACTTGAGTTCTAATTTTAAAGGGTTAAGAGGAGTAGCAACTAATTAAAGGTTTTGAAGGTGTCAAGGAAAGACTAGCATACACATAAAAGGAACTCTAACCATGGCACAACATAGTCAAGAGGATATGATTAATAATGACAACTTGAATTCATCCCATGATGTGACCAGTAATAATGGTCAAAGAATTCTTAACTATCTTGTTGGCAAGCTTCAAGAAGCTATGGGTAATCCCTCTTTGCAAGTGGAGGTTCAAAGTCAGCTGCAAGCTCTTCAAGTTCCACCAAGTGCCCAACAAGAAAGAGCTCATGTGAGGTTTCTTAGAGAGATATCCAATAGAAGGAACCTCTTTGTGTAATGAAGAGGAAATGCTAGAAGAACCTCAACTCCAAACTTTCAAAGAAAATGCAATGCACCAAGAGTTTTCAAAGAAGAGGCATGGAAGTGATACTCTTATTTCCTCTGAAAGCGATACAGCCCCAAGAAAGAAAAGGGCAAAGCGGTCAGCAAGCCCCAAAAAGAAGAAGAATTCATCAAGCACCCCATCCCATGAAAATCCTAAAAAGGGGGAAGACAACCTGAGTAGGTAGAAACAAAGAAAACAATCAGAGACTTTAAGATTCCACATCCCTTTTCAAAGACATGAACCTGATGCATTCACACATCTAGTCACATTATGCACATGGTGAATCTCTACCATTTGTAATATCTAACACTTGTTAGGGTAATTCCACACTTGTGGCACCACGTGGTGGGAAACACCCCAAGTCTACTAGGATGGATGACATAATGACATGGTCCAATAGGAAAAGGATGCAGCCTCTCTAACCAATGATTGTAAAGCACTAATCCAATTTAAAAGGCTACTTTCTAATGAATCACTTGCACTTTGAGCTATCATCATTCTATCTATACTCTCTCTCTCTATGCCCTTGCTCTTGGCATAACCCTAAACCTAACCTCCATCTCTCTAACCCTAACCATGAGACCATGGTTAAGCTAAGGATCCATCTTCCATATCCTAATGCTAAACCATTGGTGATTAGGGAGAGTGCTTTTGCAAATAACTCTCTACAAGTGGTGTCGGAGCTTTGGAGGTGATTAGCATATTCTAATCACCAAGATCCCCAACTTTTCTCTCCCCCTAACCAATTATATCATTGGTTAGGCTTGGGCACATTCTTGGTAATACCAATGAGCCACTACCCTTCTTAATTGATTGATTCATGATTAGTGGAATTTTAATAATCTTGCATGTGTGCAATTTCATTTTTTTGTGCTCATTTCTAGCTTACTTCATTGCCCCATTGCTTTCATTATAGGCATCATTTCCTTGTGAAATTTGTGTGTGTGCAAATCCCTTTTGGACGTCTTTCATTTGAGCCCTAGATTGTTGAAACTGATTAGCACTATCATACTCAATTAGCTTGGAAGTTCCATTGCTTAAATGCTGAATTTTTTGCAGACCTGTAGTTGAAGAAGTTCGTCTACATGCATGTGTGTGTGGGCATTTAATGCCATCTCTCCCTTTATTTTTGAGCGTTCACCTTCTTTTGTTAAGGAAGTGGGACAATACATTTAATAGGGAAACAAGGCTCCTTGTTTTTATTCAAAGTCAAAAACCAATAGAATATCACGTGTTGTACCCTGTCCAATTTCCCAAATTTGACAAACAACCCACCTCCTAGCTCCGATCAATCGAATCTTGACCCGTGCTACCTGCACCAAAACCCCACAACCTGATGTGCACATCTCTTGCTCAAGATTTAGAAGAATATCTAGCTCAATCTCTTGCCTCCCCCTCACTATTTTAGTCTGTCATTCAGTCTAATTTTTCACCTCACTTGAATACCCTCCAATCCCTTTAACCCCGATTGATGATCTCTGTAGATTCACCCTCAATTTTTTTTTAACAAAACGGCTTTTCAACCCAACTCGCCATCAATTTAACCTCTCAACCTTGGTCTTGCCACTGCTTGAACCAACACCTTCTTCCTTCCCTCAAAAAATTCTTCTACTCAAGCCCTCAACCTCCCTCATCCCAACTCCAGCTTCCATAACTACCACATCCTTGGCTTAACCCTCGACACCTTTTGCTCCAACCATCGTCAACCACCTTGCCCTGCCTTGTTGGTCCTACCATAAATCCATCAAGCCCTACAATGTCGCTCACTCTCACACACCGACTCACCCTTGATTTTGCATCGACAAGAACTCTTGCCTCTTTTACACATAAAATTTGTTAATTAATCTGGAGGTTCGAGATTAGTACCACCCCCCCGCCTTTAGTACCCATTTCCACCACTTATTCCGCCCCTTTTTAAGCCCACTTTCTCCCAATAAAATCTAGTAACACACCACATAAATATACTTTTGTCTAAAGCTAAGCGGTGAGAAAATGTTCGTAAAAAATCACAAGGGTATTTTCCATTTCAAGTTCAACTTTCACAAATTTTACCATCTCACTCAATATATCTATTTTAGTGCCTCTTGTGAGACACTACCTACACACCAACTTTACGATAAGACCGCCCATCATCATGCACACACACAAAACACAACATGAAATGTATGCGTATTTTACACCATTAGCCATATATGAAGGCTACATCCTTAACATTTTTGACCAATGAAGAAGAAAATGACATGATTATACAAGAGTGTGACAAATGAGACCACAACATGTAGACAAAAATGATGATGATAACATCAAATGATGACATCAATGGCATGACAATCGAGACAAAGCTCAACCGTGAAGGGGGCACAATCGATAACCCCTCCTCATTAATTAATTAAAACCCAAAGCATTAATGAGATAATCAATTCACAAATCTCTCCCATAATTTGTGAAGGCTTTAGACACTGCCTCTATACAAGTAAGACCAACCTATGAATGATAGAATATTGGATAATCCATATAAACCCAAGGTTGGGGAGTAAACCCAAAAATTCAATTTTGGTAAGTCTTTAGAGGCACCAGGTTATGGAAATACCTAAAACCTTGGTTGTGAGGAAACCCAAAACTCACAATTAATGAGTATACCAAAATCTCTTGGTTTGGAGTAAATCAAACACTCTATATGAATGATAGAAGGGGATGAGTGAGCAAATCAATTTCAAAAGAAGGCAATCATAAGCTTCTCAAGAGCCGATTGTTCAGTGAGAGCCTAAATTACTCCACCATAACTAAATCAACCCTTTTGTATTGTGCCCCAAGCTTTGGCTTAAGGGGGCAATTGTTGGGGTATGCCACACTTGTGGCACCACGTGGAAAACACCCCTAGTCTACTAGGATGGATGGCATGATGACATGGTCCAATAGGCAAAGGATGCAACCTCTCTAGCCAATAATTGTAAAGCATTAAGCCTATTTAAGAGGCTACTTTCTCATGAATCTCTTGCACTTTGAGCTATCATCATTGTGTCTGTACTCTCTCTCTATGTCCTTGTTCGTGGTGTAACCCTAAACCTAATCTCCATATCTCTAACCCTAACCCTAACACCATGGTTAAGCTAAGGCTTCCCCCTCCATAGCCTAACACTAAACTATTGGTGATTAGGGAGAGCGCTTCTGCAACTAGCTCTACAACTCTCATGAGTCATGAGAGCTTTGAAGTTAGTTGGAACATGCACTTTCCTTTTTTGCCGATACCCGAAGTGGATTGCAATCAAAGATGTATCTAATTTGTCCTGTAGGCCAACTTTGGCCTTGACAAGAATTTCTTTCTTCTCTCTCTCTCAGTTATCTTGTTCTCTCTTATTTATCTCTCTCCTCACATAGTAAAACCTAATCATGCTTTATTTTATCTTTGTCATAATAGATTGGCCATTTCCGTGAGTACTTCTTTTTGGCTCTCTCCCACTCCAAACTCTTGCTCTAATTGGGCAATCACAAACTTTTTGTCAAGTTTTAGTTATCTCTGCATTACAAGAAGATAGATTAGAACAAACAATAGTTTTTGAAACATTTAAAACAACATATTGTTGGGGTCATCATAGTCTAATGTGCTTGTCCTAATGTACTAGGTAGCCACACATTAATACAGACCATTCATTCTATCTAAAACTAATAAGGACTCAAAACCCTAGTCAATATTATGATAGGATTCCACCAGATCTGTGTGTCTCTTTTTCTTCTTCTCCATCTTCAAGCTCGTGCTTGCACGCTTCCGTTGTACACTCACTATAAGAGGAAAACTCCAGAACCACCCATATTGCCGCGGTTTAACAAAGAAAATAGAAAGGAAAAAAATGAGCACCTTTATTTTTGTCCTACATAGAACAAATTTAACATTGGTTTACAAAGATTTTCATTTACAAACTATCATATTGTTTTTTGCCACGTGGGCACTTGTAAAAGAGCATCACAAAGAAATATCCAGAAGGCGCTTCCTAATCCTCCTTCTCCTCGTCCTCGTTCATAGGGACATATGCTCTATCGCCCTGACTCTACACCAATTGAAAAAAATACATAAATCAATAAATAACCAAAAACAATCAAATACGATACGCATTGGCTTCTCCTTACCGGTTGCAAAGATCCAATTGCAGAGTTGAATCGCTCGCAAGAGATGTGATTATTTTCTAGCAACCATCACCAAGTATCACACTCTGTGTGCCTCTCTTGATACTTGACCATCTTTCTAGTGGGACACGTCAGAGTGACATTTTTCTATGTTTAAGGTAACAAGAAAAGATTCATAAGTTGAAAAACCCTCTAAATCAAACTTGTTTAATTAAAAAAACATTACATGTTTATCTTTCCAGGAAGCTTTGCCTCTCAAACCATAGTGCGTGGGAGTTTTCCTAGCCCGAGCTTCGTGCATTGTTTGTGAAATAAGCCCGTTGCAACTTGGTTAGTCTTTTCCTGCATTGCCCACTCCCACTTGTCATTTGCCATGTTGCCACCATGATAGCTCATGTTTGGATTTGTTATCTGGCTGGCCATTGTGCGTGGTACACTTGATGGTTTATTTTTCAAAATTATTTTTATATACCCCTCTAGTCACTGTGTCGAGAAATGTTGGTCGAGGGCGTTTTGAAATTAATCATGCAGCGCTGCCTCAATTTAACATGCATGATCGGACACCTAGTCTTTGAATTTTATAAAACTATTCTCATATGTCAAGTGTATAAGAATTTGTAGATGGCACCGAAATGCCCTGCCTTGTGTGATTCCAAAGTCAACCTCACCACCATACTTTATTAGTATTGCCCATGCAGATCTAGCATAGACGCATACATATCCATGTCCTTTACAGTTGAGCGGCATACTCCAAAACAAGTGAGTCCGCCTCTCCACCACCAAAGCAAGCTCCCCCGCCGCTTTGCCTACCCGTGCTACCTTGAGATGAACGCCATCATGTGTTGCTAGAAGACCCTTTCGGACCACTTGTGGACTGTCAACAATGCTCTAGCCAAGCAAGAGCCGACTGTAATGGTGTAGGTATCTCATATGCAATGGGGTGGGTCCCGATAATGGTACAGGGCCCTTATATGGAAGGAGGTGGGCCAATAAGAAGCCTAGGTAGAAGGAGGTGTTGTTGGTGGGACGCTCTGGACCCATGGAGTCCCTCCTCCCTTGCTCCCCCATAGTGTGGACTCCTAAAAAAGACCATAGGCCGCAAGTTGATGTGGACTATAGCCACCAAAAAATCCCTACGTTGAACGTAAGTACTCTTGACGTTAAGACAATGCGCACTATAACTCCGGATCATGGCAGTGGAGGGACTTGTGCTTGTGTGGATGCACCAGTGGCTCCAAAGGTGTATGAGGGCCATGCTTACAAATAACGATAATAATTCTATACCCTTGCTCACAAAAAACTAGGTACAAATAAATGCAAGACCATTGTTTGGATGTACCACCTCAAGACTAGGGTCCACAGAGGTGATGACCACCCTGGACGGGCACCCACTTGAGATGTGAACCAACTAAAGGAGGAATGTGATGGATGCTCCTCACTAGATGGTCTATCATCTGACATCTACAAGAGATGTTTTTAGAGGTATTAGGACATATATACCTAATCTACATACTTAGCAATTATACATACAAGCTTTAGCATATATAAATACACATATATCTCTCTCCCTACTTCCACCTTTCTCTCCCTCTATTTCCATCCCCCACTCCCTCTCACCCTCTATATCTCTCTCTATTTCCCTCTCCCTTTTCCTATAAGACATATATACATAATCTACATACCTAACATGCAGACAC
The DNA here is from genome assembly GCF_014529385.1 of Adiantum capillus-veneris. NCBI lineage: Eukaryota > Viridiplantae > Streptophyta > Polypodiopsida > Polypodiales > Pteridaceae > Adiantum > Adiantum capillus-veneris. Next base: position 122,767,197 of record NC_140948.1, read on the forward strand.
AAGCTTTAGCATTTGTATGTACTTAGTATTATGCATACACTCAGGAAGACACATGTCTACATGCATACACATATACTATTAGACCTAGGTAAGAGCTAGTAGTGCTAATAGTTTAATGGCACCCCATTAAATATCTTCACACTCTGAATCATGGTAAAACCAAGGGTGCGCTATGGTCATCCATGCATGAGTGTATCAAAAACCGTAACACCATGATTCATAAGGGACTATATCCAAGAGGAAGCGTTCAAGGATTTTAATTACGCGATGACGCATTTTGTTAAATATTAATTATTGTTGTTATTATCACTATTTTTTTCATATTAATAACATATCTAATGTCATGACTTACGAAAACCGGTAGAAAATTATGAATCCCGGCGGGCCCGGCGGGCAAAGCAAGAATCCCGCCGGCCCCGTCATGTACCCCCTTCATATTTGGAGGCTCTATATAACCCTGTAGTAGACATCACATCACATCACCGCTTCCTCTAAATTTGGTTATCCTTTAAAATTTAGAAGAAAAACTAAAGGTAAAAGAATGAATAGTCTTTAAAAAAAATTAAAACTTAATGAAACTCTGATCATGGATCATTAGTTCTTTTTTGGACTGAACTGATTCTTGAAAGGAGGTAGAAAGGTGAATCTTTGGGTCGGTATCTCTACATTTGGGATGGAATAATCTCATGTTTGGTTCACCGTTATATTTGCTAAATTGATTGATATATTGATTAGAACTTCTATCATGGGTCATTAGTTCTTTTTTGGACTAAATTGATTCTTGAAAAGAGATAGAAAGGTGAATCTTTGGGTCGATATCTCTACTTTTGGGATGGACTGATCACATGTTTGATTCACCGTTGTATTTGCTTGCTATTCCGATTAGAGCTCCAATCATGGGTCATTAGTTCTTTTTTGGACTGGACTGATTCATGAAAGGAGGTAGGAAGGTGAATCTTTGGGTCGATATCTCTACTTTTGGGATGGACTGATCACATGTTTGATTCACCGCTGTATTTGCTTGCTATTTCGATTAGAGCTCCAATCATGGGTCATTAGTTCTTTTTTGGACTGAACTGATTCATGAAAGGGGTACGAAGGTGAATCTTTGGGTCGATATCTCTACTTTTGGGATGGACTGATCACATATTTGATTCACCGTTGTATTTGCTTGCTCATGTTTGAGTAGATTGAGGTTATTCCCTTCAGGCTTCACTACTACGCTTGTGTGTGATATTGATTATAACACTAATGTTTGGTTTGAATAATACTTGAAAGAAGAGATAGCATACTGAGCTATGTTTATTGGTATTGCAGGCATCCAATAAGTATGTCTTCCACCGGGAATGTCAGCGGTGGTGTTGGTTTCCCAAGCCTGGCTTCCTTGAGGAGACCTCCTACCTCGATGCCAGGTCCTGCTTCGCTTCGCATGGCACCACTTCGCAGGGCAAGCGAAAGACAGGTGGAAAAAGTCCAAGACCCGAGTGGAATTTTGCCACAAATTTAAATAAGTATCAAGATTGGAAATGTAACTTTTGTGGAGAAGAGAAATCTGGAGGAGCACCAAGAATAAGGGATCATTTGCTAGGTGGCAATACCAGAATTCAAGGAGGAAAGTGCAAGGGCTTAGGTGCAGAAGAAGCAGCTATGCGCTTAAAAGCTTTAATTGGTAAGCTAATTTCCACGAGCAAAAGATTAAAACTCTCTACTTTCGACCATCACACCCCCGTATCGATAAGATCAAACCAGTATGAGGGATCATTGGGTGTAACGCCCACCAATGGAAGCACTCAAAGTAGGGAACCAACTTCTCATATCGATGGAAGTACTCCTCCAAACCATGGATCTCCTGACTTTCAGGTAGGTTCGTCAAAAAGTAGACAGGTTATCTTACAGATGAGCTTCAAAACACTTGCCTTAGAAGAATCACAACTTGCACTAGCTAAAGCCGTCTATTTCACTGGGGGATCATTGGCCATTGTCACCCGTGATGCATGGAAGTCACCTTGGAAACGCATTGGGGAGTATGGTGCTGGATTTACCCCTCCAACATATCACCATATGAGAAACCAATTGTTGGATAAATGTTACACAAGCACACAACAGGATATTCAAAGGGTAATATTAAATGCAACAGAACAATCTGGATACACCATAGTTAGTGATGGTTGGTCCAACGTTCAAAGGCGGCCATTGATCAACATCATGCTTGTATGTCCTCGTGGTGAATGTTTTATCAAAGTTGTGGATAGCTCTGGTCAAATAAAGTCTGGCAGTTTTATAGCTGACATCATTGGCGACGTAGTTGAGGAACTTGGAAAAGAAAATGTTGTCCAAGTAATCATGGAAAATGCCAAAAATTGCAGGGCTGCAGGTAGAATACTTGAAAGTCGCTTCTCTCACCTATATAGTGCTGGTTGCAGTACACATAGCTTGAACTTGGTATTGCAAGATTGGTACAAGAGGGAGGACATAGAGTGGTTCAAATGGATAGTAGACAATGCTCGCTTAATAGTCAAGTTTGTTTTGAAGCGTCAGAAGGTTCTTGACATGTACCATCAGAGGATGTCTACTATGTTAAAACTGTCGTGCGAAACTAGATTTTGCACCAACTACTATACGGTAGAATCACTAATAAAAAATAAGAATGCTGTGATGAAGACATTTGTTTGTGCCACTTTTTCAGAATGGGAGGCTGGTCAAAGGGAGAAGATAAAAAGCAAAATAGGGGTGATCAGAGATCTACTAGCTGATCGCCACTTCTGGGATGATGTGGTGGATGTGCACAATGTCATGATGCCCATTATGCTCGCATTACGCCAACTGGATTCTGCCTTGCCTAACATAGGTAAGGTGTGGATGGCTTGGTGGACTGTTCAAGAAAGCCTTGCAAATCCAGAGGAGCCCCAGGAGCCAATTGTGAAGCCTTGGAAGACACCATTCACTCAAAAGAGGAGAGAAATTTTGAGAAAGTATGTGCATGGTCGATGGGTTGAAGCACATAGTCCTCTACACAACGTAGCTTTCTTATTGGATCCAGAGTATTGGGCAATGGAAATAGACAAACTTGATGAGGAGGTGCTGGAAGACTTTTATGATGTGATAGGCAGGTTTTATGATTGATCCTGATGAGCATGCATCAGCTGTTACTGATCTTACGAAGTTTAAACTCAAAGAGGGTAAGTTTGGTACAGAATTTGTGCAGAAACTTGCCACGGAGCAACCATCGTGGAAGTGGTGGATGATGAATGGTGGTAGTGCACCCACCCTTAAACGCCTAGTTGTTAGAATCCTAGCCCAATGTGCATCCAATTCAAGTTTTGAGAGAAACTGGAGTACATATAAATATGTACATTCCACCAACAGAAACCGCCTTCTAAATTCAAGAGCTGAAAAATTGGTGTATATGTACTGCAACCATCGGCTATTGGCAAGAGTGCAAGCTGACAACTACAAAGAGGAGATGCCGCGCTGGACTTATGATGTAAACAATGATGAGGTGGACGAAGACAGTGAGTTGCAAGGGGAATCTCATGAAGTAGAAACTACATGTACTTTAGAAGAGATTGAAGAGAATTTGGAAATTGAACCAACTTTGACCCATCGCAGCAAGCGACGGTGGTTTAATTAATAGATTATCGAATCCATTGAGTGACTTCTGCTTAAGTTCAGAAACTGTTTATCTTATAAGCTTTTTTTTATATTTAGTTTAAGGTTTAGACATTTGCTTAATAATAAACGAAGCCCTTAAAAACCTTTACAAGGCCACAAATCACTATTAAAGCTTCATAATATACAAAGCCCTAACAAATTGTTGCATTATCACATATCATAATTGAAGCTGAAGAGAAGACAATTCACAATTCACTAATAAATTCTCGCAAGACAACGAGTCAATGTTATCAAATGTTACAATAACTATCCAAGTGACAGTGAAATATTTGTGAGAATATCTTCATTCTCTAGTTCACGCTGACATTTAAGCTTATTATAGTCTTCGGACATTTTAAACATTGCATATAGCTTTTTGGATATCTCAAACTCACATATAGCACAATGAAAGTTATTCATCATGCTTTGCATCAAGCATGATATATGATACATATGTCCGCATGGCAAGCTGAAGTGACCACACCACTCATGAAAGAATGATCTACATATGGGGCAAGGACCACCGTGCTCACCAAAAGATGGAGGGGCCTCAATAGATGTTGGGTGCTCAATCAATGTGGCAGCATTTTGTTTTTTTATAGTCGCCTCTAACTCTTTTACGTGGCGAGATAGCACCTTCACCTCCCTTTGCAAGTCTCTATTTAGGGTTTCTTCTGCATGAGAGCCTTGTGTAGCTTGTGATGCTTGCCTGAGTTGAGTTTGAAGCTCCTCCTTAACTTGATGCACTTCCATTGATGCACCTTCTAGTGCCAATGACATCTCTTGCCGTGTGACGGTGATTGCAGTACTGCGAATGTCCTCAATCGTCATGTGAGGTGTCCTTGAGCTAAATTCCACTGCTTCACCCAAGACATAATGCATGTATAACATCTTGGAAAACCACAATGGACAATCCATATGATGCATAGGATGACCCATAACATCGAGATATATGTTCTCTCCATTGTCTCGTATGTCTACATTAATGCATTGTGATAGCTTGAGTCGGCCTTTCTTGATGTTGTCATCTGCAACGCCTGGCCATATGGATTTCACCATTTCTCGGTCAATCCTAGTGTTCACCTCTTTCCATTGTGTACCCACCGGGTTGGCCCATTGGGAGCAACGAGCAGCAATTCGAGCGGTGTCGTTCACTCCACCACCTTGACACATGGATCTGAGACGCTCAAAAGCATGCTTAGCCCTTTGATTATCATTATCCATATCCTGATTAAACACTATACTTCAGTTACGGCATACAAACTTAATGATAATCAATTGCTATAAGAGTAACCACCATTTTACGACAATCAATTGCTATAATTTTAACCACCATTTTACGTCAATCAATTGATATTAGAATAACCACCATCTTACGACAATCAATTGATATAAGAGTAACCACCATTTTTAAAATCAATGAATGACAATCAGTGACTCCACGTGGCTTATTGCTTGAAACTTAAGAGAAAAAACAAAACTCATAGAAAATTTGTTGTCTATTGAGATATAACAAAGTGTTTTTATTACTCATACATCATCCATTGCGCATAAAGCCCAATTTTTAAAAGTGCTTTTATAAGTCACAAGTCTCAGAAAACCCTGCTTAATAAAGTACATCATATATCCATAAAAAAAAGGCTACACTCATTTCATAGGGAGGGCGTAAGCATCGTTCCGGCTGGGCTTCAAATCTTTCTAATTCTTCGTCCAAAAGTGCCAAGGTCTTTCTGTCTGTGGATTTCTTCCTCACCCAACCTTCCACAACAATCCTAGATATGGATTGTACCTCCACTGAAACCTTATGTTTGAACCAATCTGTGCTGTAGTAGTCAGATAACTCTCCACAAAACTTACAAAATTGCCATATCACCCATCCTATGGCGTACACATCTGTGGGCTTGGTCCATGGGCATAAATTCTTGCCATCTAGTAACTCAAGAGCTCGCCAAGGATGAAGCTTTTGCCAGTTTTCATCGGTATTGTTGGTCTTTTGTGTCTCTAAGCCAACACGCAGAGCCAATCCCCAATCAATTATTCCAATACGGGGAGTGAGATCCTTGGTAAAGTCCAACATGATGTTCCATGGATGGAGATCATTGTGGATCACTCCCTCGTCATGTATGAATCGCAATGCCTTCACCAAGGCATGGATCAACGAGGGAGCATGATTGCACAGGCTCTTGATAAGTTTTTTCTTGTCTTCAGAGGGCTCCTCCCATTTAAAGTCTTCAGGGATCTTTCCTTTCCCCTCTTGATGCGCTACAAGCATCGTGAAAGAGCCATGTGGAAGGGTCACTGTCTCCATAAGATCACCTAAAGTCCCCCCATTGAAGTAGGGGAATATCAGAAACCATGGCAACGTTACAGAGTGGGCAATACTCCTCACAATCCCTTTATGGTTGAGATCTACTCCACTTTCTGATGCAAAGCTTTTCCACTGATGCTTGGCCTGTCCTTTGAACTCCTTGGCACAATAAGTATTCGTTGCAGGAAGGAAACTGATCCCTTTGATTTGAACTTGCCACCCTGTGCCATAAGCCCCTGACCCAAGTTTCTTGATCTTCTTAATGGACTTATTTGGAATGCCCAAAGTCATACTACATTCAAAATTGTATATACTGCTCTCCAGGTGACTGGCAGAAGCAATAGCACCCGATGTTCCCTCAATGGCAGCCTCCTCAATAAACGGTTCTCCAACTTGGCTGCTCCCCATAACTCTCGTGATAGCCATTCGCATTTTCTTGCTTAGGCCAAACTGTGTGTCTATGTGGGATGCTCGCCTTGACCTCTCCTTTTCAGCTCTCCATCTTGCATTCCAATGCTCTAGCTTACCCTTGTCTACTTCTTGAGGGCATTCCTCTTTCAAATCAGAGGCCACCTTGGGCAAATTGCCCACCCAACTGCTCAGTAATGAGATTATTGATTCGGTTGTTTTGTCTGGATATAACAACAAAATTTTGCGGGCAATATCACTATATAATGATTGCAATCTAGACTCATCTACAACAATCTGCGCTATATCGTCGGGATCTAGTGCACTGACGATTGTAATCAACAATTGTCTAATTTTCTTTTTGAACTCTATCACTGAAGTAGCAGAAGGATCCATTTTGCCTGCAATGGTATTATTGCAAACAACACATTGTGAAATATAACTATGTGCCACTCCATTTGGATCTTTGTGCAGTATAGAAAAAGTGCAGTATGCCTCACCGTACGACAACTTACAAACAGATGCTCCTGTCATTCTAGCAGCAACACACCTAGTCGCAATTGCAACCATGTGCCGAAGCATGAATGACTAGGAGCAACATAAAACATAGTCACCCTACGCTTTTGCAATGACACACCTAGCCGCAATTGCAACCATGTGCCAGTGCATCCACGCACAGTGAGTTCTTTCAAACAGATGCTCTTGTCATTCTAGCAGCAACACACCTAGTCGCAATTGCAACCATGTGCCGAAGCATGAATGACTGGGAGCAACATAAAACATAGTCACCCTACGCTTTTGCAATGACACATCTAGCCACAATTGCAACCATGTGCCAGTGCATCCACGCACGGTGACTTCTATCAAACAGAAGCTAACGTCAATCTAGCAGCAACACACCTAGTCGCAATTGCAACCATGTGCTGAAGCATGAATGACTAGGAGCAACATAAAACATAGTCATCCTACGCTTTTGCAATGACACACCTAGTCGCAATTGCAACCCATGTGCCAGTGCATCCACGTACGATGTCTTCTTTCAAGATTCAAGCATATGAAACATTATGAAATTATTTGAGCACACATTCATGCATTAGATGCTACCGTCATTCTAGCAGCAACACACCTAGTCGCAATTGCAACCATGTGCCGAAGCATGAATGACGGGAAGCAACATAAAACATAGTCATCTTGCGTTTTTGCAATGACACACCTAGCCGCAATTGCAACCATGTGCCAGTGCATCCACGCACGATGAGTTCTTTCTAACAGATGCTCCTGTCATTCTAGCAGCAACATACCTAGTCCCATTTGCAACCATGTGCCGAAGCATGAATGACTGGGAACAATATAAAACATGGTCACCCTACGCTTTTGCAATGACACACCTAGCCGCAATTGCAACCATGTGACAGTGCATCCATGCACGGTGACTCTTTCAAACAGATGCTACCGTCAATCTAGCAGCAACACACCTAGTCGCAATTGCAACCATGTGCCGAAGCATGAATGACTAGGAGCAATATAAAACATAATCATCGTACTCTTTTGCAATGACACACCTAGCCGCAATTGCAACCATATGCCAGTGCATCCACGTACAATGATTTGATAAAAGAAATTTTATACCTTTGAGTTTTAACGCAAAAAACTCAAAAAAACATCAATAAAATAAGGAAGGGATTAAAAAATTACCGCTACACTGCTTTGAGAATGTGGAAAGCTGCCATAAAGTTTGGTGAAGAAGACTTTTCAATGTACCTCTCTTGTGAAAAAGACGAGCACCGGCGTCGTCTTTATATAGCCACGGCAGGCCCGACGGGGAAGTGGCTTTACCCGGCAGGCTCGGCGGGTTAACTACTTAGCCCGGTGGGCCTTTAGCTGGTCTCCAAGTCTCCTTGCAGGTCAAAAAAGATGAATGTCAATTAACATAATATTTGTTATTTTGCATTTCTATTGTTATTAACCTGAAATTATAGTGTGATCATGTCATTTTGAAATCCCTAGAAGCGTTCAACCATCGAGTGCTATGCTCCCTAGCTTAGATTTATATGCATGCACATGCACACGTGTATACATGCACACACACACACACACACATATATATATACACACACATACATGACTACATATCCTACCTCTCCCTCTCTTCCCCATATCTCTCCCTCTATTTCCACCTCTCTCCTTCTAATTTCCTCTCCCTCTCCCTCTGTCCCTCTGTCCCTATTTCTATATATCTCTCTCTTTTTCTCTCCCTACTTCTACCTTTCCCTCCATCTATTCCTATCTCTCTCCCTCTATCCATGTCCCTATCTCTCTCCCTCTCTATTTCTACCTCTTCCCTCTATCTCTCCCTCTCTTACTCTATATCTTTCTCTCTATCCCTCTCCCTCTCTCCCTCTATATCTCTCTCTCTTTCCATCTCACTCTCTCTCCCTCTATATCTCTCTCTATTTTCCTCTCCCTCTTCCTATAAAACATACCTCTCTCCCCCTCCCTCTCCTCTCTCTCTCTCTCTCTATCTCTCCCCCTAGATTTCCCTCTCCCTCTCCCTATAAGACATATATATCTAATCTACATACCTAGCATGTAAGAATACAAGCTTTAGCATATATAAACACACATATATCTAAGTACATACATATTCACACTCATGGAGACACATATCTACATGCATACACGTATACTATTAAATCTAAGTAGGGGCTAGTAGTTGCAAATAGTTTAATGGCACCTCTTTAAATATTATCCTACTCTGAATCGTGGTAAAACCAAGAGTACGTTATAGTAATCCATGCATGAGTGGATTGAAAACCGCAATGCCACAATTAATAAGGGACTATACCCAAGAGGAAGCGTTCAATTATCGGGTGCTATGCTCCTTGGCATACCGTCTATATACATACACATGCACAAACACACATGTCTCTCCTTCCATCTCCATCCCTCTATCTCTCTCCTACTTCTACCTCTCTCTCTCTCTCTCTCTCTCTCTCTCTCTCTCTCTCTCTCTCTCTTCTACTTATATCTCTTTCCTACTTCTACCTCTCTCTTCCCCTCTATCTATTTTCTCTCTCTCTCTCTCTCTCTCTCTCTCTCTCTCTCTCTCTCTCTCTCTCTCTCTCTCTCTCTCTCTCTCTCTCTCTCTCTATTTCTCCCCTCTTTTTTCTCTTTATTTTTTATTTTCTTTCTCCATTTTTTAAACTTATTCTACTTGCTTTCTCTTTCTCTCTTTTTAAAACCTATTTAACCTACTATTTTTAACTTAATCTCATTTCCTCTCTCTCTCTCTCTCTATCTATCTATCTCTCTCTCTCTCACCAAACAAACACACACACCCTCTCTCTCTCTCTCTCTCTCTCTCTCTCTCTCTCTCTCTCTCTCTCTTTCTCTTTCTCTCTCTCTCACACCAAACAAACGCACACTCTCTCTCATTTTCTCTCTCACAGTAATGTACACTCTCAATAATCAAAACTATAACACGCTAACTACCTATTTGCTAACTCCAATGCCAACATCTACATCACCCAACACCAATATCTACATCAACAAGAAAGGGTCGCAACCACCAACATCAACACCACCGACGCCAACATAGTCGCAATCAACGCAAGAGGTGAGTTCGCCATCCGCCATTTATAATGACATTTATAGTGCTTGTGTCGTGAGTGTTTTCACCCTTTCAATTCATGCATGTGTGTGTGTGTGTGTGTGTTTCAAAAAATAAGGTGGGGGTGCAAAGAACCACTTACCTTTTTCTATCCTTTTGAGTGCCGATGGAATGCAGTCATTTTGCCAATGATGGTCCGCCAACTCCTGCATCAAGGAAACCTCTCCTCCTTCTCCTTTGCCTTCAACAAACCTTCCTCTATTTCTTCTTTGTTGTGTGTAGGTGTGTGTGTGTGTGTGTGTGAGAGGGGGGGGGGGAGATGAAGTGTAGAGAGCTCGTTCTTGGAGGGAAAAATGGAGCAGGACATGTCAAAAATGTAGCATGCCCTGCTCTGTTGTTTTTTTATATTCTTGGATATTACTACAAATATTATCGAAATAGTTACCATAGATATTACCCTGCATGCTACTATACGTTGGAAGAATATTTTGATTCTCTTACAATCCTGATTGTGGAGTGCTTCCCTACCCCCCACTCTTTACACTCATTCCTCCCTTTTTACACTCTTTTTTTTAATAACTATTTACTTAGTTCGTTTTTGTTTGAAACTATTTACTTAGTCCTTTTTATAAAAAAATTATTGACTTAGTTCTTTTTTTAATTTCATTTTAGTTCTCTATTTTGTGGAGCTCATTTATATTTTTGAAAAGTATAAAATTTTCTCTAACTATTGTTCATACACATGCAAGACAAATGGGACAATTGTGGCCCTTTGCATAGTCCCGATCGTGATCGATGGCTTAAGGAATAACTCCCTTATCCTTGCACAAAGGGTAATCCCTCGTTTTAGGCCCATTGCGTTGGAGCATGTGGATAAGGAGGGGCTTTGGATCCCTCGACAAAGCACTCGAGTAGATGGGAGCACCACCCCCCGGCTTGACAATACCCCCCATTGGTCTATGTTTGTGCTATGTCACGCAAGGCCGAAAAACAATGACAAGAGTTGTTATTTAGCTAAATCATGGTGCATGGCACTAGCTCTACTTTGGCATCTCCTCAACAAACATCTGAGGGACACTCAAAGTTTGAGAATGAGAACATGTTTGACATGGTCATGAGGTAGCATGTGCATGTTCATTGCGTTACAGTATGCAATCATTGATACATGCATGGATGTGATCATACTCCATGCAAAGTGCAGTGACATACGACCTCGCTCGGTGATGATCCGAAGCCATGTAGTGATCTTTAGGAAGAATTTTTCTCATCAAGCTACAACAAGATATACAATTAATTAATAGATATGATGTGATCACCAAGACGGCGAGAGTGCAATTGACACAAAAAGTAGAACTTACACAAGTAGTGCATCCACATTTGCATTGCTCCAACCAAATTTTGCTTTCAATTTGAGGACTTTGAGTGATGCTTGGAGCACCGAGTACTGTGCATCATCGTAAAGATGTATTTAGGCACTTGATAGCAATCTTTCCTTTGTTAATTGTGCTTGTTTAGAGCATGTCTTGTAATCCTTTTCGCACATGTCGGCCTCATGTGTAAACAACTCATTCATGTGTGTGTCAAGAAGCACACTATAAGACCGGTTTGAGCAGGGCTCACCTATAACCACGCAAGGTATTGAGACATTTTCCACTCAAATTCACCACATGTTTAAAGGCATATATACTGTGGATCTTCTCACGTGGCACACAAACCATCACTCAAATGATGCAATGATGCGTATTCTCATTGATTCACCTACATGGAGGCACATTGAGTCTCATTGGCCCAAGTTCAGTCTAGAGTCTCTGCACTTGAGGCTAATCCCTTTGGCACCAAGTCTACATCGTGGAGTACTTGGCCCGTGGTGATGATCATATTGATGTCTATCTCGAACCCCTCATTGAGGAGTTAGAGGAGTTATGGAAGGGCATCTCAATTGTCGATGTTTCACTTCCAAAGGAGAGGAGAGAGGCCACTGTTAGGGGAATCCCTATGTGGACTATGCATGACTATCTTTGCCTTGGAGAGATTTTTGGTAGGTTGTACTCATTCTTCTCTCCCTTCACTATTTGAAATTTTAGGTGTTTCTCTAACGATTTGATATGCATGAGTGGAGGGTTGTCCATATTGGGCCACAGTGCATGTCCCACTTGTGGTCCATTATTGCAGACGAAGCGACCAGATGCTTTGCACAAGGTAATCTATCCAAACAACCATTGTTTCCTACTCCAAAGTCATAGAAAATACAAGGCTCCAACAAATGAGAGGACACATCTAAAGCTCACAATATATGGCAGATTGGAAACCATTTCGGAAGAGCATTACAACAGTGGTCCACCCCCGTCTACTCCACCAAAAGGGATGTCAAGGTACTCCATATTTTTAAGGCTTCCATATTGGAAGGACTTAAAAATACAACACCTCTTGGATCCCATACACATATTCAAGAATGTTGCTCACACCCTATGAGACCACATTACAAAAATAAGGAACTCTTTGGGAGCTAGGAGGATTTGAGGTCCTTGCGGCGTCTCTATGCCTCTGCCACTCCACCGATAGCCCCCAATGGAAAGATTTTGCTTCCCAAAGCCCCATGGATTTTAGCCAAAGGTGAGCTGGATCGAGTGAAGAGTTCTATTGAATCTATTCACACATCAACAGGGTATATGAGATCTCTAAAGGGAGCTTTCAAAAGGCAAAGGATGGTGGAAGAGTTCAATTGTATGGATCGAAGTCCCATGATTGGCACAAAATGCTACAAGTAATTCTCTCTTTCATCTTTAGTCCTCTTCCTCGTTTTTTTAGAATGCAAGACCAAAAGAGTGGCTCTCAATTGGAAGGATTGCCTGTTTTGAAAGGCAATTGCATGCCAGTGATGGCAACTAAGAAGGCAACAACCATGCAGATCTGCAAAGTGCAGCATCTTGGCGGCCATGGGTAGCGAGAAAGAGTGCCAAAGCCAAGACTGTGGGTGGTGCCTTCAAAGACTGTGGGTGGTGCATGAAGGCAGCGCACAGGCTGGTAAGAGGCGTTGTAACCCATGTCTAGAGGATGCCACCAGCCTCGCACGACTAAGGAGGCATGTGAAGAGCTCACGAGGAGATGTTATTCATGGCTGGCAACAAGCTCAACATGCGGCCAAGGAAGTCACGCAGGTGGTTGGATGGCACGCTGGCACCTAAGGCTTGCTAGGCGCGCATGGCGTAGGCGGCCGAGGAAGGCAAGCAATTGGCTAATATTAGCCAATTATTAACCGGTAGGGTAATCAAAGTGATTGGCTTTTTAGTGCATGAAAAGAGAAATCATGCATAGAGGCCACAACACGCTTGCACAGCTGACTAAGCGGGCATTGATGGTGTTGCAAGGAGGCCGGAGTTGCTACAGCCCTCATGGCTGAAGGCCAAACGCTCTTTTGGGCGGCTCCACCTGAGAACAAGAGGTGCCTAGGTTGGATGCAGGTGTTGCATGGCTGGCAACCTGCATTGTATCGCATGGCGGCAGCGGCCTGTAAACAGGCTTTGGCGGGTCGGCATTCCTTGTGGAAAGGATGGCATGCATGGCGATTATGGCCCAGGACAAGCTAGCAACAAAATCCTTTGGCTGCATGTGGGGATGCTCCGAGGTAGTGCAAAGTCGGCAAAAACAAGCACAAAAAGGCTATTAATATAAACCATGCATGTGAAGAACTCCTTTGAGGCACCACCAAAGTCAAAATGCATAGGCAAAGCACTTGATTTCCTATAGAGGGGCTGCCGCCAAAGATGGCTTAAACACTCAGAGCGGCAGGAGTGCGACGACCAAAAAGGATGGCGCACCCTATGGCGGCCACATGGCAGGCATGGCGGTTGCATGCATGGCAGGCCTTATTTTGGGTTTTCACATCGTAACATAGGGTGTCCCTTTTTGGGTAAACGGCTATTCTTAGGTCATGTTCTCACCGCTCACCACTTGCTTAAAACAAAAATTAAAGCCCAGCTTCATCACTTTGGTTCAATGCACGCCTTGTGATGCCTAAGGTGAGTTTTTGCCTCTGTTTCGCCTCACGGCATGGTTTAACGCCTCCACCTTAGCAAGACTTTAATTCAAGCAAGGCCAAAAGCCTTTGTAGTCATAACATCAAGAGAGTCCGCTCAAGGCTTCGACTTTGGGGAGCATGGCTCCAATTAATGGTCATCATTGATCAACATTGGCGATCCAAACATGCAACGAGGGCATGGCACAAGCAAGCTAAGGAGATTGGATGCAAAGGTATGCTTGTTCTTTCTTTACTTAAGGTATCCCACGAGCAACCAAGGACATTCTTGTTAGGCATAAGATGCATTATGGCAAGGCCATAATAATGATCTTTATGTAGATCAACGCCAAGGCCCTCCTAATGGCACAATTTACTACAAGGGCTATATGTTTCTCCATTATGTGGTAGTAATCTATATTATAAGATGCAGAAAGGCTCATATATGTGGCAAATGATAGAAACCCATTGTACTTATGAAGCTACCCATGCAGGGTTGTGAGCAAGCAAAGGTAACTACTCTCAGATGTCGTCAAGCAATGTGCTTTGATAGACTTAACATGACGCAAGACTTTATTTTGGTGTCAAATTACTATCCACTGACTTAGAATCACGGATAATAGCTAGCCCACAGGTTTGATGCATATATATGATGTATCACACATAGATATAGCAAAAGCTGCTTTTATCTTATGTTTGTCAATATGAAACAACTTATGTTACTTGTTTCAATTATGCAACAAGTGAAGACCCTTGTGCTTCAATTACTCATCAATCGAGCTACTTGTTGAGCAGAAGACTAAGAATGTTAACCCAAGGAAGTTAGTAGCATTTATTCTTCTATTTTTTACCACGGGCATTCTCAAATCCCTTTGGTTATGAAGAATATTTTTACTCAGTTTCAAGAACGTACGTACTGCTCCCTAGTCATGTCCAAATGGATAATAAGATTATCCTAAAAGCTACATTGTGAATAAGATTCTAACCTAAGTAGGCTGTACTTTCATTTTAAAATCCCAGTTGTGCCTTTTGGAATAGTACAACATGTGCATTATTAGCTCAGGAAAGGAGTCCTTGGATTCCAAGTAGAAGCACCTTAGAATTCTTTGCTTCTGAGATGTAGCTTCTAAATTTAGTGTTTATTTATGGTCCCCTATGTCTATTCACTAATGCTTGATTTTAGTGCTTAGTGCACAGGTTCAGGAGATGGTCGGGACATGGGTAGCAAGAATTCCAATCATCACCCTTACTTCCATGGGCCATTTCATCAAGATAAGTATGATCACATACTTTTTCACTTCATGGTAAGCATTCATTTTCATTTTTATTTATGCTTACAATGAGCTTCACAAGTGGCATGTATGTTCTTCCAAGACTTCATCCACCTAGCTCTTATGTATGTGACATGGTCATATTTTTTGTTAGGATTAGAGGTTAGTGTACATTGTACCTCCTCTTCAAGGTTTTCCTTTCCACCAAGTAGATTGTCCATAAGATGGACTAGAGATTGCACCATAATCATTGATTTTCTTTGGTCAATCCGTAAGAGGGTCATGAAACTACGAACGTCAAGATCATTCTTTGGGCACATGTTTTTTGTCACACAGGTTTTGAACATGGTCTAGGAACTTACAAAGTTCAGTTTAGCTAAGACGATCATACGACTACAAAGGAGACTACAAAGGTATGCCAAAGTGATATCCTTTTCCAACCTCTATGTGATTGACAGGTTTATGCTTATATCTTTGGGAAAGGCTATGAGCTTCGAGGAAAGAAGAATCCCTTTCCCTACAAAGATAGCGTTTGGATCTATTTTTACTTGCCCAGCTCTATACATTGTTGTATAACTTGGCTATCAAGCTTTCTTGACAATGATGTCAATTCAAGGGTTATCTGCAGCAATCATTTTTGTATGGCTAGGGTATGTTTTTGCCAAAGCATTCATACTAGGTGTATAGGCCCTAGTGTTTAGCAATGACATAGAGATATATGGCATGAGAATTAATTGGTACCATATAGATAGGTCTCCCATGTATGCCTGGTCATAAATGTAGGGCATCATTTCATGTTACTCCTCATATGGAGTGGTTTTCTAATTATGATGCATCTTGCAAGAGAAAGGTTCACCTTGGCAATGACTATGCATGTGAGATCATTGGAGTTGGCATGTGCAGCTAAAATTTCATAATGGGTGTACCTTCACATTGAAGAATGTGAAACATGTGCCAAATCTAACCAAGATCTTGATTACTATAGGGCACTTGAATGACACACACTATAGCTGTGTGTTTGGTGATAGCTCTTGGAAGATCACCAAAGGTTCTCTTGTTGTATCCTGTGGGTCAAAATCTAAAACTCTATATGTGTGACATGTTTTCACTATTAAGAAATATGTAGTTTGTGTAACCGAGTAGCCAAGTGTTTCATTGTGGCATCATCGGTTTTGGACATATGTCCCAGAATGCAATTGAAATCTTGTCTCGTTTTGGTTATGTTCCTAGCTTCGATTTCTTTGTTTGTGAGCATTGTTTGTATGGTAAACAAACACAGTCACCACATAAGAGGGGGGTAGTACTTGGAAGAGTGAGCCTTTATCACTCGTGCATAGTGCTGGGCCCATGCCTATGGTTTCCATGGGGGGAGAGACTTATTTTATCACTTTCATAGATGATTTTTCAAGAAAGGTGTTGGGCTTATTCTCTCAAAAGAAAGGACGAAGTTCTTTCTATTTTTCAAAAATTCGTGACATTGATGAAGACTCAAACTAGTAAGACGGTCAAGTATTTGATATCAAATAATGGTGATGACTAAATCTCTAGAGCTTTTCAAGAATTTTTCAATTTGAAATGCATTAAAAGAGAGTTGACATCCGCTTATAATCATCCATAAAATGGTGTTGCCAAGAGGATGAACTGTACTATTCAAGAAAAAGTACGTAGTTTGTTGTCCAATGTTTAATTTCCTAATGGATTTTGAACAGAAGCCCTAGAAATAGCTATCCATCTTATCAATAGGTCTCCCAATAAGGCCTTGGATAATAAAGTTTCTGAAGAGATCATGAAAGCCACCTTCTTACAAGAATCTTAGAGTCTTTGATTGTGAGGCATATGGCCATTTTCCTAAATTTTGGGGTAAGTTGGGCACTATGCAAGAGGCTGAATTGGCCAAAGAATACATAAAAATATTACTGGTCCTGAAAGAAATTGTGAAAAGTAAGCCAAAGAATTCATAATGTTATTGTTAGTCAAGGGTTGAAAGAAAATGTAAAATGAAAAGAAACTGCGACACACTAGCAATGAATAATACACAATGATATAATTAATCAAAGGTTGTTGCAACAAATTGTGAAAATAGCCATCGGCACCGAATACACAATGATATTGTTAATTGAGGGGTTGATGAAAGGTGATGATGCAACTATTGTCTCTCTCTCTCTCTCTCTCTCTCTCTCTCTCTCTCTCTCTCTCTCTCTCTCTCTCTCTCTCTCTCTCTCTCTCTTCTCGTATCAAGTAGGCATTGTCTCTCCTCTTCTATGTTTGGAGCCAAGGCACTTGACTACCATCTTTGGGCTTGGTTGCATGAGGCAGCTCGTCAATTGCCAAACTGTTGGGTTGAGCAGGAAAGCCAAAAAGAATGACTGCCCAAAATAATAGTTGATTGCATGTGAATTGCTCGTGGTACTCTTTGGAAAAAAACCACACGAGCAAAACTTGTTCGTTGGTGGCCTCATTTGGAGTAGGAGGCCTCTCTGGAAAAGGAAGGAGTGAGGAAGAGGCCATCATATAAAAAGAGTTATTGTGGCCTCTTTGAGAGGTCACAAAAGTCTCCCTGTTATGAAGACTGGATACTACCTTAAAAGCTAGAGAGCAGTGTACTAAAATGATGCATGCAATCTCCTACCAACCAGCCTTGTAGCACGGCTCTCTAGTTGGAAAGGCAAGATGGCTACCTCATGTGACCAGGCCCTTTCTCTCTTTCAAGCGGGGCTCGGAGTCCGAACTCGTCTCCCATGTTGAGATGTAGAGAGAGAGAGAGAGAGAGAGAGAGAGAGAGAGAGAGAGAGAGAGAGAGAGAGAGAGAGAGAGAGACGAGACAAGAGACACACCATGTACGCTCCCAAAGACTGATTCATATTGAGGACAAGATACAAATATATAGGTGAGACCAAGTTGAGTAGAGTGAGCCATATATAGCTCCAACACCCCCACTCAAACAAAGGTCTCTAGTTTTGGATGAAAAAAACCCTTGGGGAGTTCAAGAGAAAAACCCAAGCCCCTATACAATGTGAAAATATGAACCAATGATGATGATGTGAAAGTGAATTGTGCATCTATGTACAAATATACAAGTGACTCAAAGATCACAATGTGCAGATGCGGAGTGTGCACAGTGCATGGTACCTATAGGATTACAATGTCATATGTACAAAGCTATTACAATAGCAAAGAAGCTAATATAGAAAGAGTGAGGCCGAAGCAACTCCAAGCTCCGAGCGCAAGAGGATGAAACGTGACTCGTTGAGGCCTTTGGTCAGAATGTCTGCAATCATCTGGTCACTTGGATAGTGTTCAACCATAATGGTTCCTTTGCATACTTCATACCTGACACAATGATAATGGACAGCAATGTGCTTTGACTTATTATGTTGAACATAGTCTTTCGCAAGACTAATAGCACTCTGGTTGTCGCACCGCAAGGGTGTGCTAGAAAGAGGAGGGTGACCAATATCAACCAGAATTTGTCGAAGCTATATCAACTCACAAGTTGCAAGTGATGCCGCAACATATTCTAACTCAGTCATAGAAACTGCAACACAACGTTGTTTCTTGCTGGTCCAAGAAACAAGACAACCATTTATAAAGAAGCAGTTTCCACTAGTAGATTGCATAGATAAATGTGAGCTTGCCCAGTTTGCATCAGTGTAACCCAAAAGAGAAAGAGATTGTATAGAATCCGATGTGAGTTGTCGTCGATAGACCAAACCAAAATCTGTAGTGCCTTTCAAGTATTTCAACACACGCTTTGCTGCAGACCAATGCTTAAGAGAAGGATGTGCAAGATGTTGTCCAAGATAATTAGCAACAAACAAAATATTAGGACGAGTGTTCATGCCAACAAACTGAAGACATCCAATCAAGTAAGCATAAGGCTGATTTGTGACAAGTTGACCGCCATTGTCAGAAGTGTTCTTCGTAGAGCTCGCAAGACAAGGTGTGTTGGCTGAATGTGCAGATTCCATATCAAACTTTTGAATAGTATCTGCAATAAAATTTGATTGTCGAAGGAATAAAATACCTTTTGTACGATTCCGTTGGATTTGAATGCAAAGACACGAGTGAATCTCTCCAAGATCCACCATATCAAATGCAGAAGACAATAGCTTTTTCACTTGCTGAAGAAATCCTAAATCATTGGAAACAAGGATGGTATCATCCACATAAAGAGCAAGAATCACAAAACTACTACCTTGGCGTTTTATGTATAAGTTGGGGTCTGAAGAGCAAGAGATGAATCCCTTAGAGGTGAGAAAAAGATCAAATTTTGTATACAAGGCTCGCGAAGCTTGTTTGAGGCCATATAGTGCCTTATGGAGTTGAGCAACAAGGTCTTCTTTATCTGGAATAGCAAACCCTTTTGGTTGTTCCATATAAATTTCCTCTTCAAAGTCACCGTTGAGAAAAGCAGTTCGCACATCCATTTGATGAGCTTCTAAATCAAATTGAACAGCAGATGCCAATAAAACTCGAACACTTGTAATGCAAAAAACTGGTGAAAAGGTCTCTTGATAATCAACACCAGCTACTTGGGAGTAACCTTTTGCAACTAAACCTGCCTTGAACTTGTCAAAATATTCATTTTCTTTTACTTTTGTCTTATACACCCACTTACACTTAATAGTTGTACGACCAGGAGGTAATTCATTTAGTATCCATGTACCTTTAGAGATAAGAGAATCGTACTCTGCTTCCATAGCCTCTTTCCATTGATCCTTTTGTGGTGAAGAGATAGCTTCATCATAAGTAACGGGATCTTCAGAAGTAGAAAAAGCATTATCAACAATATCATCATCATAAACATAACATGAGCCATGTTCAAAATCAATAGGCAGATCAACAAAAATATCTATATCATCATTGGCAGCATTCGGAATGGATGGTTGTGAAGAGGAAAGTTTCTCTATAGGAAGAGTTTCATCATCTGAAAGAAATGAAAAAGCTTGAAGCAATGATTTAGTATCATCAGAATCATCCATGGACCATGAGCCTCCCATAAGCTGTTCGTTAAAAGTAGCATCACGATTCACAATTACTTTCTTGGAGGAAGGGTCATAGAATATCCAATAAAAATAACTTTAAGACCGGGAGCATCAAGCTTTGTTTGTGTTTCTTTGGAAACACGAATACAAGCAATACATCCAAAGGTTCTGAAATGAGATACAGAAGGCATGTCACCTGTCCATGTTGTGATGGGTATCTTACCAGAGGGTGCAGTAGTAGGAAGATGTTTCTGAATAAATAATGTTGTCAAAGTAGCTTCAGCCCAGAAAACATGAGATAAACCAGAATGAATCAACATACATCTTACAACATTGAGAATAGTGCAATTTTTCGTTCAACAACGTCGTTCTGTTGAGGTGAATATGGAATAGTGTGTTCATGATGAATTCCACTATCAACACAGTAATTCACAAACTCTCAAGAAACATATTCGCCTCCATTGTCACTACGAAGCTTCTTAAGGTGACGATCAGTTTGAATTTCCGCAGCCTTGTGGAATTGTTTGAAAACAGATAAGGCCTCAGATTTTTGTCTAAGTAAAAATACAGTCGTATACCGTGAGAAATCATCAATGAAAGTAATGAAGTAGCGATATTGTGATCTCAAAGAAGGTAGAGGTCCACATATATCAGTATGAACAAGATCCAATATGTCATGAGAATGAGTTGTATTTGAAAGAGGAAAGGGTTTACGATTATGTTTCCCAAGAGCACAAAACTCACAAATTCCCATATGGGGATGAGCTTTAAGATCCATGCCATGAACAAGATCACGACGCTGAAGATCAAGGAGTTTTGAGAAATCAGCATGAACAAAACGGTGATGCCATACTTTGCAATCATGATCACCTGGAGTAGTAACAATATTTGCTATAGCATCATTGAGAGAGAGTTCAAACAAATTACCGTTTCGAGGAGCAGTGGCTATAGTCTTTCCATTTTTCTCAATTCGGCATTTGGTATGATCAAATCCAACAAAGAGACCAAGATGAACAAGTCTAGCAACTGAAAGAAGATTACGTTGGAGATCTGGTACATGTAATACTCCTCGCAAAATTCGAGTGGAAGAAGATAAGGTACCAAGATATAAATCTCCAATACCCTTTACTTAACAAGTCGTATCATCAGCAAGATAAACAACATGTTGAACTGGTAGGGGATGATAGTTATGGAGCCACTTAGACTGATATGTCATATTTCGTGTAGCACCAGAATCAAAAATAAAAAGTGAACCATGACGTACATGAAGTATTCTATCTGGAGCAACTGAACATAGGACGCAACTTGTTTCTGGTACAATGTTGTTTCGATGTTCACTAGCATATGCTCTATTACGATCTGTGTCAAATCGACGCTTATAGCACATATGAGTGGGATGATCAGATCGTCCACAATATTCACAAGAAGAAGAAGCAGAGTCTCTACATAAACGTGGTTGTTTCGTGGTAATATTGTGTTCTTCATCATATTGACGTGCCCAACAATCATCTTCAGTATGGCCATTTCTATTGCAGTAAGAACATTGTTTACTAGGAAATTTAAGACGAGAGAAAATATTACCACGACGGCCACCTCTACGGTTTCCTCTTTGAAACAAACGCCTTCGAGCATAAAAAACACGTTCCATCTGTTGTGACTCGGTCTCCTCTTGTGAAATCATAGCTGTATCATGACCAGCATTACGTCGTTCTTGACGTTGAGAGTATTCAATTAAAGACATGCAGGCTTGGTCGAAATCAAGACCATCTTTATTAGAGAGAATAGTAACAATTTTATCATAAGAGGAGTCCTTCACCGTATCAAGGAGAAGTGTAATCAGTTGCTTTTGTGGAACAGGATCACCGGCAGCAGCAAGTTGATTAATAATAGATTAGAAAGACTCAATATGTCCCGTTGTCGGGGGATAATTGTGCGAAAGGTGAGCCGGGAAGGCACCGGGCCCCTGGCTATGAGAGGTGTGGGGAAAAGAGATGCAGCATGCACAATTAACAAGACAGAGCTCAAAAAAAATGGTACTCTTAATTCTAGTTAATCCACAGTAGTCATCATTAATCAATCATTAATGGAGGCTTAATGCTCCTTACAAGATGAATCCTGGCTTAGACCAGGTGCTAATCAAGAAAAGTTATAATGACTTGCTTAATACTGCCTTCTGCTTCTTCCCGGCAAGGCTCAAGAACATCCTTCTTCCAATGCTCGTTTGATTTGGCTTAAGGTTTATGGCTTAAATCTCTGATTTGAATGGGTTTATCGTGATCCGCCTTAAGTTTGGTTTGGTTCGAATGGCTAATCAAGGCTTAATGATATCTAGAGCTTATGGCCTAGAGATCTTAAGATTATCCGGTTAATGTTTTGATGGCTTATGATGGCGAGATTAGGATTATGATGGCTTGCGGCTTGAGGTTCGAGAAGCTTGGCTTAGAGAGCTTGAGAAAACTTTGATTAGCGAGCTTAAAATCGATATCTTTAGATAAGGATGGCTTCAATTGCTTAAGTTTCCGATTAGAGAGCTTAGCCGTGAGAGCTTTAGATTAGGATTACTTAAGGGGATTAGAGAGGTTTAGCATCGAGCTTATGAGGAGGTTTAGCATCGAGCTCATGAGGAGGATTAGCATAAGAATATCAAGCTTATGGCAATAAGAGCTTAGGTTCCCTCTCCTGGAGAGAGTTAGAGAGAGCTTACTTGTGAGGTTAAGCCGATGATGATAAGAACTTCCGAGATTTACCTATGACGAGGAGAAGGCCCCCCAAGAGCCGTCCCTTTCTTTGCATGGCCTTCCCTTTTTAGCCATCCCATTAGCGATATCGCTAATGGGACTGGCTGCTTAATGACATGGTAGGCCGAAAACGACCTTCACCAAATCTGGCACGGCCGGTGCAAAAAAAAAGCGCCTCTGCTAGCTGGGAATTTTCCCCTTCTTCGGCATCCTCGTCCCATGCCCAAGGTGCTCAACGCGAGCATTGCAAGCTCCTTCCCTGTCGATGGGCGCTGCTGCAGCTCACGCCATTCCTTCCTTTTTCTTTTTTATTGACTTTACACTCAATTTAAAACCCTTTTTGTTTTGGGTGGCCACCCAATGGGCGGGCACCTTTGGGTTTATGGCCCTTGGGCCTTTGGGCAGTCGGCTTCCTTCATAAGGATACCACATTAGGCATACATAATGGCCAAGGCACCACCAAGATTATCCATTGGGCAGCCACAGCATTGGTAAGGGCACCACATTTAGAAGATACATCGGCCGTAGCCTTGCCAAGCACAACATTTTTCCTCGGCCAAAGCTTCCTTCATTGGCGGCTGTAAGAGTATAATATTTGGCATAAATGTTGAGCAAGCAATGATAAGCACAACATCTTTCTCTAGTCGTCATCGATTAGCAATATCATCGTGAATTTTGATGTCGTAAAATCTTCAATATTGCCACATACCTGCAAGAAGCATGTGTAAGTGATTGATTTTGGAGAGTTGTCCCGTCAAGGCTAGGCATATTATAAAAATGCTTCCGCATCGTCCCTCATTTGACATACACATCGGGCACCGCACTCCATTAAGCCAAATGAATGTGATTAAACAAGGCGACTAGGGCGGCTCAAACCTAGTCCCGAGTGATACTTTAACGGCCAATAACTTGGCAATCGTAAACCCGATCTCTGATCTGAAAAGACCAAAATTCTCCACTAAGTGAGCACTTCAGCCTGATGCAATCATTCCAGTTTTTTCCCCTCAGCTGCAGTTGCCCAATCCGGTACAGATCTGCTACTGACTCAACTTAAAACTGTCAAAACTTCTTACACGTAGCTCCGATTGACGAGCCGTTAAGACAAGCATGTAGAGCCTTTCAAGTACTTCGATTCTGATTAATCGAATCCCAGCTATGACCACTTCAAGCATACTCACTGTTTGGCATTACCAAGACATCTTTTGGTCCTTAGAGCCGCATCTGGTACACTTTTAGCTTAAAATTGGCTTGTTAGCAAGCCCTTATAACTGCTGATTAACCATGCAGGATTCAAATACTCTTGATCAGAATTTATTTGCTCATTTTCTTGTCATGGGAGCGGAGCAGCACGACATTCACCCCCTCTGAACCTGCACAGCCTCCGGTCTATGCCAACCGGTCTTTAAGCTACATCGTCTATAAATACCTTAAGCTACTTTTCATCAATCTGACGTAGTTAATAAAGCTATGTAAAACAAAAAGAAGGTGTAAATCATAACATCAATGGTCTAGCTCAATTATCTGGTAGCTGTCCCATCACAATCCTTGAACCGTAGTGGTTGTACCTCCAAAGCATGCAATTATGAAAATCTATTTAGTGAACCCCGCCAAACTCAAGTGCTCCAGTTACTTATGCACACGGCTTGACCATCAGCTCCCTATCAAGCTCAAGTATTCCTTACTCTGTCTACACATGGAATGGTCGTCAAGTCCTTTACTTCAAGTTCTGGTAGCAGAACCATCTCAAAAGATGTGAAGATACTATAACAATTGTCCAAGATGTCAACTGGAAGCTAGCCATGTAAGATTATTGATCATATAATCGAAAACACGTCTGTCTTAACATACAAAAAAATAAATCTACTGCCAAGTAACCTGCTATAGGAAAATAAGTGAGATCTTTGAATCTGCAAGTTGCTCTTCAATAGCTCCCATGATCAAATGGGATAATAAGGAATTTCCCCAATAGAGCATAATATCCACATAAGCTATTGAAACCACCATGTAGACCCAAAAATACCCATCCATAGTGTACCTACTTTTGAAGATCTTTCGAATCACCTGGATCAAATACCATTAAAATCACATAGCATTGATGGCCTCCACAATATACTAGATCTTCACCTGAAGCATAGTGCAGCAGCCACATCTCACAAACTCTTGGTAACTTAAGGTCGTTACCAGCAAGACTTAAAGAATTCTGACTCCCTTTTACTAGTAGACAGGACATCATTGACATAAGAATTACTAGGAATAGTATCCAAATCCAGCCACATTTGGCACATTTCCCAAAGAAATGAAAAATCCTAAGCACTTTATGCATTATCAGGGGTGATGTAGCATCATCACCCCCTCTAGCTTCACAGCCATTACGAAAAATCTTAGGACTTTCTGGACCTGTATCATCAGAGAGATTTTTACCTGGCTCTTGAGGTTGATAATGAATAATAGCTTTGTCCTGAAAATCTTCATCCATAACATCCATGGGAAAATCACCTTTGGAGGTCTCAACATTCTTCAAAGCTATAGGAGTTGGCTCCTCTTGCAGCCCATATATAAGCATAGATGTACAATCCATGTCAATATCCTGCTCACAATCGACGTGATGTAGGCAATCTTCGATATCACCCTCTGCTTCCTCATCTGCATCCATGCTACTGAGTAAGCCATTACAACTTGTAAAAGGTTCATCAGGCACCCCTTCTGAAGGGGTATCTGCATCACAAAGCTCTCCCAAACTTCTATAACCTTCTCCTTTAGATTGGGCCAAAAACCCATCAATTATGTAATCTGCTTCTGTGATAATTGAATCGGCAAACATATTGCCAAAAGAAACCATAAGCTCATTGGCATTATCAAGTACATCCTGTGTTAGGTTCACAGTCTCGACCACTTCATCAACTATTGCATGTATAATAGATTTGTTTCTGCAATCATCGGTAATAACTCTGCTGCCCTGCTCAGCTATAGTGCCAATAGAACCATTAGAAGCCTGTAGTGGCTCATCTTCTTGATAAACTTGTTGAGAGCATCCCATGCCAAGATCAATAGCTTGAAAAAATTTTGTTGTACAGTCTAGCTCTTCACTAGAACCATTATTCTAAGTAACTTCCATGCGAGAAATCTTTGAAAAAAAATCATACATTTGTGTTTCAGCAGTAAATTCATATGTACCTTTGCTCGGTTGCTCAAAATATGGTCCTTTGAAGTTGAATCTGCTTCTTCCAAAGTTGTATTTGCCTTGGCTTGACTTCTTGCAGAAATATGGTCCCAAAATTGATCATAATTAAGGAACTGTATCTGCTCCCCTTCTTCTTTGTAGAAAATAATATGTCCTTGTTCATTTATCTCCTTCATTGTTAACTCGATAATTCTTGAGCTTTCATGAACAAACCCTTCTGCAAAATAATCCCACTGTGTGGGGTATGTCTCTGCCAGTTCTCGAACCTTGTCTTTAAACTCGGAGGTTACAACTTCTTCAAAGGCCGAAACCATCCGATCTTCTGGAATTCCTCGGCTCTTCATCTCCGCTTGATAGCATGCAAGGAGTCCATCTGGATCATGACCTTGAAAAATCCCATATTGTTCATGTACAGCATCAAGTGCCATCTCCACTGCATCATCAAGCTGCTTTTTCACCTTCATAGCTTTGACTTCTTGTAAACACCTCTGAACTAAGCCCAACATTTTGGGCAGATCTATTGTTGCTAGATTTTTATCAAATCTATTGAGGTTGTACTCTCCAATAAACTCCTTCAATTCTGTTGGAATCTCCATCCTGACCTCCCACCCTAGCTCGTTTCGCGTCGGGTTCACCAAGAATCTCGGGGGATAATTGTGCGAAAGGTGAGCCGAGAAGGCACCGGGCCCCTGGCTGTGAGAGGTGTGGGGAAAAGAGATGCAGCATGCACAATTAACAAGACATAGCTCAAAACAAACGGTACTCTTAATTCTAGTTAATCCATAGTAGTCATCATTAATCAATCATTAATGGAGGCTTAATGCTCCTTACAAGATGAATCCTGGCTTCAACCAGGTGCTAATCAAGAAAAGTGATAATGACCTGCTTAATACTACCTTCTGCTTCTTCTCGGTAAGGCTCAGGAACTTCCTTCTTCCAATGCCCGTTTGATTTGGCTTAAGGTTTATGGCTTAAATATCTGATTTGAATGGGTTTGTCGTGATCCGCCTTAAGTTTGGTTTGGTTCGAATGGCTAATCAAGGCTTAATGATATCCATAGCTTATGGCCTAGAGATCTTAAGATTATCCGGTTAAGGTTTTGATGGCTTATGATAGCGAGATTAGGATTATGATGGCTTGTGGCTTGAGGTTCGAGAAGCTTGGCTTAGAGAGCTTGAGAAAACTTTGATTAGCGAGCTTAAACTCGAGAGCTTTAGATCAGGATGGCTTCAATTGCTTAAGTTTTTTATTAGAGAGCTTAGCCTTGAGAGATTTAGATTAGGATTACTTAAGGGGATTAGAGAGGTTTAGCATCGAGCTTATGAGGAGGTTTATCATCGAGCTCATGAGGAGGATTAGCATAAGAATATCAAGCTTATGGCAATAAGAGCTTAGGTTCCCTTTCCCGGAGAGAGATAGAGAGATCTTACTTGTGAGGTTAAGGCAATGATAATAAGAACTTCCGAGATTTGCCTATGATGAGGAGAAGGCCCCCCAAGAGCCGTCCCTTTCTTTGCATGGCCTTCTATTTTTAGCCATCCCATTAGCGATATCGCTAATGGGACTGGCTGCTTAATGACGTGGCAGGCCGAAAAAAACCTTCACCAAATCCGGCGCGGCCGGTGCAAAAAAAAAAGCGCCTCTGCTAGCTGGGAGTTTTCCCCTTCTTCGGCATCCTCGTCCCATGCCCAAGCTGCTCAGCGCGAGCATCGCGAGCTCCTTCCCTGTCGATGGGTGCTGCTGCACATCACGCCATTCCTTCCTTTTTCTTTTTTATTGACTTCACACTCAATTTAAAACCCTTTTTGTTTTGGGTGGCCACCCCATGGGCGGGCGCCTTTGGGTTTATGGCCCTTGGGCCTTTGGGCAGTCGGCTTCCTTCATAAGGATACCACATTAGGCATACATAATGGCCAAGGCACCACCAAGATTATCCATTGGGTAGCCACAGCATTGGTAAGGGCACCACATTTAGTAGATACATCAGTCGTAGCCTTGCCAAGCACAACATTTTTCCCCGGCCAAAGCTTCCTTCATTGGCGGTTGTAAGAGTATAATATTTGGCATAAATGCTGAGCAAGCAATGATAAGCACAACATCTTTCTCTAGTTGTCATCGATTAGCAATATCATCGTGAATTTTCATGTCGTAAAATCTTCAATATTGCCACATACCTGCAAGAAGCATGTGTAAGTGATTTCTTTTGGAGAGTTGTCCCGTCAAGGCTAGGCATACTATAAAAATGCTTCCGCATTGGCCCTCATTTGACATACACATCGGGCACCGCACTCCATTAAGCCAGATGAATGTGATTAAATAGGGAGACAAGGGCGGTTCGAACTCGGCCCCCGATGATACTTTAACGGCCAATAACTTGGCAATCGTAAACCCAATCTCCGATCCGAAAAGACCGACATGCTCCACAAAGTGAGAACTTCAGCCTGATGCATTCATTCCGATTTTTCCCCCTCAGCTGCAGTTGCCCAGCCCGGTACAGATCTGCTACTGACTCAATTTAAAACTGTCATAACTTCTTACCCGTAGCTCCGATTGACAAGCCGTTAAGACAAGCACGTAGAGCCTTTCAAGTACTTTGATTCTGATTAATGAAATCCCAGCTATGACCACTTCAAGAATACTCGCTGTTTGGCATTACCAAGACATCTTTTGGTCCTTAGAGCCCCATCTGGTACACTTTCAGCTTAAAATTGGCTTGTTAGCAAGCCCTTATAACTATTGATTAACCATGCAGGATTCAAATACTCTTGATCAGCATTCCTTTGCTCATTTTCTTGTCATGGGAGGGGAGCAGCACGACACCGTCATGGCAGTACCAACTTCATATTGTAGTTTGTTAAGCAACCCTCTCAAATAAAGTATTTTTGTAACAGATTTTTTCTGAAAGTTTGCAATAAGGTACTTCCATACGTCATGGGAAGTACGCAGTTCATACATAACAAGCAAAAGAGAATCACTAAGAGCAGAAAGAATATACCGATGAGCTGCTTTATCACGTCATTGCCAATCCGTATACGCAACATTCCAATCTTCAAATATAGGTCCTTCAGTGATAAGCACGTTATCATGATCCGTATCAATAGACTGAGGGGGAAAAACACGATTTCCAAGGACAACATCAAAGAGTTCATCGCCTTCAAGAATTAACAACATCTTTTCTTTCCACCCTGGAAATCCTTGGCCTTGGAAAGGAGGAACAGAACGCTGGCCAGAAGGAAATCCGTTGACGAGAATAGTCATAGCCATATCTGGTTGCGAGAAGACGTATAAGATAAGATCGCAGAATCTGCACACCATATATGGTGAAGGCTGCAATTGAGAACCATAGAAATATGACAACTGTGTTCTATCAACAATAAACGCAAGAAGGATGCTCAATACACGTCCAAAGATGTGAGAGACATTGTTCAAAAAAGCAGGGAAAAGGAGACGTCAATAATAAAAGAGTCCTCAAAATAGAGTGACGTGAGACGAGAGTCCTCAAAATAGAGTGATGTGAGACGCAAGATTGACGGCCACAATATGAATAAAGCTAAATTTGCTCGAAAAAGTTAACGCCAAAATTAGAAAAACGATCACGGACGCTTCACGAAGACGCATGACGAAGAAAGCTGCGTCAAGCTCAATTTGCAGTAAAAACAGCATAACTTTCTGATGGAACTTGATTGACGCAAACCTAAAACTCAAATCGAAGAGCTCGAGGAGACGAACAAGTTTTGGATGAAAAGTGCCATTGTGCTACGTCCATCGCGCTTTTCTCGTTTCTCTAAATTTTGAGTAGAAGACCCCCAAAAATTGAGACGAAGTTCAAGGTGTCAAAAAACAAATCAACAAGAAAACGTAATCAATGATTTATTGTATCGATTAGCAATAAACACAACACAGAAAACACTAATCATATTCTTCTTAACACAAAACAACCACAGATAACAAGAATCAATCCTCAAAAAAATGAAATTTGTAGCAATTTTGAATCTTACATGCGAATCGCATACACATACTGTTTTGTCACCATGAATTGAATTGGCGCGTGATCGTTACCGCTTTGATACCATGTTGAGATGTAGAGAGAGAGAGAGAGAGAGAGAGAGAGAGAGAGAGAGAGAGAGAGACGAGACGAGAGACACACCATGTATGCTCCCAAAGACTGATTCATATTGAGGATAGGATACAAATATATAGGTGAGACCAAGTTGAGTAGAGTGAGCCATATATAGCTCCAACATCCCAATCCCAAGTGTCCTCTCTCTCTCTCTCTCTCTCTCTCTCTCTCTCTCTCTCTCTCTACCATCTGCAGTGAGCCTTCTTTGTCACTGTTCCGAACTGTGCAGGCAACACATGAGGTAGGATGGGAAATTTGACACGTGTAAATCGGAAACCCACCACCCATTATGTTTTAGTATACTAGTCCAACCCGAAGGCAGTCGAGGGAGGGGGAGAGAGAGAGAGAGTGCACTCGAGTGAGAGAGGGGTCCTTGTCTTTTAACCTTTAGCTCGCAGATTCGGACACCTATAAAGGTTCCCATTTTGCCTTTATGTTATAGAAGTACATAGTAGTATAGTATATCTACTAACATAATATGGCATCCACGGTTGCCCTTTCCACGTGTCATCTTCTGCAATATGAAGGCTACATCCAAAAAAGAGAGACGCGAATGAATATTTTCTAGTTGCTTAGTGCCGGCTCCACAAATGAATATTTTCCAGCACTTTCCATCAACTTGGTGGCGGCTCTGCAAGGCTTAATTTGAAGGCTTTCAAGCTCATTTAGTTGCTTGGTGATGAACGAAACTCAAACTCCTTGCTCGCTCATATTTTGTGCTCCCAGAGAGAGAGAGAGAGAGAGAGAGAGAGAGAGAGAGAGAAGCAGGTATTCCCTTCCCTTGCTCATATCCCACAAATGGAGAGCTTTCTTCTCGCAGCTCAAGTGCTACCATATGGGCTTCCCACAACTTGAAAGGAGCTCAACTCTGTGCCTTCCCTTCCTTTTTGAGTTGAGTCGGATCGTGAAGGGGACAACCCATGAGAGCCTAGCTAATGGGAAGGGAAAAGGTGTTGGTTGCTTTTGGGCATAGTGAATTAGCCTCAACAGATGGCATCGTCATGGGTGAAGACACCATAGGGACAAGCCTGGCACTAGATGACGAGGTTACTGCCAATGCATTAGAGGCATGGATGAAACAACGGGTGTTACTATTGCTGCTATGAATTAGCCTCAACAGATGGTGCCGTCATGGGTGAAGACATTGTAGGGACAAGCTTGGTACTAGATGATGGGGTTACTACCGATGCATTAGAGGCATCGATTCAACAACGGGTGTTACTATTGATGCTGCTTTGATGTAGCAAAAGCATGCAAAGCATAAGGTCTATATCCTCCTGTGTCTTAGCATCTCTCTCTCTCTCTCTCTCTCTCTCTCTCTCTCTCACACACACACACACACACACACACACACACACACACACACACACACGTCCGGCAAACCGAACTCCACCTACACCTAATACTCTAGAGGTGAGGCTTTAATATAAGGCTTGGAGACTGAGAAGGCACATTGCAGGCACCAGGAAACTAATAAAATAGATAATGAGTTTGGAAATAGCTGTTGTTTATGGGTGTTGTCCAACAATCCAATCCGTGCAGGTTCTGCATAGAGTGATGATGAAGGGAGAAAATTGGGATTAATGTAAGTAGTATGCAACTGGTGCGCACATGCAAACATCTGAATGGCAACCTGAGACGTGGTCATATAGACTCATGTCGACCAAATGTAGTACATGCTACCCCCTGCATATTGAACTCACTCTCTCTCTCTCTCTCTCTCTCTCTCTCTCTCTCTCTCTCTCTCTCTCTCTCTCTCTCTCTCTCTCTCTCTCTCTCTCTCTCTCTCTCTCTCTCTCTCTCTCTCTCTCTCTCTCTCTCTCTCTCGCCAAGCAGGTATGATCACCTGCAAGCAACAAATCTCTCTCGCTCTCTCTCTACTCGATATGCTTGCATCATTTCATATGCAACTGGATAGGACTTAGTGGTCGATGAGGTGGTCGTAGTATTATAGGGGCAGATACTGTAGGACAGGTAGGCAGAAGAAAAGGAGACGGGGTATCATATGGCCATGGGCCCAGTGGACGATGAGTCATCCTAATGCAGGGAAATGTGCAGGAGCAGACACTACATGACAATTGGTCGGTACAAGAGAAGGAGATGAAAGATCGTGTGCCCATGACAATCAAGCAGTCGGGTAGCTCACCCACAAGGATGTATAAGCCAAGGGCAAAGGTGGCGATCGACAATGGAACATGGCATGTGGCGTCAAGCACCTCTTTTTATTTTTATGGCATTTCTACGGTACCTTACAACTGCATGTGATTGCAGGAAAAAGGTTGCCAGCCCTAGAAATGATTGCAGTTAGCTAAAGAGTCATCGGCTAAGTTTGAGCGTCACAGAGAGAGAGAGAGAGAGAGAGAGAGAGAGAGAGAGAGAGAGAGAGAGAGAGAGAGAGAGAGAGAGAGAGAGAGAGAGAGAGAGAGAGAGAGAGAGAGAGAGAGATAGAGAGAGAGGATGAGGAAATTCTACAACTAAGCACCACGCTTATGTTAGATGCCTTTGGTATGTATGTCAAATGTGGTTGTACTTTCAAGCATGCAATCTTCTAAAATGCAACCAACATGGCCAACATGGTAGGGCGAGGAAGATTCTCAGCAAATGAGAAGTGAGCATTTCTTGAGTGAGTGATTTTCTCTTGAGGTAGGTAGCTTCATCTATATGCATTTGAACAAATGGACATTATGCAAGAGGTTGACACAAGCAAGAAATATAATGATAAGACATGAGAGTTTGTTGGAAAAAATTTGGTGTACCTTTAAAATTTGTGTCAGCATGGTGGTTTGTTTGATTTAATCAATCAATTAACTTCATCATTCAAAAAGAGCGAGAAGGGGAGTTAACTTCCTTAGAAGAGTTCAATGGTCTATGAGACTAGAAGAGGGGGGGGGGGGGGGGGGGGGGGGGGGGGGGGGGGGGGGGAGAGAGAGAGAGAGAGAGAGAGAGAGAGAGAGAGAGAGGAATAAAATGTTATATTAACGTCTTCAAAAGGCCAAAATGACCTTTGAGACCAAACTCTTACAACCTTGTGAATCTAATACCATGTCTGGGTACAAAAATACTACTTCTACTAGATTTCATCCTCATCTGCACTCAGGATGGAGAGAGAGAGAGAGAGAGAGAGAGAGAGAGAGAGAGAGAGAGAGAGAGAGAGAGAGAGAGAGAGAGTCTAAGAGCTTTTTTTAAATTGTTCATTTAATTGAATCTTTTATTCAATTCAATTTATGAGAGAGAAAGAGAGAAGTAGACATAGGCAGGTGGGAGAAAGGATAAACGAGAGGGAGTGAACCAAGTCAAGAAAAGGATTGAAGTTGAATGAGCACCCACTCACTATACATGTTGAAACTATGAGGCTACATCCAAAAGACTCCATAGAGAAATATGAACCACACACACATACACACACACACACACACACACACACACACACACACACACACACACACACACACACAAGACAGAGACTGAGAGAGATAGATAGATAGATAGATAGATAGTTCTATTATCGTCCTCGGAGGTCAAATATGACCTATGGGACCAAATGAACATGTCACGTGGTGTGAGGGGAGGTCATAAGTGACTCTCGATGCTCAAAAATGGCTGAAATGAGTGTCGCAATAGAGAGTCCACATCGTGGTTGGGAGAGGAAGGTATGTAGGGAGAGCTCATGGCTGAATATGTGGGGAAAAGAGGACCTAATGTGGTCAGAAGCTGAGCACTCAAGTAGTGTGTGGTACTCACTCTCTCGCACTTAACAAGGGCATAAGGTGCAAAGTCGATGAGACTCCTCACCAGTGCCCCAACGTCCTGTCTCGCAACGTAGAGAATGGGAGCTAAGACGAATGGAGGCAATGGTGCGGATTGCACTCAATGGGATGGGCTCACGGATGTAGGGATGGGTTCGGTTACTGCGTTTGAAGAAGAAGAGAGATTTGTAGTTTGGGCCAATGTGTGTGGTGTAATGGCTAAAGCGAGAACCTCCAAGCCGTGATACATTGGCGTTGTAAGAAGGCCTCATTAACTTGGGAGTCCATCGACGCATCCTTGACCAAGTCACATGCATCCCATCTTCCAAATCATTTCTTGATGTCAAGCATCCACCCCGAACTTAGTATTTTGCTCTTGCATGTCTTTTGGACCTTTTGACTTGCTTCATATGCGATTCTAGGAAGTCGATACAAAGGGCTACGTTGTGTCTTAAGCATGTACTCCACAACCCTTTGCATGCCCAAGACCTCAATGGGAAGCGATCATGACTCAAGAAGTAAGAGCATGTAGGGTGTTTGTGTCTTGACTTGGAGAAAGTTGGTGAGAAAACGCTTTTGGACATTCTCAAACTCTTTCCAAGTAGACTTCCCGATTCTACCACCCCACACCTCCACTCCATAAAGAAGCACCGGTGTCACCAATGTGTCAAAGAGGTACTTTTTGAGAGCCCAACACTTGATCTCTCCAGAATTGCACATATTCTCAAATGCATAATTGTAGACATGTAGTAGTGTTAGTGTGTATACGCGCTTCACCAGGGGCACTTTTCTCCCACTGGGTTTTTCCCCCTAGACATCCGGTGTGAAAGGACACCTTATCTCTTAGGGTTTCATATAAGCTTTGTAGCTCTGAGTTTGTATACACTATTATTCCAATACAGAGAGATAGACTACAGAGATCTCGTACGCAAGCTCTGTGTCTTCTCCTTCTCCATCTTCTTCCTACTGTGAGTTGATGTCTTCTTTCTGTTTCCTGTTTCATCATCTTCAACAATTGATATCAGAGCAAGGTGATTTCCAAAACCTCTACTTGCGTTTTCGCGTCCTCGCGCGCAATCGCAGTTTTCAGGCAGTTTTCGGAAAATTTGCTCATGGGAGCATCCTCGACGTTCCGGGAGTATTCTGACCCCCCTTTCGAAGCCGTTTGAGCCGTCATAATTTTTTTCTGAGCAGCGTAGCAGAAGTTACTTTTCGGAGGCATTTAGATCAAGAGGGTGTGCTTTTTGACAGATTTTCTTCAGGTAAACAGTTCTTTTGGGAAGCAGCTTGTCTTAGCTTTGTGCTGAGATTTTGTGTAGAGTTTTTCTTGGATTGGAGAGGAGATTTGTGAATCTCTTGGAGGTTCTTTTTCTCTCTTGTGTGCATCCACAGTATGGCTCAATCTACGGAGAAAGAGATTTTTGGTGCGTTTACATCCGAAGACAAATTGGATGGTACCAACTATTCTCTTTGGTCTTTTATGGCCAAAAATGTTTTGGTTGGTAAAGGATTGTGGGATTATGTATCTGGAGATGAAGTTCGTCCAGGTAGCATTGCACCTGCCACGCCTGGTCGTGGTGCAGCTGTTGGTGCAGGACCCTCACAAGTCACTCTAGAGCAAAAGAGATGGGATACTAAAGATGCACAAGCTATGGCTGTGATTTCCTTAACCATAAAGAGGACAATCACACCACATATCAGATCTTGCAGAACTTCTGAGGATGCTTGGAACACTCTGCAAGCTATGTTTGGAGGAAGAAACGCTGCCAGAATAGTGTTTTTGAAGAAACAACTTGACAAAATACAGATGGACGAAGGTGACGATATCGTCGAGCATCTTACAAAAATCAGGGATCTTAAAGAGCAATTGCTTAGCATTGATGAAGTGATTCCAGAGAAGGACTTGGTTTCCAAAACACTCAATTCACTACCACCATCTTATTTGACTTTTCAGACTTCTTTGACTCTGTCTTTGCGAGCTAATCCTGAGCCTCTTCATTTTGAAGAGTTAGTGGCTTTGCTATTGCAGGAGGATCAATCACGTAAGAACAAGTCTTTACAGGTGGATGGTATGGATCATGCTCTTGTTGTACAGAACAAAAACAAGGGTAAAGAGAGTGCTCATTACTCCAAGTCTAGTGCAGGACAATCTTCAGAGAAGTCTAAAGGTGATTCCGACAAGTCCAAGAAGAAAGGTAAATGTCACTACTGCAAGAAACCTGGTCACTACATTAGTGAGTGTAAAAAGTGAATTGCTAAAGAAAAGAAGAAAGAGTCAAGTTTGGTTGTTTCAGCTTCTGGTGATTCTTCTACAGCTAAAGAAGAGTCTGCAAACTTTGTGCAGGATTCTTATGCTTTTGTAGTATGTTCAGATTTTTCTGCTTACAGTGTTGACAAGACACAAATGATTTGGTACTTTGATAGTGGTGCATCCAGGCATATTACTTCAAGGAAGGATTTGTTTTGTTCATTGGATGCAGCTCCAGCAGGAAAGAAGGTGACATGTGCAAATAATTCTTCTTATCCAATCAAAGGCGTTGGTAAGATTTTGATTACCATTTCAGATGGTTCAGATTTATGCTTGCCATATGTCTTATATGTTCCAGGGATCAAGAAGAATTTGTTATCTGTATCCTCTCTTGCAAAAAATGGTCTTCGGGTCATTTTTGAGGATGACAGATGTTTTGTACGAGATCGAGAGAATGGTTATTCTCTTATCACTACAGGTACACTGGAAAATGGACTATTTGTGCTAGATCGTTATGAAAAGCAGATTCAGGTATGTATTGCAGAAACAAAGACTCAGGCCATGCAGGATGCTGAGTTGTGGCATGCTAGATTTGGGCATGTTAGTTATGGCAGTTTGATGACTTTACAACGTCATAATATGGTGCATGATTTGTCTTTATTGGAGATGCCACCAAGACATGTATGTGAAGGTTGCGTTCTTGGAAAGATGCATAGATTTGCATTTTCGCAGGATGGTTCAGTTAGAGCGACACGAAAGTTGCAGCTTGTACACAGTGATGTATGTGGCCCTATGAGGACGCCATCTATAGGAAACAACCTTTATTTTGTGACCTTCATTGATGACTTTTCCAGGTTTTGTTGGGTGTATCCACTCAAAGCAAAGTCATATGTGTTTGCAGTTTTTCAACATTATGTCGCCATGGTTGAAAATGAAACAGGTTGCAAAAGTACAGACTCTTCGTACCGATTGAGGAGGTGAATACATGTCAGGTGCATTTAAGGATTTTTTGGGAAAGAAAGGCATTAAACACCAATGCACTATGCCATACACACCACAACAGAATGGTGTTGCAGAAAGGAAGAACAGGTCTTTAATGGAGACGGCTAGATGTATGCTCAAGGCTAAGAGTTTTCCTCATAAGCTATGGATGGAGGCAGTTGCTTGTGCAGCACATGTTTTGAACAGGTGTCCTACTCGTGCCTTGAAGACCATTACTCCATTTGAAGCTTGGTATGACAGAAAACCTTCAGTCAGTTATCTTCGTGTTTTTGGTTGTCTTGCTTATGCTCACATCCCTCAGCAGTTACGTGGGAAGCTTGATGATAAGGCAATCAAATGTATATTTGTGGGGTACAGTAGTGGAAGTAAAGGTTATAGACTTTACAATCCTGATACAAGCAAGATTTTTGAAAGTCGTGATGTAATTTTTGCAGAAACTACTGCTCAACCTATGGTTGCTTTTGATGTACCGC
This sequence comes from Adiantum capillus-veneris, assembly GCF_014529385.1. Lineage (NCBI taxonomy): Eukaryota > Viridiplantae > Streptophyta > Polypodiopsida > Polypodiales > Pteridaceae > Adiantum > Adiantum capillus-veneris. The sequence continues at coordinate 122,804,953 of NC_140948.1, forward strand.
ATATGCAGACACATGATGTATTTGAAGGTTTGCTTCCTTCTTTTGTGGAGAATCAAGAATCACAACAGCTTGATAATCTTGATCAATCTTTTGATCAGCATGTGACACCTCATGATGTAGAGGAAATTGTGCATGAAGAGCAAGAAGTTCTCAGGGAAGAAAGAACCTTGCTTAAATGGGTTCAGAAAACTTTGCAGGATAGCAAGTTGGATGCACCGTTGCCACGAAAAACACGTGCTGGTACTACTTTTGGTAGAGAGCAAGTAGATTTGGCTTGCTTTAGCACTCTTTGTGATGCAGATGAGCCTGATTCATTTGAACAAGCTTTAGAGTGTGTTCAGTGGAAAGATGCTATGCAGCAAGAAATTGATTCTATTCATAAGAATCATACATGGGATCTAGTGGACTTGCCTACAAGTAAAAAGCCTATTGGTACAAAGTGGGTTTTTAAGGTAAAAAGGAAACAAGATGGTACTGTTGACAGGTACAAAGCAAGGCTTGTGGAAAAAGGCTATGCGCAACAGAAAGGCATAGATTATGATGAAACCTTTGCTCCTACTTCTCATGCGTCCACAGTTAGATCACTAGTTGCAATTGCTGCTCATCATGGTTGGAAAGTGCATCAGTTGGATATCAAAACTTCTTTTTTGAATGGTGATTTGCAAGAAGAAGTTTATGTAAGTCAACCAAGTGGTTTTGTTGTAAAAGGTCAAGAGCAAAAGGTATGTAGATTGTGTAAAGCTTTGTATGGTCTCAAACAGGCTCCAAGAGCATGGTATGAGAAGATACATACTTATTTGATTGGCCAGGGATTTCATAATAGTCCAACAGAAAGTACTTTGTATGTCAAAAAGAGAGATGGAGTTCTCCTTATGCTAGCACTTTATGTGGATGATATGCTTCTTATAGGCAATACTGCAGATGAAATTGAAGCGTTTAAAGATGCTTTGAGAAAAACCTTTGAGATGTCTGATCTTGGTTTGCTACATTATTACTTGGGTATTCAGTTTGTGCAATCAGAGGATGGCATATACATGTTGCAGAAAAATATTTGCATAAAATTTTGGACAAGTTTGGTATGCAAAATTGTAAGCCAATCTCTACACCCGTAGAAACTAGATCAAAGTTGAGCATGCACGATGCTGGAGAACCTTTTGATGTACATACTTATGCAGCAGCCGTTGGTTGCTTGATATATTTGGCAGGCAACACTCGTCCAGACATTCAATTTGGGGTTTCACAAGCAAGCAGATTTATGCACAGCCCAGGTATGCATCATTGGCAGGCTGTGAAGCGCATACTTCGTTACCTTTCAGGTACCCCTAATCTTGCCATGTTCTTTCCAAGGGGGGATATGTATGGAAAGCACAGTTCTATGCAGCTTCTTGATTACAGCGATTCAGATTGGGCTGGTGATTTTGACACACGACATTCCACAAGTGGAAATTGTTTTTTCTTGGGAACTGCATGTATATCTTGGCTAAGCAAGAAGCAACCCACAGTGGCTACATCAACTTGTGAAGCTGAGTACAGGGCAGCTTTCACGGCAACAGTTGATTGTGTATGGATACGCAGGTTATTGGCAGATCTTTGTGAGTGTCAACAGGCACCCACTACCATTTTCACTGACAGTCAGAGTGCTATGGCAGTTGCAAGGAATCCAGTATTTCATGCAAGAACAAAGCACATAGAGGTTCACTACCACTATGTCAGGGAAAGTCTACATGCAGGGGAGATCACACTAACTTACTGTCCTACACAGGATAACATTGCAGATCTATTTACGAAGGCGTTATCACGAGAAAAGTTTGAAGCTTTCCGAAAAGCTTTGGGCTTACTCTCATACACATGATGATCTGCTACCTTCTATGGATTCACACTATCACTACAGGGGGGATTTGTAGACATGTAGTAGTGTTAGTGTGTATACGCGCTTCACCAGGGGCACTTTTCTCCCACTGGGTTTTCCCCCCTGGACATCCGGTGTGAAAGGACACCTTATCTCTTAGGGTTTCATATAAGCTTTGTAGCTCTGAGTTTGTATACACTATTATTCCAATACAGAGAGATAGACTACAGAGATCTCGTACGCAAGCTCTGTGTCTTCTCCTTCTCCATCTTCTTCCTACTGTGAGTTGTTGTCTTCCTTCTGTTTCCTGTTTCATCATCTTCAACAATAATACGCCTCAAGGGCTTCACTATGTGTAAAACTACCATATCACGTACGTTCAAAACATGTTTGTAAAACCCCTTATCTGTGAATTTTGTTAAGAATATAATGTACCCTTTTCTTTTAAAATCTGTAAGTTTTTTTCAAATTTGAAAAAATAATGCCCATTTGTACATATATTTCTGTAAGTTTCAAGAACTTTAAATACCCTTCTGTTGAACTCACGTGATAGGTTACATTTTTATTAGGTGACCTCCCCGGGTAGTAAGCCCTCTTTCTGGCTTCCAAGCGACGCATTGCGCAATCCTTCCATCTATGATTGGATGGAACCTCAAGGCCAAGGTACTTGAAGCTATCTACCACTTCAAGTTTCTCATTGTTGTATACAATGCATGTATTTCCATCATTGAGGGTCTTTACAAGTATAGCCTTGGTTTTGAATCCATTCACGATCAGCCCGCTATGTAGGCAAAAGCGTTCCAAGACACTCATAAGCTTTTGTGCATCTTTTAAGGTATGTGCTAAGAGCACTACATCATCGGCATAAAGCAAAAGCATGATCACCGCATTTCCGATCTTAACCTCTTCTATGCCTTCTTGTTGCATAAAATCAAGAACCATGCATTCCAATTCATCAATGAGTAGTGCAAAGAGGGTTGGGGAAAGTGGGAATCCTTGTTTGACACCAATGGTGCTTGCAAAAAATTTTGAAATTCCATCTCCCATACGTAGTCGACATATCACTTTTTGGTAGATGTGAAAAACTGCATGCATAAATTCTCTTGGCACTTGAAGGCTTTGCATACGTCTCCAAAGATTTCCTCGCGGTACCATGTCAAAAGATTTCTTGAAATCCACAAAGCAACAATATAATTTTTTTCCTTTCAATCGAGATGCTTCCATAAGAACTCGAAGAGTGACAAGGAGATCAATCAATAGTGCTATGATGTTTTCAAAAACCTTCTTGGTCTAGCGCACATTTGTCGTTCTTTTCAGCCCATTCACTTATCTTCATCTCCATGATACATCCAAATAACTTTGCCATCAAAGAACCAACCATTATAGTGCGATAGTTGTTCACATTGTTTACATCTCCTCCTTTGTGCAAAGGTTTGATCCAATTTTCACTCCAATCATGAGGCATGCCATGCTGAAGTTCAAGGTTAAACATATCGCATATCCAATATCGTGTTTTCTTGCTTGTCCATTTAATCATTTCAGCCTTGACACCTTGAAGGTCCCTTGCCTTGCGGGTAGCAAGTTTCTCAAGTGCGCAACATACATCTTCAATGGTAAAGAAGGGAGGCATAAACGGAAGGGAGCTACAACTCTCCATCTTATCAACATTGGGTTGCTGATCATAGAGGTTCTTGCAATGCATATACATATCCTCAAGAGTCAAGTCACCAAAGCTCTCAACACGCTTGCCTTTTAGATTTTGCATAAACTTGCCACATGCATGTCTTTTTTCTTGCGCTAAAAGAAGTTGTTTTTTGACTTCCCACCTTCTCCTCTTTTTTTCAACAAGTGCTTTGTATGTGTGTGAATGTTCCAAGTAATTTTCCTTATCTTTGCTTGCATCCAACCTTAGCAAGTGTTTCCGGGCTTAACTACATTCCATGTCAAACCATTTCTTCTTGGTGCTACCCTTCTTAGATCTTTTGCAAGACATGTGTTTCACCAAAAAGCATTCCCTCGCACAAGAGAAAATTACTTCTTTGAAAACTTTCCACTTGCATTCTAATGTTGGGCTCTCTTGATGCTCTGTCATGCTTAACATTTGGTCCACCATATCAACATATATAAGTGCTCGTTTGAAGTCTAGACATAGATACAAATGATTCACATCATGATTGGAGGCTACATACTTGGGTCTTTTACGTCACTTGAGGTCAAAACATAGCATCCTATGATCCGATTCCGTATTCCATTCACCAATTGTAAAGCTTTGTATGCATTCTAGAGTGGATTCCGAAAATAACATATAGTCGATCACACTATCACCATTGTGCTTTCTACATGTAAAGTCATTGGTGCCTTGCCATAAAGATACACCATTTGGAATGAACATTCCGGTACTGTTGCACATATGTAGAAGTGACTTTTCATAGTGATCCAATTGTTTTGCATCATTAGAACTTTGATTATACATGTATGAGTCATCTATTCTTCTTGAAACATGCGGCATGTCAACTTGTTGTGTGTCGTGTTGTAACGTATTTGTGTGAGCATTCATGTCTCCAAAGACAATGACTTCACCTTGGTCCTTGTAATGAGCAATGTCTTCCTCTAGTTCAACAAAGGGCTGATCTCTATCCATATCCAAGCGAGATAAAAGTTGGAGTTATAGTGAGGAATGTAGCAACCAACCACAAACATGACTTGACCATTGGGTGGGCTGATTTTCAGCCATAAGTAGTGTTTTTATACTTATTTTCTTTGACAATGGAAACATCTTTCAAACCCTTTTTGGTCATACATGCTACTCCTCCTTGGCCTCTACGTTGCTTTGCATTTTTTGTCCACATCAAAGAATGCACATCATATTTGTCAAATCCAAGAATTCATTGTGCATCAAGCTCCCATGTTTCGATAAGAAGTATCACATCGCAGTCATTGGTAAGCTCATCAATGCCAATTTCCGCATTCCATGGATGGCCGTTACAATTCCAAAAGCTTATTCGCAAGGGTGAGTTGGTCTCATAGATCATGTGTCCCTATTTTTTGGGTGGACTTGCATCCTCGTTAAGTGAATTTTCTTCTTGAGATGACACCTTGACCTTCTTGGTTCTTTCCTCATATGCTTTGCGACGTACATTTTGTTGCATAAGAGTGCGATCCTCATATACATTACAACCCGTTCCTTTGAGGTAGATCTAACTATTGTCAAGGATGATCTTTCTCTTTACCTCATCAGCCATGGTACATACAATAGGTATTTCTCCCGAGCGAGGGACTTCTTGATTTCCAACTCGATGTGCACCATAAGCCATGATTCCAGACATGCCAACTCTCAACTTTGCTCAAGCGCTCTTTCATTACATTCATGTCCACAACAGAGCGCTTACATTCTTGAACTTCATTCTCAAAATGCACCAAGAATGTTGTTTGCATTTCAAGAACCTTCTTAAGGTACTCATTCTCCACAACAAGCTCTTAAAGTACCATTCTCCATTGCAAGTGCACACAACTCTTCACCTTGCTTGTTGACGGTTTCTTGTAATGAGATCAAGTAAGCCATGATCATTGCTTCCGTTGTTGTAGACCATGTGGTTGGATTAGCATCCAAATTTCTTGAAGATTTTGCATCATTCTCCATGGAGGGTGTGGATTTTCCACCCTTGCGAGTTTTGTCTGACATTGCCTTCAAGTTGGCAACAAAAACACAAAGTTTTGACAGTTTTTCCAGTTCTGAGATGCTATTACAGCAAATCCTTCCATTGCTCAAAAAAATTATGTCATCAATGCGTAGAGGGGTTCGTACTCTTCGATTGAGGCTATAGATCACCTAAATCGGAGTTCAAATGAAAAAGTTATGATCAAAAGAGTGAACTTCTGTCTATTAGGTCAAAAAACGGCTGTGTGTGTGTGTGTGTGTGTGTGTGTGTGTGTGTGTGAGAGAGAGAGAGAGAGAAATAAAATAATTAATATAAGATAGTCTATAAACTTTCCAAAAATTAGGGCTAAAACCTTCCTTGCACTTAGGGTGTTCGAGTCTTCGCACAATAATATACATAGACGTAGATTTTAATATGGCGTAAGGAAGCCCCTTGCCTATAAACATGGTATGATACTCAAAAGACAATCCCAAGAGAGCATGATACCGAACCAAGAGGCCTTGCACATCTATTATATAGGCCTTGAACTCAATATTTTCATCAAGAGGGTACTTGAATATCCAAGATAGTAGTGCCTTGAACTTAAGTGATGGGAGTATTTCTTGAAACCCAAGATGGTTTTCTCGTTTTCTCTCTAATAAGGAAGAGGTTTTGAGCATCGTGTATATGCAAGTATTGAAAGATCTATCTAATGATAGGGCTCGAACTCCAACTATGCTAAAGTGACAATCAACAAAATCGATCTGCCACACACACACACACTCATTTGGACATGAGAAGGTATACATAGACGTAGATTTTAATGTCATAGAGAGAGTTTTTGTAATGGAATTGGCCTATTTAATTTGAGAGTGGTGGAAATTAATGAGAGTACTTTTGAGAAATGACTTTGTGAGCATAGCGGGTGAACATAATTGAAGATAGCAACATAATCATAGCAATTAGCTAACTTGGCATGAACAATAATTTTGCAAGAGAGAGAATTTAGAGAACATGACAATAGTTAAGGACCGGATTTATGTGGAGCCGATCCCCCCTCCAATAGGCATTTGTATTATGATTTCTCCCATTAAGAGAGACTTGTTACAATACAATCTTTGTGTTCCTTGTGACCTAGGTGATGCAATCAAGATGGAAAGCTTCATGCATCACAAACATAACATAAACTTGAAGAAAGCTTTAACTATCCCAAGCTTCACTCCCAAGACCTCAAACACCTTCGAAGGTGGAGAGAGCTAGCAGGGAATGAGGATAGGGAAGAGGAAGAAGAAACATTTCGTAGGAGAAAGAATTAGTTCCTCACTTGTCATAACTCTTGTTGCTAGCATACATAATAGCATAGTAATGAAGAAGAAGGAGATGGAAAGCTTAAGCATTGAAGCATGGCTCTTGGTTGGATTTGCACTCCATATCCAAGAGTGTTGGTGTAGGCTCTCAACCTCTACTTGCTTGGAGAAGGAGAGGGAGTTCTTGCACTTTGCATAGCACACAATGAGAGTGTTTGTGAGTGTGTGTGGGTGAGTATACCCCCTAAGGAACCCCCTAGCTTGCTTTGGTCGACCCCCCCTTGTAGCTCATGCTTGAAGCTCATTGGACCCCTCCACGCCTAGCCAATCACAAGCAGGAGGCATTACAAGCAGTAAGGGTAGCCTTGAGACAAGTGTCCCCCTTTCCCCTTTGAGAGAGAGGGCTAGATAAATGCTAAATCATTTAATTAAATCTCCTAAATTCTTGTTGGACCCCTTGGGTGGCCAACTAATAGGCTTCAGGCACACCATGAGGGCAACATGAGGAGGAACTTGACAAGTGTCCCTTTTGCTTTCTTTGTACCATGCATGCCTTGTGTGAGTGTGTGGGTGTTCTCTCTCATCCCCCCTCATGTAGGGCTCGCCCCCTCCTTGTAGGGATTGAATCTTTGACTTTTTGACACCTCAAACCCTCATGCATAGGCCCAGTTCCCACCACAAGCTTGGCTCATAAGCACTTTAAGCTTGGGTGGGTTCTCACCTCAAGTGCAACCCTAGCATCTCAAGCATGTCAAGCACCTCAAGCATCTCAATTATTAAGCACCTCAAGCATCTCAAGCACCTCAATCATCAAGAACCTCAAGCACCTTAGTCATCAAGCATGACAAGCAGGACAAGCACCTCGAGCTGGGTCGGGTTCCCGCGCCTCAAGCTCAGCCCTAGCTTACCTAAGGTCAAAGGCCTTTTACACACATTATTGGAGGTCTTCAATGAAGCTAACCCTAAGGTCTTATGCTCCATTTGTTAGCCTTGCTCTTTGATAGACCATCTCTCATTTGGGCCCCTTTACTATTGGCCCCGTGGTGTTGAGATAGATTTATAAGCTCATGTCTATATCTTAACACTTGTTCCCGTTATTCTCCCACATTAAGTGATCAATTTAATATGAGAAAATCATTTGGGTTGGTTAGATATTAGATATTAGATTTTATGACATTACCTCTCTCTTGAAATCATAGTCGTCCTCGACTATGAGGTAGAAGAGATAAAACCTTAGTCATTAGTCAATTTTACTTAGCAGGTAGAGGATCCCTTTTTACCCTACGACATCTTTCCAAGATGGATGACTAATCCGTTTGGTGCTTGGGAGACATAGCTGCCGCAAGCATGTCTTCTCTTTAGTCCATTTCATTCTCCCAAAGTAGAGTGACAAATTCTACTTGGTGTTTGAGAGACATCGTCATCACAAACATGATTCTAAGCATGCGTACTAGTTAAATTTGTGCACAATTAAAAAGAGGACTAGTCTTATAAGACAAAAACATGAGTCATTTAAAAGAAATTTGTACATTTGCTTACTCTAATGTAGCATTGTAAGCATTGACAAGGTTCATACTATCCTTAAGTTGTATTCCTTGCATCCATCTAGCATCTTCAAAAGGATAATTTTTGAACTTAATAAGATACCATCGGATAATCTTACCATGTCGTAGTACCTTGTCTTCATGCCGAAGAACAGCTTCGGGTTGTAGCACCTCTTCTTGGTCTTCAACTCACTACAACATTACATGAAGATATCGACGCATCATATATCGACGGCCATGCCTTTCCACGCATATATCGACGGAATTAGAGCACGTTGATATAGGCGTCGATATACGCGTCGCAATGAGCGTCGCTATATCCGTGGAAAGGCTTTATTTGCCACGCTTATATCGACGCAGCCACCCACAGTTATATCGACGCTCATTGTGACGCTAAAAATTTTGGGGAGAAAAAGGGAAACCCGCGCGTGTAGGGGCCATTTTCGTATGCTCAAATCGTGGCCGAAACCTACTGCGCAGGTATTATGTCACTCTCCCCTCCCCCCCCCCCCCCCCAACCCCTCTCTCTCTCTCTCTACATCATGTGTGTGTGTGTGTGTAGGAAAGAGAGAGAGAGAGAGAGAGAGAGAGAGAGAGAGAGAGGGGCGGTGTGTATGTGTGTCGGAAAGAGATAGAGCGGTGTGTGTGTGTGTGTGTGTAGGAAAGAGAGAGAGAGAGAGAGAGAGAGAGAGAGAGAGAGAGAGAGAGAGAGAGCAGTGTGTGTGTGTGTATGTGTGTGTAGGAAAGAGAGAGCGAGAGAGAGAGAGAGAGAGAGAGAGAGAGAGAGAGAGAGAGCGGTGTGTGTGTGTGTAGGAAAGAGAGAGAGAGAGAGAGAGAGAGAGAGAGAGAGAGAGAGAGAATTAATGTATGCGCGTAGGAAATTAAAATTAAAGAAAGAAAAATTAAAGAGAGAAATGAAATGAAATGTTATATTAACGTCTTCGAAAGGCCAAAGTGACCTATGAGACAAGAAAGTTACAATGTGGTGGATTTGATACAAAGTCAGAGTAAAAAGATGACAAAATGACAAAATAAAATATTATGGAATCATAAACTGTTGGGTGTGGACTAAACGGCTAAAACAGCTAGCTGGGATAGGTAGATCATAGGAGATCCAGCTCTCATTGGCAGATCTCATCAATCTCCTCCATGGTCAGTAGTCTAACCGGGCGTTGTGCATGTCGATCCAAAGTGACCTAGATCGTCTGATGCAGCCTATGACTTCATTTGACCAGCTCAAAATACATTCGAAGCTCAACTCTCACCATTACACATGAAAGTCCTCTAGGGAGCAACAACAGCGCCGTCGTTGCTCTTAGAGACAAGCTTCCTCCTCAAAAAAGATTGGGCGGGGGCATATAACAAGCCGTAGGTCAAACGGATAGAAGAAACACCCAAAATAAAATCCGTTTTTGAAGTCCGGTTAGGTTTTTCTACGGAAAAACGCAAACGGACTTCATAAACGGCTTCTACGTCGTAGGTCTGCGTTTTTCTATGGAAAAACGCAAACAGACTTCGGAAATGGCTTCTATGCCTACCGAAACCATCCGTAGTCCATTAGGTAGTCTTAAGGCAATATCAAGAGCGTGTATGGCAAGCCGTAGGTCAAACGGACAGAAGAAACGTCAAATACACAAGCCGTATGTCAAATCCGATTGCGTTTTTCTACAGAAAAACGCAAACGATCTTCGGAAACTGATTTTATGCCTAACGAAACCATCCGTACTCCATTAGGTAGTATTTAGGCAATATCAAGAGCACGTATGATAAGCCGTAGGTCAAACGGATAGAAGAAACGCCAAATACACAAGCCGTAAGTCAAATCCGATTACGTTTTTCTACGAAAAAACGCGAACGGACTTTGGAAACTGATTCTACGCCTACCGAAACTATCCGCAGTCCATTAAGTAGTCTTAAGGCAATGTCAAGACCGTGTATGGCAAGCCGTAGGTTAAACGGATAGAAGAAACGTCAAATACACAAGCCGTAGGTCAAATCCGATTGCGTTTTTCTACGAAAAAACACAAACGGACTTCGGAAATGGCTTCTATGTCTACTGAAACCATCCGTAGACGATTAGGCAATCTTTAGGCAATGTCAAGAGCGCGTATGGCAAGCCTTAGGTCAAACGGATGGAAGAAACGCTAAATACACAAGCTGTAGGTCAAATCCGGTTGCGTTTTCTACGAAAAAATGCAAACGGACTTCGGAAATGGCTTCTATGCCTACCAAAACCATCTGTAGTTCATTAAGTAGTCTTAAAGAAATGTCAAGAGTGCGTATGGTAAGACATAGGTCAAACGGATAGAAGAAACGCCAAATACACAAGCCGTAGGTCAAATCCGGTTGCGTTTTTCTACGAAAAAACGCAAACGGACTTTGGAAATGGCTTCTATGCCTACCGCAACTATCCGTAGTTCATTTAATAGTCTTAAAGCAATGTAAAGAGCGCGTAAAGAAAGCCGTAGGTCAAACAGATAGAAGAAACGCCAAATACACAAGCCGTAGGTCAAATCCGGTTTGCAATTTTCTGCGGAAAAACGCAAACGGAATTCGGAAATGGCTTCTATGCCTACCGAAACCATCCGTAGTTCATTTAGTAGTCTTAAATCAATGTCAAGAGCGTGTATGGCAAGCCGTAGGTCAATGAGTTTGAATTAACTCCAAATACACAAGTCGTAGGTCAAATCTGATTGCGTTTTTCTACGAAAAAACGCAAAGGGATTTCGGAAATGGTTTCTATGCCTACTGAAACCATCCGTAGACGATTAGGTAGTCTTTAGGCAATGTCAAGAGCACGTATGGCAAGCTGTAGGTCAAATGGATAGAAGAAACGCCAAATACACAAGCCGTAGGTCAAATCCGGTTGCATTTTTCTACGAAAAAACGCAAACGGACTTCGGAAATGGCTTCTATGCCTACTGAAACCATCTGTAGACGATTAGGTAGTCTTTAGGAAATGTCAAGAGAACGTATGGCAAGCCGTAGGTCAAACGGATAGAAGAAACGCCAAATACACAAGCTGTAGGTCAAATCCAATTGCGTTTTTCTACGAAAAAACGCAAACGGACTTCGAAAATGGCTTCTATGCCTACCGAAACCATCCATAGTTCATTAAGTAGTCTTAAAGCAATTTCAAGAGTACGTATGGAAAGCCGTAGGTCAAACGGATAGAAGAAACGCCAAATACACAAGTCGTAGGTCAAATCCGGTTCCGTTTTTCTACGGAAAAACGCAAACAGACTTTGGAAATGGCTTCTATGCCTATCAAAACCATCCGTAGTCCATTAAGTAGTCTTAAAGCAATGTCAAGAGCGCGTATGACAAGCCGTAGGTCAAACGGATAGAAGAAACGTCAAATACACAAGCCGTAGGTCAAATCCGGTTGCGTTTTTCTACGAAAAAACGCAAACGGACTTCGAAAATGGCTTCTATGCCTACTGAAACCATCCGTAGAGGATTAGGTAGTCTTTAGGCAATGTAAAGAGCGCGTATGGCAAGCCATAGGTCAAACGGATAGAAGAAAACGCCAAATACACAAGCCGTAGGTCAAATCCGGTTGCGTTTTTCTACGAAAAAACGCAAATGGACTTCGAAAATGGCTTCTATGCCTGCCGAAACCATCCGTAGTCCATTAGGTAGTCTTAGAGCAATGTCAAGAGAGTGTATGGCAAGCTGTAGGTCAAACGGATAGAAGAAACAAATAGTCGTTGGATGTTGAAGAAACTATGGAACTAAAAGAGGCAAAGGGGTTTTGCCCGCTACGTACATGCATTGCCATGTACACCTGGGAGTGCACGCATGTGTCTACCCATATAGGATTTGACCAATAAAGACGAGATTTTGACCCGGTGGTCTTGATCTCCGTACACCTTTGGACCGAGGTGTACGGAGATTGGGCAAGACTAGAGAATGCAAGGTAGTTTACATTGTGAGGAGTATATATATTAAAACAACATTCATAATCATTGCAGATGGCAACATCATCAACTAACATGGACGAAAATAGTGCATGCTCGTGCACACTCTGCAAGTATCAAATCCTACGCAAGCGTAGGATATGTAATGAGCATGTGCACAAGTACGGAGAGTTTGCTAAAGAAACCGTACAGAATCTACGATACGACTCCTACGGAACGGGCATTGATTTTCGTGACATAGCACCTACATCTGAGAGAGAGAGAGAGAGAGAGAGAGAGAGAGAGAGAGAGAGAGAGAGAGAGAGAGAGAAAGGATTATGCGTGAAGATCCAACCAATATAGAGCCAAGGATGGAAGCAGAAAAGGACTTACAGACAGAAGACGACGGCATGGAGGAGATGCTGGATGCCTTCTTTCAGACAAGCGAAGAGAACTCTAACGAAGCAGCACCAGAAGCCGTGCGTCTATCTCTTGAAGACATGTTGAGGAAGTTGGCACGTCAACCAATTTATGAAGACGCCAAAATATCGACGCTTCGCACTTGTCTAGCGTTTTTGAATCTTCAGTCAGTGTAAGGGTGGTCAGATGCAAGCGTCACTGCTTTGTTTAGGTACGTAATTTACAAAAGAGATTTTTCGATTGCAACGGTGACATGCTTGGAGAGCTTTTTAATTTAATGTGGCTTAAACAGGTTATTGCGGGAGCAACTTCTCCCGGCTGGCAATGAAATGCCCCCCTCCAGGCCAGACGCAAAGCAACTATTGACCTTAGTTGGCTTGGACTACAACAAGATTCATGCATGTCCAAATGATTGCATTATTTTTCGCAATGAATTCGTAGATTGTCTGTAGTGTCCTAAGTGTGGAGCAATGCGCTACAAATAAAATGCAGTTGGCGAGACAGTGCTAGCTAAAGTGTTGCGGCATTTCCCTATTATTCCTAGGATAAAAAGAATGTTTCGTTGTGGTTCCATTGCAAAGTTGATGCGGTGGCATTCTACGAATAGATCCACTGACGCAACATTTAGGGTGCCTACTGATTCAAAGGCCTGGAGGCACATTGAAGATACCTGGCCACATTTTAAGAGTGAACCATGCAATTTGCGTTTGGGCATGGCAATGGATGGAGTCAATCCATTTGGCTTGAGAAGCTCGTCATGGAGCACTTGGCCTGTGTGCCTCATCAATTACAACCTCCCGCCGTGGCTTGCTATCAAGAAGGGTCATTTGATATTAAGCTTGATTGTACCTTGTAAGTTCAAGGCAAAAAACATGGATGTTTATCTAGCTCCACTAGTTGACGAGCTCCAAGAGTTATGGCATGGGATTGACATAGCAGATGCGGTTGAACCAATAGGACAACAACATGCAAGGATCCATGGACTTCTTATGTGGACTATGCATGACTGGCCAGGATACGGAGAAGCTTCTAGTAATGGTTCTTGATTTACAAAATTCTCGCTATTTGCAAGCACTTTGCCTTGGCCTGATTCATGCTTTAATATATGCAGGGCTAACAACTTCGGGATACAATGCATGTCCAATTTGCGGGCAGTCTTTGGATGTGCGCTATTCTGCCTCTCTTCGAAAGACAATTTATCAAGGCCACCACCGTTATCTTCCAGATGGCCATCACTTGCATGAAGGTCAGCTTGGTCGTATCGAATGTCGTCCTATGGATGTACAAGAGTGGCGTCGCCGATGGGAGCAACATGAGGGGCAACCTGTTCCAGGATTGAAACGTTTGTCCATTCTCCATTCGTTGCCATATTGGGGTGATCTACTAATTAACCATTTGCTGGATCCAATGCATATATTCAAGAATGTGGGAGAGCTTCTCTGGAAGACAATCATGGGAATGAAAGACAATCGAGCTTCACGAGATGATTTGCAGTCAGTTGGAAAGATGCCAGAGCTGTGGCCTTTCACCAATGCAACTGGCCAAACAAAACTTTCAAGAGCGCCATGGGTATTGCTAAAAAACAAAGAGCGACAAGTTAAAAGGGTGATTTCATAGTTCAGGACGCCAACAAGATATATGCGATGTCTCAAGACAGCATTCACCCGTGATGATCAACTGTCAGGACTAAAATTGCACGACTGGCATAAGTTCTTGCAATTCATTCTTCCAATTGCGATCAAGGGGTGTTTAACAGAGGAAGTGCGGACCTGCATATACAAGATTTCAGAGCTAGTGCGGTGGATCTCTTCCAAGGAGATACAGGAGGAATCGATTGCAGTCGCAAGGTTTGAGGCAGTTTGCATGATTGAGAAGTATCTACCCACGAGCTGCCTAACTATCCAAATGCACTTGCTCGTCCATGTAGTAGATGAGGTTGTAGTGGCAGGTATAGTCCACAGCCGTTGGATGTTCTTTCTAGAGCAGTTCATGAAAACACTTAAGGGTTTTGTTCGCCAAAAAGCATGTCCAGAGGGGAGCATGGCAGAAGGATGGCTGGTGCAAGAGTCTCTTGTATTGACGACCGAATTTCTATCCGTTTCTGACCCAAAAATGCCTCGACTGTGGAGCGATGAGGAGGATGCAAGACTGGTGGGAGAGGAGCCGCAAGGGCAAGAGGTGCCAAAGAAAATGAACGATGCCATGCGAGAAAAGATCATGAAGTTATGTATACTAAATTCAGCGCCGATGCAAAAATGGCTTGAAAGGTAGGAAGAAAAGAAAGAGAGACGCAATAGGGAGAGACAGGATTTCAGGCAAAGCCGAACGACTAGAGGTTTACCCTTGCCAAACTCTCGCTCCTCTACCTGAATTCCCTACAATGGCATGGTTGGACAAGACAGTGAGAGTAGCTCGACAGATCGGGGAACCCATATCTCTAGAAGAGGAAGAGCTGGCTATTGGATGTGACTGGAAGTATCATACATACATGGCACTGTGGTCGCATGGAAAGCATTTCATAACACAACAAATTGATAGCAGAAGAAACACGTTTGACAGTGGGGTAATGGTTAGTTTCATGAAAAAGAGCAGGGCTAGTGCCAGAGACACGAATGAGAGCACTAGCAACCTAGATTACTGTGGTCTGGTGTCAGATATCCTGAAAGTAAGCTTCAGGCGGTTTGAGATGTTTTTGTTGGATGTGAAGTGGTTCAAGGTGATTACTTCTGGTCGCAATGCAATGGTACGCAGAGATGGAAACAAACTTGTGCAAATAGATTCTACAAAGGTTTGGACAGATGTGAACGACACATTTGCTCTCCCCGAACATTGCGAGCAAGTGGTCTTTGTACCGGACCCTCGAGAGCGACAGTGGTGGTTTGTGGTTCAGGTTGCTCCAAGAAATAAACGAGTATTTGAAGGGCAAGATCTCCTGGAGGAAAGTCAGTCAGACGACGTCCATACTACTGTGACATTAGATGAGATGGACGAAGGTATGGCAGAGGAAGCTGACAGATATACGACGGATGACGCAGACGAGCCAAAACTGACACTTGTAGATGAAGATGCAATGGATGAAGACAATCTTCCAGAACGAGTTGGGACAGAGTTATGTTTGCAATTAGAGATAGACGATGAAATGGTGCAAGATCTTACCAATGATGCCTCACTCGTCGAGGCCTAGGCCTATAAGTGTTTGTGTGAAGACGTTGATTTAAAATTAAGCTTAGAGTTAATTTAAACAATTGTGTTCTGACGCTTTACTTTACTTTCTTTGTGCAAGACTTTAGTATGGCAGACCAGTTTCAGATCCCGCTTCTATGAGTGCAGATGCATTCATGGGCTTCGTTACACGGATGAAGCCTGCTCAGATGGCAGAGGCTTCTCAGTACTGGGTAGCCAGAGGCACGGGTACGACGCCTTCGGGCTTCACACCCGAGGGTCCGACGCCTAGGGGGAGGACACCTAGGGGGGGGGGGACGCCTATGGGGGGGGAGACGCCTATGGGTACGACGCATGCTTCTCCCATCATGGCCACTTTGACACCTAGAGGTGGGGCAGAGGCGGGTACGTCCTCATCTCCGCAGCACAGGCGCACTCGCCGATCTCGGCGATCATCAGGTGGAGGTGGTGGTTGTTGTGGAGGAGGGTCCACAGATGCTTCGACCCCTCCTCGCTCATGACCCCTATCCTACCCGGGCACACCTCTCGACACACCTCTTGGCACACCTAGGACACCTTGGGGGACACACGATCCTAGTGCCTCCAAGCTCTATAGTGTACGGCCAGATGGTTCTATTGAGATGGATAGAGTCGGGACTGAGATTAGACAACGGATTCACCAGCTCACGGAGATACAGTTTTCGACCAGCATTCTGACTTCTTGGAATCAGTAGGAAAAGGACAAAGTCACTTACGTAGTGGAGACCATCCTGAGAGAGTACCAGCCTGCCCCGGGTTCTGACGTTGTTCCGAAGAGGTGGATCAAGGTTGTTGTACGGGACACCATGAAACATCGACGAGATGCAACTCGGAAGGCTTTCAGGACCGGCTCGCCGAAGCCTTCGGGCATCCCACACAAGACGTGGCTGCAGATCAGGGAGGATGAGCGGACAGCGGCCACGCGGTTCAGACAGCAGCGTGAGGCCGCGCAAATACAACAGACGACCAGGGGGACATCTCATCTTGGCAGTGGAGGCTTCGACACCTTTCGCTATGAGTTTGTGAGTTTCTAATCCAATCTTAACTATGGCGTTTTTTAAAACGCGATGAATCATGTATTCTTATTACTTTGATTTTTATATAAATGCAGAATCTTGCGATGCATCGAGCCCCGACACGTCAGGAGGAGTCAGATGGATATCGCAGAGGTATCTATGAAGTATTGAATGATCTTGATGCTTCAAGAGAGCCCGTAGACTGGGCGGCTTTACAGTCTCGCTGATCGCTTGAGGTGAGACATTAATATGTGTGATTTGATTTAATTAAGTAAGTATATGTGAAGTAATATCAATACTAATTTTGTGAGTTGTCCTATGTGCAGGTTGTGACGCTTAGTCATCAGTGGACCGGATTTCATATATATGCTTTGTGAGACACAGACACGCTTCTGTGTCTCCTTTTGTATAGACATATATATATGGTTATGATTATTGTTCAGACAGTTATTGTTTTCCTGACCCTCATGGTTATTCTCATTGTCATTGTATAGACATGGTTATTTCTCCTATTCTTGTATAGACATATATAGTTTATGGTTCAGGTTTTGTTTATGGTTATGTTTAACTTTTTGGTTATGCTTATGGTTATTGTTAATTTTATTTCTGGTTATGATCAAAGTGGTTATATTGGTCGGTTATGGTTTTAAGTTATGGTTATGCTTTTAAGTTATGGTTATGGTTCGTTATGGTCACTGGCCTTAAATCTCATGTGAGATCCTACATGGATAGCATGTAGGAGGAGTATACATGATATATTTTTTTTGAAAAGTTTATGTAAAAACGAAGGGAACTCTGTCGAAATTTCTGCGGAAGCACGGTTGATTTTGGTGCTGCTCACTTTCTTGGGCAGAGGGCAAGAAGTCTGGCTGTGGTGGCTGTGTCCATCTTTTCACTGGGCACAGGCCAGGCTACCTGCCCTCTGCCCAAGAATTTTTTTTTCTGTTATGGTCGTCGATATCTGCGTCGCTATTTACGTCGATATTTGCGTCGCAAATAAAGCCTTTCCACCTAAATAGCGAAAGGTTCACAGGGACGTCTATATCGACGCAGATATCGACGCGGTGCGTTGATATATGCGTCGATGACAACTTTTTTTGTTCTAGTGACTTCGGGAGAGTCTTCAATAATTGGTTTAGTTAGTGGATCTCCTTTGTAGGGATTAAGTAGGCTTACATGAAAGGCATTGTGTATGAGCCAATGGTTGGGAAACTTGAGTTGATAAGCCATCTCATTGATGGGATTCAAGATTTGGAAAGGACCGTAGTATATTTTTGCTAGTTTAGCATAATACTTTTGATGGCCAGTAGGATTTTTGCCCGTCATTTGCCTTAATCGAGCCTTAGGAAACTTGAGTAAGACCCAATCATTTTCTTTGAACATTAAGGCTCTTATGTGCTTATCAGCAGCAGCTTTTTGCCTTTGTTGAGAGATGGATATAGCCTCCTTAATCTTTTGAAAAGATTCTTGTAGGTCAATGCTATACTCATCAGCGGCGAAGATCTTCCCATGTACTTTGAGTAGCAAGGGACTTTTTGGTCTTCCCTCAATGATCTCAAAAGGTGCTTTTCCCGTAGAAGTATGTACAATATTATTGTAGGCATACTCTACAAGAGGTAAGTACTTTTCCCATTGTGAGCGTTGATCTACTTCGGTAACATAAGTCTTGAGTAGATCGAGTATCGTAAGATTGGCTATCTCACTTTGGCCATCCTTTTGTGGGTGATAGGCCGAAGAGAAATTCAATCTTGTTCCTAGATTTTCAAAGAGACATTTCCAAAAATTACTGGTCATTCTAGGATCTCTATCTGACACGATGGATGTGGGTAATCCATGGTGCTTGAAAATATGAGATATGAAGAGAGTTGCCATTTAATGTGCCTTAATAGTCTTTTTGACAGGAATAAAATGTGCTTTCTTGCTAAACCTGTCAACTATTGTCCATATTCCTGTATTCCCATGGATAGACTTGGGTAATCCAAAGATGAAATCCATGGATATACTCTCCCATGGTGAATTTGGGATAGGCAATGGCTGGAGTAATCTAGGTTGCTTCCCTCTATCATACTTGGTCTTTTGGCATACTACACATTTTGAAACATACTCTTGTATGTCCACTTTCATGGTAGGCCAATAGAAGTACGTCTCTACTCCTCGGAGAGTAGGTTGAATACCTCTATGCCCCGGATATGGAGGAGCATGGGATTCATATATAACTTTCTCACGAAGGGAATGGGTAACACATAGCCTATTGCCATGGAGAAGATAACCATCCTGCAAGGTGAATGGTTCCTCTTTCTTCCCCAAAGCAAGGGCTGACATTATGTCTCTAAAGTCAGGGTCAGTAGCATACTCATCTATCATAGAGGATAGATCATTGTGAGTAGCTATAGACACCGCATTAACTTTGGGTCGTCGTGAAAGTGCATCGGCCCACCTCATTTGTTTGTCGGAAAGTTTGGTTTGCATCATGAAATACTTGAGACTTTGGTGGTCGGTTCATAGGATAAATGGAGTCCCCAATAGGTAGTGCTTCCATGTGTCTAGGGCATGTAGAACAGCTAAAATCTCTTTCTCATAAATGCCCAAGACTCGTTCATCAATATTGAGCCTTCGGCTCTCATATGCTATGGCATGCTCTTCTTGAAGCAAAACTGCTCCAAGGCAATCACCACAAGCATCACATTGGACCTCAAATGGCTTTGAGAGATCTGGAAGCACGAGGACTGGTTGGGAAGTAAGCTTCTCTTTCAGATTTTGAAAAGCATTTTGCTCCTTAGCAGTCCATACAAACTTAACGTTCTTCTTAGTTAAGTCGTGTAGTGGTCCTGCTACTTGAGAGAATTTTGCTATGAAGCGTCTATAGTATGCGCACATACCAACAAAGCTTCTTAGCTCATGTAGATTTCTTGGGTTAGGCCATGCTTTTATTACCTCTAACTTTGATGGATCCATTCGGACACCATCTTTAGAGATAATATGACCTAGGTATTGAATCTCTTGAAGGAAGAATTCGCTTTTCTTTTGGTTGAGAAAAAGCTTATTCTCCATCATTGCTTGAAAAATCACTTGGAGATGTTGCTTATGTTCCTCCAAAGACTTGGTGTCATAATAATCAATATCTAATTCTCCTAAATGATTTTCTCATATTAAACTGATCATTTAATGTGGGGAAGTGCCAGGGGAGAAAAAGCTAGAATATTGGTTAAGCTAGCAGACCGGCCACTGTAGGGATCCAAAGGAGGGAAAATAAAGATCCAAAAGGGGGGCCATCTACAAAAGAGCCATGTGCAACAATGGGCTAAAAAGACCCTAAGGTTCAGCCCATTAAGACTTCCAAAATGCTAAGGTTCCAAAATTCAAAGGTTGTGTCCAAAGGTCAACCCTAGGGGAAATTGGATGCTTTGTGTGTGACCAAAAAGTCTTTGCAATCCCTACTTGGGAGGGGGTGAGCCTTTCTTCTAGGGGATGAGAGAGAAAGACACACACACACACACACAAGCTCCCTTTACACAAAGGGAATGAGTGACACATGTCAGCTTCCTAGGCCAGATGCCCACAAGGTGTACCCAATTCCTATTGGATGACCCTTGAAGTGGACCAATGAGAATTAGGCTAGATTAAATTTAGCCTAATTAATTTTAAAACACTTAATAAAAAGAACCAATGAAAAATAAGTCTCCTGGATGATTATTGGACAGCCCGTGAAGGGGTCCAATAGGAATTGAGCAGCCCAATGGGCTACTTAATTCCTATTGGTCAGAATGGGGAAAGGTCCAATGGGGATTTAATTCATTTAAATCAATTAAGTTTAATTGATTAAGCTCTCACAAAAGGGGAAAGGGGGACACATGTCAGAAGGCTATCACTTATGCTGCTTAATAGCCATTGGCTTGACTTGCGCAGGTCCAATGGGGGAATAGCAAGAGCAAATAGCAAGAGGGCTCGCCCAAGAGAGAGAGGGGGCTGATTTTTTCAAGGCATTATCACACACACACTCACACAATCTCATGTGTGAAGAAAGAGAAGACTATCTCTTCCCAAGCTTTAATGGAGATCTCATCACCTACTCCAAGCTTGTGAGATAGAAGCCTACATCGACACACTCTTGGCATGTGGATGCAAATCCAACCAAGAGCCAAGCTTCAATGCATGCTCATCTCCTCTACCAAGCTAATTACTAAGCTAAGCTATGCTAATATGAGTGATTATGTGAGGAGATGTACATCTTTCTCGTAAGATACTCCTTCTTCCTCTGAATCTACTCTCATACCCTGCTAGCTCTCACCATCTTCGAAGGTGTGTGAGGTCTTGGGTCTGAGACCGGGGATAATTGATTTTGTGTTTGCTAAGTGTTTTTCTTAGTGCATGAAGCTTTCATCTTCATTGCACTAGCTAGTCTTGAAGGAACACAAAGAATTGTATTGTACAATGTCTCTCTTCATGAGAGAAACCATAATACAAAGCCTTTTGGAGGGGGGACCGGCTCCATGAAAATCCAGTCCTCAACTGTTGTCAATAGCTTAATTTCTCTCTCTTTTGAAAGTATTGTTGATGCTATCTAACTAGGTGTTATGCTTTTTGTTGCTCTCTCCACCCAAGCACTCTTGTAATTCTCATTAGGAATCTATTCTAATGAAATGCCAACTATGTTCATGCTAATTTCCGCTACACACAAGTTTTTAGGCCATTAAATGTTACACTTGGAGTAGATGATGATATCATCAAAGAACACTCCAGTGAATTTGCTGTATGGTCTAAAAATTTTCTCCATCAAACGATTAAATGTAGCTGGTGCATTAGTCAAGCCAAAAGGCATGACTAGATATTCATAAAGACCAAACGTTGTGCGAAACGCGGTCTTTAAGATATCTTCATCCACTATCCTTATTTGATGATAGCCACTCTTAAGGTCAATCCTACTGAAGTAGGTCGAGCCTTGTAGTTTATCAAACAGATCTTCTACCCGAGGTACGGGAAATCTGTTTTTGATAGTGATATGGTTTAGTGCTCTATAGTCCACTCACATACGGTATGTACCATCTTTCTTTTGCACTAAAAGGACTGGAGAACAAAAGGGAGAGGAACTAGGCCTCACCATCCCTTTGTCTACCAACTCTTGTACTTGCCTCATGATGTCCTCTTGTTGAGCTTGTGAGACTCGATAAGGAGGCTTGTTAGGTGGTGAGATTCCAGGAAGGAGCTCAATGCGATGGTCATCATCCCCTCGTTTTGGAGGTAAGTCCATAGGGATATCATCGATGAACACATCTTGGAATCCTTTTAGAAAATTAGACAAGTCTAACTCTTCTTGATTCCTACAATTTACATTTGATGAAACATTAGTATCTTTTAGAGACTCTTTGACAAAAATCATGTACGCAGAAACTGAGCTCTTCATTGACTTATCAAAAGCAAGAGGATTTACAAGTGGAATAGTGCGACCACGCTCACTAGCATCTATATATATGTTCTTTCCCCTGTAGGTGAAGTAGATTCTCCTTTCAGGGAACTTCACATTGGCAGCCATGCAATCAAACCATGGTGCCCCTAGGATAACATCCTCATGTTGGAGAGGAAAGATGAAGAAGTCTTCTTTGTCGACATAGATTTGGACATGAAGCCTCAACTTCCCAATCAAGGGAGTAACGGAGGCTTGTTGTCCCTTGAAAGCTGCATCAGCCACTACTATATCTCCCATCTCAAAAGCTTGAATGCCCAACTTGGTGGCCAACTCAGTTGATATGAAGTTGAGAGTAGAGCCAGGGTCAAACAAGATGAAGGCATCATGCTCTCTTACCTTTCCCCAAGCATAGGAAAGTGATGATCCTTTGCAATGAGCATCCTCTTTTGGAGCTTCGATGGTGGAATCCCTAGAAGTCTCATTGCGAGTATTCTTCTTGGGGCAAGAACAATAGCCATGTCCTTGCTCCCCACACTTGAAACACTTATGGTCCTTGCGAAAAGCTTCAAGCCCTTCAGGAGAGAGTTTGTTTTTACCTTTGTAAACTCCCTTCTCCTTGGACCGATTGTTGTTGTTGCTGGAAGTGACTTGGGAAGTATTTTGAACATTGGTTTTCCCCTTTGCATAATTTTTGTCTTTGTTTTCCATAGGCTTGACATTACGTCTAGCCCCTTGATGGAAATTGATGCATGAAGCAACCATGGTGTGATGGATTACTTCGCTAATAGTACCAGGCCGTTAAGAGTTGATAAATTCGGCCATCTCTTCAGGTAATCCCGAACAGAATTGCTGCCTTTGCTCGGCAAAGTCTATCTTTTGAAAGACAGTAGCCTTGAGATGTAAATCCCAAAACTTGTCTACGTACTTGTGGATAGACTCATGAGAGAGAAGCTTCAAGCTGCGCCATTCAGTAAGCACTTTGTCTTTTGCATCGCTTGCAAGGAATTGCTTCATGATGGAGACTCGTAGAGTTTTTCATGTCTTTGGGGCTTCACCATTGCCACGAAGGCTAGCCCACCATTGACGAGCTGATTTTTGGAAGTGCATAGCTACATGGCGTAGCTTGGAGGACTCTGTGAAGCCCTCGTCTCCAAAGGCCGCATCAAATTGCTAGATGAAGTCCAACACTTTGTCGGTAGCACCAAAGGTGCCATCATAGGTGAGAAAAGATATACTCTTTCCTCCCTCCTTGAACTTCTTTAGCTTTTGTGACCTTCTCCATGCAAGAAATGATTTGCGATGTCCTCCCCTCTTGTATTCTCTAGGCGAATAGACATAACTTTCTTCGGAAGATGAGGAAGGTGAAGAAGAAGGAGAAGAGGGTGACCTCTTCCTAGCCCTTTTCTTCCTTTGTTTCCTCTCCTGCATTTCAGAGTGATGAGGAGAAGGACTATGTGTTTATCTTTTCCTCTTGGGAGGAGTGGGCGATCGTCTAGACCGCCGTCTTCGTGGAGCCACATCTTCAGAGGAACTTAAACTTTCATTGCTTTCTTGATATTTGGATTCCTCCTCTCGAATGGGAGAGAGTCTTCTTTTGGGGGTCTCTTCAAGAGGCCTCCTAAGCTCTCTCTCCTCTTGGAGAGGAAGGAAAATTCCATAAGCACAAAGTTGTTGAGTAACTTCAGCTTGCAAAGCAGGGTTGCCCATAGCTTGTTGCAACCTACTGACGAGATAATTCACAAACATGGGAGCATCATCATTAGCACCTTCATGTGCAAAATCAAAGGTATCAATGTTCATTCTACTCTCTTGATTATTGTCAGCCATGTTAACAAAATTTATGTATGTACTTAGTGTATGCTTTGGCAATTCAAAACCTTAGTTGCCACTCCTCTTAGCCTTTGAAAATCGGCTCTTAAGTATCTACACCCACGGCTCGAAGTGGTTAATTATAGAGAGTAGAGGAGTAGGTCTAACATAGCAGATTTGCCAAGGGCTAGCTCCTTTCGGGCTTCTTATGGCTTAATAATGGTAAAGCCGTAGGCAAGTCTAAAAAGAGTCCATTATTAAGTCCAAAGCTCCAGAGGTGTGCACCATCCCCCACATAGTGGGCTCAACAAAACCGATAATAGATCCCAGTTCCACTTACCCTAATATAATTAACAACATCAACCATTTATAGGCTACTTAAGGACCTCTCTTCTTAAGCAAGAAAAGAGAAACCAAATGCTCTGATACCAATGTAATGGAATTGGCCTATTTAATTTGAGAGTAGCGGAAATTAATGAGAGTACTTTTGAGAAATGACTTTGTGAGCATAGCGGGTGAACATAATTGAAGATAGCAACATAATCATAGCAATTAGCTAACTTGGCATGAACAATACCTTTGCAAGAGAGAGAATTTAGAGAACATGACAATAGTTAAGGACCGGATTTATGTGGAGCCGGTCCCCCCTCCAATAGGCATTTGTATTATGATTTCTCCCATTAAGAGAGACTTGTTACAATACAATCTTTGTGTTCCTTGTGACCTAGGTGATGCAATGAAGATGGAAAGCTTCATGCATCACAAACATAACATAAACTTGAAGAAAGCTTTAACTATCCGAAGACCTCAAACACCTTCGAAGGTGGAGAGAGCTAGCAGGGAATGAGGGTAGGGAAGAGGAAGAAGAAACATTTTGTAGGAGAAATAATTAGTTCCTCACTTATCATAACTCTTGTTGCTAGCATACATAATAGCATAGTAATGAAGAATAAGGAGATGGAAAGCTTAAGCATTGAAGCATGGCTCTTGGTTGGATTTGCACTCCATATCCAAGAGTGTTGGTGTAGGCTCTCAACCTCTACTTGCTTGGAGAAGGAGAGGGAGTTCTTGCACTTTTCATAGCACACAATGAGAGTGTTTGTGAGTGTGTGTGGGTGAGTATACCCCCTAAGCAACCCCCTAGCTTGCTTGGGTCGACCCCCCTTGTAGCTCATGCTTGAAGCTCATTGGACCCCTCCAGGCCTAGCCAATCACAAGTAGGAGGCATTGAGACTAGCCTTGAGACAAGTGTTCCCCTTTCCCCTTTGAGAGAGAGGGCTAGATAAATGCTAAATCATTTAATTAAATTTCCTAAATTCTTATTGGACCCCTTGGGTGGCCAACCAATAAGCTTCAGGCACACCATGAGGGCAACATGAGGAGGAACTTGACAAGTGTCCCTTTTGCTTTCTTTGTACCATGCATGCCTTGTGTGAGTGTGTGGGTGTTCTCTCTCATCCCCCCTCATGTAGGGCTCACCCCCTCCTTGTAGGGATTGAATCTTTGACTTTTTGACACCTCAAACCCTCATGCATAGGCCCAGTTCCCACCACAAGCTTGGCTCATAAGCACTTTAAGCTTGGGTGGGTTCTCACCTCAAGTGCAACCCTAGCATCTCAAGCATGTCAAGCACCTCAAGCATCTCAATTATTAAGCACCTCAAGCATCTCAAGCACCTCAATCATCAAGAACATCAAGCACCTTAGTCATCAAGCATGACAAGCAGGACAAGCACCTCGAGCTG
Organism: Adiantum capillus-veneris; assembly: GCF_014529385.1. NCBI lineage: Eukaryota > Viridiplantae > Streptophyta > Polypodiopsida > Polypodiales > Pteridaceae > Adiantum > Adiantum capillus-veneris. Next base: position 122,830,784 of record NC_140948.1, read on the forward strand.
GGTCGGGTTCCCGCGCCTCAAGCTCAGCCCTAGCTTACCTAAGGTCAAAGGCCTTTTACACACATTATTGGAGGTCTTCAATGAAGCTAACCCTAAGGTCTTATGCTCCATTTGTTAGCCTTGCTCTTTGATAGACCATCTCTCATTTGGGCCCCTTTACTATTGGCCCCGTGTTGAGATAGATCTATAAGCACATGTCTATATCTTAACACTTGTTCCTGTTTATTCTCCCACATTAAGTGATCAATTTAATATGAGAAAATCATTTGGGTTGGCTAGATATTAGATATTAGATTTTATGACAGTTTTCAAAGATCTCGAGCTTGATGTAAATGCCTAGAGAAATCCCATCACAATAGGCCTTGAAAATCAAGGCATGATACTCAAAAGGCAATCCCAAGAGAGCGTGATAGTGAACCAATTAGAGGCCTTGCACATCTATTTTATGGGCCTTGAACTCAATATTTTTATCAAGAGGGTATTGAAAGATCTATCTAATGATAGGGCTCCAAATCCAGCTATGCTATTCAAGTGGCTATTAACATAACCAATCTGTCACACATACACACTCCTTGGACATGAGAAGATATGGTTGTCACTCTCATAGGAATAGTTTCAAAAGATCCCAAGGATGTAAGTGCCATGATGCTAGCATTTAGACTTTAGTCATGAAGAACTCTAACGAGTTTTGAAATGAAGGCATGATACCCAAGAGGGCATTTGAATAATCAACATCTTATTCTTAACAATAAGATACCACCCCTGGGTGTTCTATACATCATGCCACTTGGGGTTGAACTTATCTTTTCCATAGGTTAGAGAGAGAGAGAGAGAGAGAGAGAGAGAGAGAGAGAGAGAGAGAGAGAGAGAACTTGCTAATGTAGGTTAACATGGGTCATGATGTATTGGCAATTCTTCCAATACATTCAAAGATGCTTATTTATTTGAAAGTTAAGGATGAGTACATTTGTCAAAGAAATGGTACATGGTGTTGGTGGCATCATTGGGTGTATTCATATGCTGATGGGTGGTATGGAAATTGCTGACGCTTAAGCATTTCACTATGCAAAGTGTTACAAATATTGAGCGAGATAAAATTGATGAGAGTCCTACAACAACTACATATGGTTGATATTTAGTATATCAATGTTTGTGGTTGTGATATTCAGTTGCGAAAGATATATCACAATCATAAATCTTATATTTCAGATGAAGAGTTTTATGTTTTGAAATTAATTGTGAAAGTTTATCAATGGGATATCTTGGAGTGATCCTCAATCGTCCAACCGTAGAGTAGAATATGAGCTGTTGTAAACAAAAACATTGTGGTTGTTGTAAAAACTTTGACCTAATGGATCTCTTGTAACTTTTTGGCAATGCAGCTCTATTTTGGAATAAATTTGAGTAATTGAAGTATTCGTATTGCGCTTATATATACTTTTTTTAAGTGTTGATCATATCTCTCTCTCTCTCTCTCTCTCTCTCTCTCTCTCCACATAATTTTAAGCTTTGAGTACTAATGTTGCCCTCTTTTCTTACAGCCAAATAAATGGCCCACAGAATTGTGAATATTTTTCCAAGTGTAAAACATCTTATTGTTGATGCCTTTGAAGAAAGTTTGTTACCTGCTGAATGGGGATGGCAATGGGCATGGGAAGTGACCCAGAAAAACTACATTGTTTGGGGGTCATATGTAGATGAAGAGTTGGACACGATTTACATCAGATTGCTTGATCCTTATTTCTTTCCTAATCTTAGACTCATGCTCTTAAAACAAGAGCTTGGGTTGATTCGTCATTACAAAATTTACTTGATCTGTGTTCAAAAAATAGATTTAAGAGAAGTATGTAGAGCTCCAGCTCAATATCTTGATCTTGTTGAAATAGCACGACTAAGAGTGCTATGTATATATATTCTTGAGCCTTTTTGACAATAATATAAATATTGAAATATGTTTCTTTAGTGATGTGTTTTTATGTACTCACTCTGTGTGTGTGTGTGTGTGTATGTGTGTGCACACGCACGCAAAAGGGGGAAGTAGAAGAGAAAAATGCAAAAAGGTTAAATGTAGCAGGAGTAGTCTAAAGGGACCAAAGACAGAGCGAGACAACAACTTGCATTTGAACAATGGATAAATAAGTATCCGTAGGTTATTGGTGACAGTTTCGATCGTGTGTGTGTGTGAGTCATGGAGAGACGTATAAAGATACACACACGCACATATATACAGAGTGAGGTCGGTAAGCGAGTCGCGGGAGCTAGTGCGCGACTGGCCTAGTGTTTTAATATAGATGTATAGATATAGACATGGAGCGCAAGTTCCTTTCAATCCAGAAAGGATCAAATGGGCTTTGACCGATTCGCCGGCGTACCTGTGTAGCAGGTCGCTGTGGGCAACTGTTTGCGAACGAGTTCTGCGCGCTGAACGGACCCGTACATGCTCGATGAGAGGTCTGTATGTTTCGACTCTCGAGAGAGAGGAAGATCAAGGCATGCAATCCTGAGAGCAGAAGAGACTATGAAGCCCGTTTCCTACGTTTCCTATGTCTTGTTTGCTGCTCTGATCGTGGTGGTGGTGCTGGTCATACGCTTTGGCTGGGCTCCCTTCCTCCTCCTGCGCTTTGCCCAGTTCTTCGGCGGCACCTTCGCCAACCTCATTCAGGCAGTGAGCGGCTCCCAGGTGCCCACCTCCGACCTGGTGGGCACCGACTGGTACACCTTCTCCCTCTTCATCCCATGCCTGTATTTCCTAGCCGTGTGTTGTGAGGCCACAGGACTTCAGCAATGGCTTCTTTGTTACGTGATCTGCCCAACCCAGATCACTCGCGCAGCGTTTGTCCTATCCCTGATTGACCACCACCACCCACGGCTCGTTCTGCTCACGTTCTCCATAGGTATGGCTTTGAGATTGGTGTTCCCCAGACGGCAGCATGCCCCTGAATTGGCCATGTCCAATCGGATCTCCTGCAGATTTGCTGAGTTTTTCTTCTACATGACCCTCCCCACACAAACACAGATCTGGCACTGGCATTATATGGTACCTCTAGCCCTCCTCGTCTGCGTGAGCAGGACTAATGAGGTGTTTTGGATATGGAGAAGCTGTCATGAAGAGATCAGCTGCCGTGACCAAGAGAGAAAGCGGTTGGAGTGGTTCCATAGACAAGCCTCTATCAAGCAATTTGAGGATCAGTACACGAAGGCGCGGTGCGAAAGTTTCAATGCCACTTTTGGCCTTTTTGATCATTCGAGGCTTATGGACATCCTTAACAACAGGTATTGTTGGCCTAACACAGTAGAAGGATCACCAGAATCCATGAGACACATGGGCTATCCGAGTGATCCATGCACAAGGCCAGAGGTGGAAGATCGCTTTTATGAACTGATCGAAAAGCTCCGCTGCTCAAATTTTAGAAGATGTCTAGCTGAAAGATGGGATATCCACCTGTTTCAGATTGTTGTGATGGCCATAGCTGCTATCACTGCCTTCTCAGTTCTTTCAGCTGTGGGGTTAGCTGCTCATTTGTCTACTTTCTCAAACATAATTCTGGTGGTGTTCAGCATAGTTGGCATCCCTATTTTGTTAGAGAGGCTAGTATTCATGAGTAGCATTGGCCAGCTGGATATGGCACAGTGGTTCTCTGAGATGGGCTTGTTTGCAAAGGTTCTTATTGTGGCTGGCCTTCCGTTGCAGCCATCATCATCCTCGTGGGAGCTTGTCGTCAAAGGTGTGGAAGGCCTGGAATTGGTAGGCTGCGTCTTAGTGTACAAATTGTGTGGTGCTATGCTTCTTGCCTTCCTCATTCTCTTGTCATACCTGGCTGAAATGACCAAGGCTAAAACGATTTGGTACAATCGCTTGCGGCCTTCTTTTCTTTTTAAGGATAAAAGTTACTTGCACCTACCTGAAGGAATTATATGGGTGGCTGAAGTTGTCCTTGATACTAGAAGAGCATGCATGTGCAACGTCGATTCACGGTTCTACTCTTGCAACCACAAGCAGCTAATGGATGTCATGTCATTGCTAGAAGACCTAGACAAAGCTTTGGCTGGGGATTGTAATGACACTAGTACTTTTGCTGGTTTACTACCTGAGTCATCAGTAGTAATATCTGATCCTGCTATCAGAAAGCGAGCCATTACAGCCGGCCTGTTTAAGTCTCTCATCAAGGACTTTGAGAGTTTTACAACTGGATCAGGACTGGAGGAATTTTGCTCACAACTATATCCAATCCTTGCCATGCTGCACAGAATCTTCTTAATGCACTCAGAAACAACTACCACACTTGCAATGCTTGAAGATCAAGTGGCTCAAATGTTGGAGTCCTTTGCAAGTGCTCGGTCGGAGCACAGACCCTCAGTACCCTCAAGTGATCTGAAGCTGATGGCCATTCTGCTAAAAGTTTCCATGCTACTCTTCCACTTCGAGGCGCCTGATGTACTACTTTCGTCATCCCTAGCAGATGCACTCATTGTATGGTTGGAGGTGAGGAAGACTGTGCCAGGCATTCGGTATTGTGATTTCATATAGCAATCCCACCGTGATCGCCAAAATGGAATGAGCTAGATAGCTATTCCAGGTTGGTGTTAGGTGCCAGGGGTTAGGTATTTCATATAGCAGGGCTCTCTCTGTAATTTTTGACAGAAATCAAAAGAAGAGAATCAAGGAACTCTTGGGTATGTATCATAAATTTGCCACATTAACACATGACTAGACTTTGGCATGCGGATCTATGCTGACTCGTCTCTTTCGCTTGTTTCTGACGGTCTTAGTACCAAAGAATATCAGAATCAGGCAGCATGCAATGCTTGAAGTCTATGTTTTCAAAACAAGAACCTCATGTATCCCTCCTCTTCAGAGCAATATCCCTCTCTTGAGTGCCCCTCTTCTTTAATGGGGACACCGAGTTTTGAATTCATGCACATGCTGGCCAAGCCTCGAGTCTTCATCCGTCTCATCAGATTGATCCTTGGAACATTAGCCAATTTCTCTCTCTCTCTCTCTCTCTCTCTCTCCTGCTCCCCCCCTGCTGCTGCTCCTCGCGCTCCGCTCCCCTGCTGCCCCTCGCATTCCCTGCACCTCCCCCTGCCGTCTGCACGTTGCCACACCCGTGTTGCACCCCCGTCCCCCTCACGTCCCCGCTGCCCCTCGCCCCCACGTTGCCTGCACTCACGCACCCTCTGCCCTGCCCTGCTCGCGCGCTGCACCACAGTGGGCCCCCCCCCCCCCCCCCCCCCCCCCCCCTCTTTCCGCTGCACGTTGCCCTAGCCCCTACTCTACGCGTAGCATGTCTCCCCCCCCTCTCCTACGCGTAGATTGTCCCTGCCCTCCCTCAGCACTAAAGGGCACGGGCATTAAATGAAGCTCGGGAGGTGGGATCGACGGTTGAGAAGCCCGGGCACGAATCTCAAGGAGATTTGAGGGCTCAAAAAAATGGGGCCTGGGGAGTTGCACGCAGGTTTGAACCTTGGTGAGTGCTAGGCGAGATGCATGACTTATGCAACTCCCCTATGCGCATACGTTGACCATGGTGGACAACAAATGCATGATAAGTAAACGTCGACAGGGTGTGCCCATGTCCAAGTTTACTTTTCGGCGTCCTAGTTTACTTCTGGGCATCCTACGGCCCTGTGCACCTCTGCTTTTGTGCCCGGGCTTCTCAGCCGTCGATCCCACCTCTTGAGCTTCCTTTAATGCCCCGTGCCCTTTAGTGCTGAGGCCTGCCCTCCCCCCTTTTTCTTTCACGCGTAGGATGTCTATCCTCTACGTGTAGGACATTATTATTATTATTTTATTTTATTTTATTTTTTTGTCACCCGCCCCCCTTTCCCCCACTCTATCTACCATACTCCCCACCCCCCCTTCTCTCTCACTCTCCAATCTGTAACTACCGCTATCTCCTCCGGGCCGTACCGCCTCGCGCTCCGTCACTCGTCGAGACCGCCGCTAGGGTGGGTGCACACGTGCATCTAGCGACTCCTTTGCGGCCGACTCCCTCTCGCACGCCCAACGGCCGTGCTCGTTGCTAGGGTGGGTGCACACGTACATCTAACCCCCCTTGCGGACGGCGATCAAAAATGAGGAAGACGAACGATAAAGACCCCTTAGAGAATGCCATTCAAAAATGTAAAGAGGAAATGACGGAGACCATTACCAAAATGAACCGCAGTCTCTGGAGCACAATAAACATACTCGAAGGACGTGTGCTAATCCAAGAGAGCAAAATAAGCACGCTGGAAGACCGAGTGATGACCCAAGAGGAAGAGATCGCGTCACTCAAGAAAGAACTCGCCGAAGCCCGATCAAGAAACACACTGGAAGAGGGCGAACTGCAACCCTCAGTAATCGAAGAAATCAACACGATCAAGGAACAAGTATGGGCCATCAAAGAGGGAGAAGAACAGCACAAAGAAATGACGACTTCTTGGGTGGATGTTCTTACCAAAACCCAACAGAAGGTGGACGAAGCTGAGAAATGGATCAAGGTGGCCAAGAAAGGAAAAGACAAGGAGATAACGCCCACGTCCACACCCAACAACATCATTAACCAGACACTAGAGGAGGAGCAGAGGAGAAGGGTGCGCGCTTTACATGTGAGAATTTGCGGTCTTAAAGACAAAGGCAATGTGGACTAAGAAGTAAAAGAACTCACAGCCTTGATGGGGATTCATGAGCCGACGCACACAAGGGCATGGAGAGTGGGCAACATAAAGAAAAATGATGTGATGGGGATTCATGAGCCGACACACACAAGGGCATGGAGAGTGGGCAACATAAAGAAAAATGGAGGCAGTGGAGAAACCTCAAAAGAAAGAGCGCTCATCCTCCGTTTTCCCTCCATGGAGGCAAAGAAGTCATTCTTGAAGAAAAGACCAACTCTTAAAGAGACTGGCATCTTTCTCGGGGATGATCTCACCCTCTCGCAGATCGCTCATATGCAAGAAGTAATGCCGGAGATTAGAGCAGCAAGAGGAAAAGGCAAGATCGCTTTTTACTGAGACGGAAAAGTGGTAATACTTGAGCGACGCTCCACATGACGGTGCGAGTCTTATGGGACCATACTCAATGTAGTTGCTTGGAACTGCAATGGATCTATGCGTCTTGATGTGGGTGCTTTTGAAGATAGCTTTACTGGAAGAGATATCATCTTCTACTCTGAGACACACCAAGCCCCTGGGCAATCCATGCCTCACATCAATGGATACAGGTGGGAGACAGCCTACAGACAGGAGACACGCTCAGAGCACAGAGGGCGGGGCTCGGGAGGAGTGGTAGTGTTATTTAGAGAGGATCTGCAACCATTGATACATATAGCCCGCAGGGACGAGCAGGCTAGGTACATGTGGGTGAGACTGAAAGTAGAGACAGGCAGATACCTCTATCTAGCTATCTGTTACTTCCCCCCGAGCACATCAGTTTATGCACCACCCAGAGGACAGTCCCCTTTCTCTATTTTGGATGATGACATATGGGAGTTCTCTAAGGACGGTGACATTAGCATCCTCGGGGACTTCAATGCTAGGACCGCCCATCACCAGGCAGTGTTTTATGATACTTCAGAGGAGATGCTAAGAGAGATAGATGTGGCAACAACGGGCCTTTCCAGACTATCACACGATATGGAATATACTGCGTATGGGCAACACCTGATAGACATGGGCACTGCACATGGATTGGCGATCTTGAACGGCCTACAGAGATTTCCTGCTGCGGGAGGTTTCACATGCTTTCCACACAGACATGGAGCCAGCACGGTGGACTATGTCATGGCACAACCGAACCTCATCTCTAGTATCCAAGATCTCAAAGTTGGGCCCAGACCGGTCGGGGTGGCAGTGGATCATGCTCTGGTGTCACTAACCATCTCCTTCCAGTTCAGTGAAGCACACAGGCCACGAGTAGTAGCCCCTACTCACTACACATTCACAAGGGAGACGGACTCTGTATACATGGACGGAATCTACAGACGCCTATGCACTGAGGACCCGGGGCGACCTCTGGAGGAGCTAACTACTATACTGACACAGACATTACATGAGGCAGCAGCAGAAGCATACCCACACACCCAGCCTGAGTAGAGCCGCCAATCTGGGAGCATGCCTCAGAACAGCTGGTACGATGAGGAGTGCCGCCAGACTAGAGCCAGACTTCAGAAGGAGGTGCTATTGGGGGACATTACTCACAGACAGTCACAGATGAACTTCCGACGCCTAGTACGGCGGAAGAAGAGGGCTTTTTTGGCTCGACTCGAGTAGGATCTATATCAGCTATTCTTGAGTCAAGACTCGTGCGAGGCGTGGCGGCTCTTTCATGAGCAGTCCCCCCCCCCCCCCCCCCCCCCCCCCCCCCCCCCCCCCATTTCCTCCACAGAGACTTGGGGTCAGTACGCATCATCTTTGTACACAATACCTAGATAGCCGCCCCTCCCCAACCCCCCTGATCCATGCCCACACACATGTGTCTTTTTCACCCGTTGAGATGGTGAAAAAAGCTATTGATAGGATGAAGACTGGGAGAGCATATGATCATGAGGGCCTAGTCACTGAGCATTTCATGCATGCCAAAGACTTACTAGCAGAGCTTCTAGCAGTTATGTTCAACCATGCCATGTGTGAGGGCCCACCAGACACTTGGAGCCTATCTACGATCGTACCTATCTTCAAATCAGGAGACCCCATGGATCCTGGGAACTATCGCACTATTATGATTGGGCACACACTGGCAAGATTGTATGCATCCATTCTTGAGAAATAGCTGAGTAGATGGGCAGAGAGGGAAGGACTGCGGGCAATTGGGCAGGCAGGATTCAGGAGAGGCTTCTCTACTCTTGACCACATCTTGACACTCAGGGCCATCATCGAGGAAGGCAAATCTCATGGGAGACGGATATATTGTAGCTTTGTGGACTTCCACAAAGCTTTTGACACAGTACCCAGAGCTAGATTGATGCACAGATTACAGGAAATGGGAGTGCCCACAGAGCTCATTTGGGGGATCATGGCATTATACAGATCAATAGTAGGGCATGTACGCACCCCGGAGGGACTCTTAATACCGGTTCACTCCACTATTGGGGTGAAGCAGGATTGCCCGCTCTCTCCTACTCTTTTCGGTATGTATGTGGATGAGGTTTCTGACTACATTGACAGGGACGGGGATAAAGGTGCACAGTTGGCAGGGACATGGATTCCACTTTTGTTATATGCGGACAATATTGTGTTGATCTCCGAATCCCTAGAGGGAATGCAACGCCAATTGGATGCTTTGCATACGTTTGCCCACGAAAGTGGTTTGTCTGTCAACCTTGGTAAAACCAAGGTTATGGTGTTTAATACCACCCCACAGTGGATCAGGAGATCAGCACCTACATTCACATACGAACAAGAGACTGTGGAGTACACAGACGCTTACACTTACCTTGGAGTGGTTTTTACTGGACCCACATTCTCACTTAGAAGAGCAGCAGAGACCAGACTGACTAGAGCCCACGTGGCATTGGGTAGATTGGAGAGGATGTGTTCGCAGGTTCAGTTTCAGGAACCCCAGACGAAGCTCTGGCTCTTTGACACCTTGGTGGCCTCAGCATTGCTCTATGGTGCTGAGATATGGGGACCTTCATTGGATCACCACGGGAGGCCAGGTCGCACAGACGAATGGGGGAACATGGAGAAACCTCTCGTCTCTATGATCTCGCGGCTCATTAGAGCCAAGGCATCTGTACCACGGGCCATTATCCGAGCAGAGCTGGCGGCCCCCCCACTGGTGATAGAGGCGCTCACCAGATCAGTCTCCTTCATAAACCACACATGGGAACTTCCCAGAGACAGATATGCTCTCATAGCACTTGAGTCCTCTCGACAGTTAGCCATACAAGGAGATACAACATGCTGGTATGGGGAGATGACATCATGGTTTCAGGTGCATGGGTTCAACATAGACAGGCTGCCACCATTCCAGTACTCATTGGATGCACCATCTCTCATTCTTACACAGTCGGAGATCACCAAGCTCATTTGCCAAGACCTGACCCAGCTAGACACCAGGAGGACATGGATACAACCAGCACAAGAACTGGGCACGAAGATGGCTTTCTACAGAGACCACCTTCTCCAACTTACGGAAGATGGTTTTGTGATGAGACCTAGATACATGGATACCCACCTGTCTCATGGGATACAATGTGCTATTGGCCAGTTACGCACATCGTCTCACCAGCTGCGGATTGAAACCGGGAGATACAGCAGAGTACCAGCAGAGGCCAGGACATGCCCCTTGTGTAACATGGAACCTGAGACAGAGCTGCATTATACATGCCGCTGCCCCGTCTACTACGAGATACGAGGCCGCTTCCATTGCTTGTTCAGAGAGGGTTTTGGACCGCTCTCAAGAGCAATGGGATACGAAGATCAAAGATGCCTGGGTTTGTTCTTGCTCGAGCTGTGCAGACACAGAGAGAGCCTGATGAATGGCGAGGCTAACCAGTCTCAAAGACGGATTACAGACTTCTTCAGAGCACACACGGGCCAGCCGCAAGAGCCACTCCCACAGAAGATCTCCCCCTCGTCTCACACCATAGGCACACTAATTGACCGAGCGATTGAACTAGGGAAATCCAGGCGCCCACGACTGCGCAGGACTACACAGTATCGACGGAGGTTACGTCAAAAGATTCAGAGCACGCTGGCCAGGCATGCACGACGCCCGGTCAGACTACTAACCATGGAGGAAATTGATGAGATTTGCCAACGACCGATGCTAGATCTTTTGTGATTCAGCTATCCCAACTAGCCGCCCATTTTTGCTTAGTTTTCGGCTTTAGCTCACATCGACCAATCTAGAATCCCATAATATATATCTTTGTTTTGTATTGTTCTTTAGGTTATTTTGTTACTCTGACTTTGTATCAGATCCACCACCTTGTAACTTTCTGGTCTCATAGGTCACTATGGCCTTTTGAAGACGTTAATATAACATTTCATTTCTCTCTCTCTCTCTCTCTCTCTCTCTCTCTCTCTCTCTCTCTCTCTCTCTCTCTCTCTCTCTCTCTCTCTCTCTCTCTCTCTCTCTCTCTCTCTCTCTGGAGTTCAAGACTCGTCAGATAGATCTTTGAGGTCTCTTCACAAGAAGATTTAGAAATTTTCTCATATAGGAAAACGGAGTCTTTTTCAGTGTTTTTCATACAATGCATAACATCATGAGCTTTTGCTTGAGAGGCACTGCATACCTAGCTATGTACGATTGGGGGCAGGGGACCACCGGCCCCTCCCCTCCCACCGGGCCGGCGGTCCCCTACCCCCAATTGTACCTAGCTAGGTATGCAATGCCTCTCTCACAAAAGCTCATGATGTTGAGGTAAGTCACAATATGGGAATTATTGTGAGAATCTGTCCAAAACTTCTTGTGCTTGGGATAAAACTTCTCTCTCTCTCTCTCTCTCTCTCTCTCTCTCTCTCTCTCTCTCTCTCAAATCCCTTGTAAGTATGTTGGAAAACCAGTTACAATAACTCAATACATCACACCCTTTGTACTCAATTCAGTTACACAAAATATATGAATTTCACCACATATTTATGTCCTTAACTGGTAGCCTATGCACTAATGCCCTTACTTTTTTTGTAATGTCCTGGGGTTGCTTTGTTATTTTGTCCTCCACTTCATAATCTTTCCAATTTTATTATGGGTGAATTGCACATTAAATCAATTCACTACAACAGGTCGTGCGTAAATTGACGTTTATCCTTGAGTAAATGGATGTGATATAAAATTTTAACACATCAATACATGCATGTAAATACATGATGAAATCGTATCATCGGTATACATATCGATAATTGAAACGTCGAAATAACCGTTGACAAAATTTGTTCGTTGAGCAAATTGTCAATGCCACTTAAACAACTTAAACAAGGGCAACACATTAACACATCGGTCATATTATCGAACTTTATGTTGAAATTTAGTATGTAGTATATTTTACTTGAAAACCTCTATGACACTCGTGGCAAATCATCTATACATAGAGTTCAAGTTCAATATTGCCAGAGTTGAATGAAAAAACTTTTTGTGCCATTGTAGAGGAGAATACAAGCAAGAGTCGACATCGTCTCTCCTTTGTCATCGCCACGCTTATGCTGTCGACGTAGATGGGATAATTGAGGTAAAAAGACGAAGTTTTCTTAATATTTTTTCCAACTTGGTTTTCAATGAAGGGATCTATGCCAAAGAAGACATCCAATATTTGTTTCTTCTTAAATTCTTAGAATGTCACATGAAGTGTTGGCAGGGTAGACTCCACCGACGCAGGTTCATTTGATATTATCTCCTCTGTTGCGTCTGTGATGAGGTTTTGGAGCAAGATCTAGAATGGAGGGTTGTCTATTATCTACTAACCATGGGATTGATAATGTAATTTTTGTACTTGTTTTACGGAAAAAAGATCATTCTTGCGTATGTGCTGATCAAAGATTATTTGCTTTTAAAAGATTTGATGCTTACATTACATACAAAGACACGTCATCCTATCATCCATAAATAATTTGAAAATCAAACAAAAAATTAAGTAATAATGACTATGTAATCTATATTTTAAACACCATAGCTACTCTTTTGATTGTGCAATTATTACAATATTCAATATCAAACTATCACTTACTTGAACTATCAACTATAAATTACTAGATATATAATTTTTATTTTTTAAAAACTTTTACAATATTATAGTTTATTTTTTACTTTATATGCACGACTTTAATATGTTCATTTCACAAGTACAAAACGTACTACATACTACAAACGATCTTATACAATAAAATTAATTCTTACACTATCTATAGCTACTATGTTTTGTCAATTAGTTTACATTAATATAATTATAATTATAATTAATTTATTATTTTTTATTTGATTAAACTATTTTTTATTTAATTATATATTTTATTAAAAGTAACTAATCAAAAATCTATTTAAAAATATACAATTAATTACAATGTACTATACAATGTGTATTTGCGTGTGATTATCTATGGATAGTTATGTATATATATGATCATGTGCAAGTGTGTGTGTGTGTGTGTGTGTGTGTGTGTGTGTGTGTGTGTGTGTGTGTGTGTACGTACTATGTGTATAGTTATGTACGTATTTGTGTCTGTGAATGCATGTGAAAAAGTAGAAAAAAACAGTACCCACGTTTGAATAATGCAAGAGCATAAGGAGTGCAAAAGATTGATCAATCATTTGTAAAAACAATTTATAAACAATTATAAAAAATATAAAACATATACCTTCTTTGTGTAACTGTGTCTAATCATAAATCAAAAGTCAAAAGAGATAAATTTGAGCAGATTTGTAAAGTGAGAGAAAGTGGAAAGGAGATAAAGAAGAGAAAAAATGGTAAGAAAAACATGAAAATGAGGCTACAGGTTTTGTTTTATTGCAAGTTAGCAGAACAGCAGGCGTTGATTGTAAGAATTGCAGAATACAATAAGGATCTAGTAGCAAGGAGAGTAGAGAGAGGTACGATGCAAAGTAGATTAGTGGCAAATCAAAAAATTTAGATTAGCACACTATTACAAAGTGATGGCATCATCCACCCATGCGCTCTCAAGGTAGAGCTTAGATGGCTTTAGACAATTAGAGCAAGTAGGAATACAAGGGACTAACAATCCTTACACAAGGATGCGTTGTGTGCGTCAAGTGTGCACACCATTCTACCGAATTACTCATGAGAAGGCCTCCTTATATAGATGTAAGGGAGCCTCTAAACGCCCATGTGCAGCCACCCTTAGATAGCCAAGTCCAAGAAGGACTCTCCCATGTGCCCATGTGTAGCCACTTTAGAAAAGTCCTCCTAAAAATCGGCCATCGGCCAAAGACCACGGACCACCGGCCATCGGCCACCAGACAGCCATTTTCCGATTGTCTTTCGGTCGTCGTCCGGCCAAGATATACCGACAAAAAGGAATATTCTGATGAAAGGAATAAAAAGTCTCGAGGGCTTCCATCCCCAAGGCCCCCAAAGTTGGCCTTGAATTTGCTCCGTACCATCCACGATCACAAATAGAGATCTCATCAGCATGCAAAGCTAGAATCCACCAAATATATGTGCACCATTGGCTTCTCCTCATATGGGGGCCTTACAAACTGTGCAACATATATTGTGGTGGCAAAACTGAGAGAGGTGGGCATTGCAAGTATACCAACATTGATCCACATGCATGTATAAGCACCAATACAAATGGCAAAAATTTAAAATTAATTTTTTGTTTAAACTAGAACTTCTTCCATGCTTACCAATATATATACGGATGCTTTCCAATGATGTTTGGAAATGAGCGTCGATAACCAAGCTATCTCTTGTGATGGTTACGACTGATCCATTTTATTGCTAGGTGGACACGTTTTTATAGCATGATAAACTAAACAGATCCTGTCATCAAAATTTAATTTTGATGTAAGCTTTACTATGGCTTTTTTCTCTTTAAAATGACTATATTAAAGAGAGAAAAGCATAACAAAGCACATGTCAAAGAAGGAAGACAAGGTATACAAGAAAGTATAAGGAAGCATCACAAAATGAACTTCACTTCACAAGTAAATAAAAAGTTTTTTAAAGATCTTACAAGAATTTTACAAAGCTAAAATGAGTGTTTGATGGATTCAAAACTGTAAAATATGGCATGCAGTAGGTGGAAACTACAAACAAAGTGAATAGAAAGCTATGTGGATGGGCATGAGGGCCTAGAACATTCATTTGGCCCTTTAATAAACCCAAAAGAGATCAAATCAGCTTTGAACTCTTTTACCTCTTATAAGTTATTCAAAATTACAATTTCTAAAAAGCAAAGAAAAGATAATCTTTACTAAATCGAGCATTACTCGCTCATTTTTTTGTCAAAATTCAAAACTTTTTATTTTCTAAATTTAGTTCTTTTCAAGTTCTACAACTTTGTAGGAGGAACCAAAAAGTAATTTGGACTTTATAGTGGTAATATAGCTAGTTTTTCAAAGCCTATCAAAACTTGATAGGGTCTTCTACTAGTTTCTTATACTAAGGTATAGAGGTTCTTCTCTTAAGCGAATGAGCAAACCCTCCCACATTACACTCATTTTCTCAAGAATTTACTTGTATTTATTATTTATTGATTCTTTGGAAAAGAAGAGGACAACATACAATGATCAATGAGGCCGCCAAGTAGTTCAGAGTCATGGAGATCTTAGCCTCCATAGTTCTATGTATGCTCAAGCTTTTCTTTGTTATAAAGAGCTCGAAGAGCATAAGTGCTAAAAAGCCTTCTGAAAGAGGGCCAACCTTGTGAAATCCAATCCTCGATCTTGTATTATCTTGAGTTAATCTTTTCCTTACTTTTGGTTATAATCATGCTAGTAATATGTGTGAAAATGAACGCTTCAATTTTTTACCAAATGTAGTCTATACTAAAGGAAGTATGCTTAAATCAAGTTAAATCTAATTTCCCATAATTAGTTTTTGAAACTAAATATAATTCAAATTTCATTGGTATCAAAGTGTAAGGTTTTTCTTTCTTGCACAAAGTAGAGAATGGTCCTAGTGTGTACTCTTTTAGAGTGGTACTCTTTTTTGTAGCTCTTGAGCAATTTTGCTAATGAACAACAAAAAGAAACATAAGACGATTAAAGATAACCATGGAAAATAATCCATCTACTAATGAGATTAATTGGCAAGAAATCAATTTTAAGGAAGGAGAAGCTTCAATACAAAGAACTCATGCAATAAGAAATCTAATACAAAGGTTGCATGAAGCACAATATAATATTTCTTTACGATCCACGTCGGTGCAAGGGTTGATGTTTGCACATGACTCGGTGCTTATCGCAAGGAATCCTCCTCCAAGAACAAGTTTCTCTACAAGGGAGTGAGCCTATTGAGAAGCTTGTCGAATGTGAGAAACCACCTTCTCAAGCACGACATCCTATTTGCTTGTCTACTCGCATCACAAAGAGAAATATTTTTCTCAAGAGACCACTCTTCTTCCAAGAGTGGAAGAAGTGAGAGAGGTCACTTCCATCAAAGAAGAATTTTATCTCCCTCACCATTACCAAGCTTTTCCTCTTCTCACTCCCAAGAAGCTAATTCTCATGAAGCTACACCAAGTGCAATGAATTGTCCTTCATGATGGTGCAAAAGGACATTTCATGCATGAAAGCAAGCAAAAAAACTTCAAAAGTTCAAGGAAGGGGGCAAGAACATCAAATTCCTTTCCTTTGATGGCACTTATTGCCATACAAATAAGGTCCTTAATCTCATCCAACAATTTGAAGCCGACTTTGGAGATGAGAGCTTCACTGAGCAATCCAAGCTAGGCCACAAAGCTATGTAAAGTTCTAAACATCCGCTCATCAGTGGTGGGATAGCATGCAAGCCCAAGGGACTGAGCCAAAGACTTGGAAGGATTGTAGAAGTGTGGAAGTTTGTGATGGATGAAGCCAAAGATGACATGCTTATAGCTTGGCATGGCCTTAAGGTTGAGAAGGGAGAGTCAATTCAAAATTATGATGACAAGTTTTGGGATCTCCATCTCAAAGCCATTGTCTTCAAAAGAATTGACTTCTCCAAGCAAAACAACAATTTTGTGTAAGGCTTGTCTTTAAAACAATTGACTTTTCCAAGCAAAAGAAACATTATTATGCAAGGCTTCTTGAGGATATGTGTATATATATTAATGCACAGAAAACTAAAACAATCTCAAAACTCATCCACCACTTCATGGTTGCTACAAAGATATTCTCTTCCAACAAGATGCCTTATAAAGATAAGGTATATGGGAAGAGTCAAAAAGCTCCTTATTATGAGCGTATTGCAAGGGATATAAAAAGAAGAAATAGAAGGGTATATGTGAGCACACTAGAGCGGAGTGTGAGTGCGTGAGTGTGAGCAAGGAGAAGAAGAGCAGACACAGAGAGAGTGGATGGAATACACTGGAACAAAATATTCTCAATCCCTTATTATTTATATTAGGTAAACAGGTAAGATTAGTGTTCGATGGGTGTTCGAGCACTATGGATGGAACCCTTACAATCCCCTACTTGAAGACCAATGTGGCCCAAGTGGCTATGCATATACAACTTATACAACCGTGAAGCATTCCAGTGCATTCACTCTACATCCATCCTCAATGCAATATGCAAATGCTTTGAAACTAGGCTCTTTGTGAGAAAATTTTCAAGGTTATCATTTGTATGAACTATGACTAACTCAATGTGCTTGCTAGCCAATATGTCCCGTATCACATGATTCTTGATCTCTATGTGTTTTGACTTGGAGTGAAACATGCATGGGGGTTTTTGCTAACGCAATAGAACTTTGACTATCACAATGTAGAACTGGAGTCTCATAAATGCCAAGGTCTTCCACTAGACGAGCTAACCATACAACTTCTTTGCTAACACTAGAAACCGCAACATACTCTGCCTATGTGGTGAAAGACGAAGTGCAATCTTGGAGACACGATCTCCATGACACGACTGCCCTAGAAAATAGGAATACATAGCCCATTAGGAGAATTTTGAGGTCTCTTCTGTGCCCTATAATAATTCATAAAGAGATAATATATATATCATTTTCAAAAATGTTAGTAAGTCCATAAAAGTAAATTTGCGTATCATTTTTTATACCCCCAAAAAGTCACTATCAAGTCCATGAAATCTTTGCTTTCTTAAAAAGTTCTCCCTCCGAAACACACACGTGATAGTTTTGGCTCAAAATTCTAAAATTCTAAAACAAGAAAGGTTTCTACCTCTACATGGTTTACACCACCATTTCCATAAAGCCTTCTACGTTTAGCATTAGTAGTATTGAAAATTTTCTTTAACAGGTTTCTATGCAAGGAAGAGGTTTGTACCATTTGCATATTGACCTGGATGAAGGCTATGCTCATGTCTAAAAGAGAAACAAGAAAGTAGAAACCTCTTTGTTAACACTTGAAGGAATGAGAGTAGAACAAGAGAAACACATTGATCTATGGATGGATGGGAGATTGTATCCAATGGATCCAATAAGAAGAAGTATCCCGCCATTCTCTATTTTTTAATCTCTGATTAGTTTTGTAGGTGATGGTCAAAGAAGGTTATTAGGCTATACACAAAATCTTGCAGTTGAGAGAGATATCTTAAAATTGCAGAACTATTTGGGCAAGCAAGAAATTAGTTCTCTCAAAAAACATCTTGAAGAAAAAAAAGAAGGCATCAAGAAATTGCAAATATAGATGAAGGGATCTAGGAGCGAGATTACGAAGTTAGGGATAAGACAAAGAGAGAGAAGGTTGAAGAATATTGAGAATCTAAAACGTGGTGGAGGAGGTTGTAGCAAAAGAATCAGGATAGCAAGGTAACAATGATTTATTTTGAGTTATTAATACACGTGTGTTTGGTATTGGACATGATGTATTTTGATTTATTGCTACCCTCTTTTATGGCCTTATATATTGAATTGGTTTTCCTAGATTTGGTTGATCTTATTTTCTATTTGGTTTTCTATTTAAGCCACATTTGTTTGGTGGATGTGCTCTTGGTCACATTTGGTTTATGGATTTTGTTTTCTATGTTGTTGGGTAGGTTGTTGGATTTTGTTATTGGCTATTTTTTATTCTAGGTTGTTGGATTTGGATGACCAGTATTTGGTGTCAATGTTGATATCTTGTGGAATGTTGTTGGCCATATTTAGTGGAATTTTTTGTGTCACTGTTGATATCTTATGGAATGTTGATATCTTCTGGAAGGTTGAACTGGTTGGATAGCCACTTGGATGGATTTTAAATGACCAATTATTATTTTTGATATATTGTTATATTTGTTGCCTTATTCTCTATTTTTGGTTATGATAGAACCCTCCTCCAACCAAATTCTGACCACCATCCAAGCATTAAAGGGGAAACCAAAAACTATTGTAAGTTCATATCTCACAAAGTTTCCAACGCAAAGTTGCCAATAGATTTTAATTGAGAAGAAGTTTAGCAAAGCTAGGAATCACTAAATTGAGGGATTCTTGTAGAGCTCTTGCTTGGAGAAGGAGAATGTGTAATACACTATGGATAAGGTGGTTATAAGCAAAGACAACTATGGTAGGTTGTTCAAGGCCATGAAGTCAAGGTTGCGAGGGGGTTACCTATAAAAAATGTAACCTATTATGTAAGTTTAAGAGAAGGGTATTTAAAGGTTCTAAAACTTACAAAAATATATATACATAAGGATTTTTTCTTTCATATCTAATTTTTATTATTGATTAAAAAAGAGGGTACATTATATTCTTAAAAATATTCACAGATAAGGGGTTTTACAAACACATCTTGAAGGCACGTGATATGGTAGCTTTACACACAGCGATCCCCCGAGATCAAGGTTGAAGCAAGCCAAAGTGAAAGCATCTGTGCTCCCAAAGCCATCCCTCATGCAAAAATCAAGGCAAAGGAGCAAAGAGAGGGTGATGGAGATGTTGGGGGAGCTTTATCACATCCATGACTTGTATCAGTATCAACAGAGGGATCTCAGTTTTGATGAATTCAATAGAGAAAAAAATTATCTCAAGAAATTCCAAAGAGAAATGATCAATACCTATGGGCTAGAGCATTCAAAAGTGAATGGTGGTGCAATCTTTGTAATAAAGCTAGATAAAAGTAAGATTGTCAAGAACAAAAAGACAGAGAGGGTCTCCATAACATTAATGAATAGAGCCCTTAAAGCGAAAGACTCCAAATACTTTATTGTGTAGTCAGAGAAGAACATTTGGATGCTAGCTTCTTTTGAGGTGGATAGTGAGGATTTTAATCTGTTAAATTGGGTCTTCCATCACACCTCAATCAGAGGGTTCACTATGTGTAAAACTACCATATCATGTGCATTCGAGGCATGTTTATAAAACCCCTTATCTTCTTTTTTTTTGGAATATAATGTACCCTATCTTTTAAAATTTGTAAGTTTTTTCTAAATTTATAAAAAGAGTATCCTTATGTGTGTATATTTCTGTAAGTTTTAGGAACTTTAAGTACCCTTTTGTTGAACTCACGTGATAGGTTACATTTGTTTAGGTGACCCCCCCGAGCATCACACAACCATACTTGAAATTATCAATACACAATAATCAAGTGAGAAGAGTAAACTAGAAGGGTTTGGTACTTACAAGGTAGAATGGCACATGGGGAGAGATCTCAAGACATTGAAGTGCTTGTACAATGTATCCAAAGGTGTCAATGCTAAAAGCCCTTATCTCTATTGCATGGGACCAGCAAAAGAGTGCAATTTTGCAAACTAAAACAAGGCTCCTTAGTAGACACACAACAGATCCTAAATTCCATGCCATTTTAAATATCCCTCTTAGTAATGTGCACCTATACACTTTGCATGCTCTTTGTAGGATTGTGGAGAAGATTGTATATTTGTATGTGGGTTTTCCTTGAAAACTAAAACCTCAGACAGCTAAAGATTCTGCAATCAAGAGTATTGAGAAGGTGTTGTCAGAGATTGGTCTCCATGGTGGAAAGGTTGTGACTGAGACAGACCTGAAGAGGTCTATAGGTGGAAACAATGTGCCCAATAAGGCATCTATTGGTGGTGTGAAAGGTAGAAAATTTTTGGGGTTTCATGGAAATTTAGGCAAGGTAAACTCAAAGAAAGGTACTTCCAATGTAAAGTGTAAATTGTGGAAGGCCCTATATAATGCAGTTAAGGATCATGGGGTTGATGGAACAACAAGGAATAGAAGGTGTAGGTATGGGAGGCCTTGTATGTAGTCTTCTCTTATTGTGACAAGACCTACTAGGGAAAGAACGACCTTCCAAACTTTAAGAAAGAGCTCAATAACTTCAAAAATGCCATGAAAGATGTCTAGAACCAACAGTTTCACACTACATGGTAAGGACCTACCGCAACAGTTAGATTGTAGACATTCATGTCCTTTTTTCTCAACTAATGCTACTTCATTTTGTGATAGCACATTATTTATGATCACTCCCCTTGGTTTGCAAAGAAACATGGCGGCCTATCTATATGTTCTACACAGGGCATTGAAAAGTTTCATCATCAAGTAAGAACAAAGGGTTTCAAGCACATAAGACGTGGGGGAGGTGCAAACAAAACAAAAAGCTTATTAAAAGTGTTCCAGTGGTTTTACAGACAAATATGGCATAGAACTAGGTCACAAGAGGCAAAAAAATTACTGAATAATGCACATGTAGCATCTCTGTTACATATGAGAAAATAGAGAAGGAAATATGTATACAAAAGCTCATCTGCAAGTGTGAAGTTTTTGCAGTGGCTTGCTACAAAGAGAGGCAAGGGAGTAAGTGGAGTAAGCTACAAATGTTGGGAAGAATGATCCTCCTTATCAACATTAGCAGATTCAGGCTCTATGTCATCCCTAAACTTCAGAGCTTTTGTTTATTATAACCAATCAGCTGCCTTTTGAGGTCACTAGAGGAGGCAAGCACATAAGAGTCCATGGTGCCAAAATAAACACCTCTAGAACCAACAAGACTATGAAAAAAGTCAAAAATCCTGAGAGCCTCCTCCTTCTCTACCATGATAATTTTCTCTAGGCTAGGGGGAAATTGATGTGAACCAACAACCTTTGACACTTCTTTTATTGCTTTGTAACATTTAATGCACTCAAACTTGTGTGTGTAGCGGAAATTGATAACATAGTGAGAATTTCATTAAGAACAAGTTCCTAATGAGCATACAGAGAGCACTTAATTTGAGAAAGCAACCTAGCAATTTACACCTAGCTAATTTGGCATTGACAATACTTGAAAAGAGAGAGAAATAGAACAATTGACAGCAGTTGAGGACCGGATTTACATGGAGCAGGTCCCCCCTCCATAAAGGCGTTGTATTATAGCTTCTCTCATCAAAGGAGACTTTTGTACAATACAATATTTGTGTTCCTTAACGAAACTTGATGGTCCAATGAAGATGGAAGCTTCATGCACCAATTTATGCTTGAAAAACACACCTAGTGTCCCTAGCCTCAGTCTCAAGACCTCACACACCTTCAAAAACGGTGAGAGCTAGCAGGGAATGAGGATAGATTGAGAGGAAGAAGATTTATTTTACGAGAAATAATTATTCTCCTCACATAATCACTCTAATAGAATAGCTTAGCTTAGTAATTAGCATGGTAGAGGAGATGAGCATTCCATTGAAGCTTGGCTCTTGGTTGGATTTGCATTCCATAGCCAAGAGTTGTTGTTGTATCCCTCTACTTATCAATGCTTGGAGAAGGAGATGGAGTTCTTCTTGCACACATGAGTTGTGTGTGTGTGTGTGTGTGTGTGTGTAGCAATGTGTAAGAGTAAAATGCAGCCTTATCTCTCATCTTGGTTGACCCCTCTTGCTATTTACTCATGCTGGCATCCCATTGGATCCTGTAAAGCTTAGCCAACCACAAATTAGCAGCATAGTTGATAGCCTTTTGACAAGTGTCCCCATTTCCCCTTTTGTGAGAGCTTTAGGTAATTAAATAATTCAATTAAACTATCATTGGACCTCTGAGTCTTCTGGCCAATAGGAATTAGGCAAGCCATTTGGACGTTGAATACTCATTGGACCCTTTGGAAGACTACCCAGTAGTCTTCTAGGGAGTTTAATTTCTATTGGTTCTTTTATCAAGCATTTTTAAATTGATTAGACTAATTTTACTCTAGCCTAATTCTCATTGGTCCACCTCTATGGCCATCCAATAGGATTTAAGGGGAGGTTGGGGGCAACTGGCATAGGAGCTTGACATGTGTCCATTATTCCCTTTTTGTAAAGGAAAAGCCTTGGCATGTGTGTGTGTGTGTGATTCTCTCTCACCCCCTACTCTCATGGCTCGCCCCCTCCTTGATAGGGATGTGGGAAGAATTTGTATTCTTCCCATGAACATCCAATTTTCCCCTGCATTGGCCTTTGGACAATACAATAATTTATTAGGAACTTTAGCCTATGGAAGTCTTAATGGGGTTGAACCTTCTGTCTTTTAGGCCTCATTGAAGTACATTGCTCTTTTGCAGACTGTCCCCCTTTGGATCCCTATTTTCCCTCCTTTGGATCCCTGACAGAGACCGGTCTGGCAACATTACCAATATTATAACTTTTACTCCCCTGGTACTTCCCCATACTGAATGATCAGTTTAACATGAGAAAATCATTTGGGAGTATTAGATATTAGTTTTTATGACATTACCTCTCTCTTGAAATCATAGTCGTCCTCGACTATGAGGTAGAGAAGATAAAGCCTAGTCATTAGTCCATTTGCTAGCGGGTAGAGGATCCCTATTTTACCCTACGACACCATTCCAGAATGGATGACTAGTCCATTTGGTGCTTGAGAGCCTTAGCTGCCACAAGCATGTCTGCGCATTAGTCCGTATCTATCTTCCATAGTAGAGTGACAAATTCTACTTGGTGTTCGGGAGATGTCATCCCCACAAACATGATCCTAAGCATGCGTACTTATTAACATGTGCGCACGATAAAAAAAAAGAGAGTCTTATAAGACAAAAAATTTGTTCATTAATACATATTTACATTGCTTACTCTAAAGAATCATTATAAGCATTAACAAGATTTAGGTTTTCCTTTAATTGTATGCCTTGCATCCATCTAGCATCTTCAAAAGAATAATTTTTAAACTTGATAGGATATTGTTGGATAGTCTTACAACTGTCTTTTGTGTCGAAGAATGGACTCGGGCTATAACACCTCTTCTTGGTCCTCGATCTCCGGGGGGTCCTCAATAATTGCTTCTTGAGGTGGCTCTTCTTTATAAGGCTTTAGTAGGCTCATGTGGAAAGCATTGTGTATGAGCCAATGTTTGGGCAACTTGAGTTGATAGGCCATCTCATTGATTGGCCTAAGGATTTGAAAGGGAACATAGTACCTTTTTGCTAACTTATCATAGTACTTTTGATGTCCTGTAGGATTCTTGCCCATAGTGTGCCTTAATCGAGCCTTGGGAAACTTAAGCAAGACCCAGTCATTTTGTTTAAAGGCTAGGGCTCTTCTTTACTTATCAGCACGCCTTCTGCCTTTGCTGAGAGATGGATATAACATCCTTAATCTTTTGAAAAGATTCTTGCAGGTCTCGTCTATATTCATCTACATCGAAGATTTTCCCATGTACTTTAAGTATCAAGGGACTTTTTGATCTTCCCTCTATCACCTCAAAGGGTGCTTTTCCCGTGGAAGTATGTACAGTGTTGTTGTAAGCATACTCCACTAAAGGTAATTACTTCTCCCATTGGGACTTTTGATCTACTTCTGTGACATAAGCTTTTAGTAGATCAAGAATTTTTAGGTTAGCTATTCCACTTTGGCCATCCGTTTGGGGATGATAGGCCGAAGAGAAGTTTAGCCTCGTACCTAAATTCTCAAAGAGACCCTTCTAGAAATTATTGGTCATTCTAGGATCTCTATCCGACACTATATACATTGGCAAGCCGTGGTACTTGAAGATTTGTGATATAAAGAGGGTTGCCATTTGATGGGCCTTGATAGTCATTTTGACAGGTATGAAATGTGCTTGTTTGCTAAACTTGTCTATTATCATCCATATTCTTGTATTCCATGGATAGACTTGCGTAGTCCAAAGATAAAATCCATGGATATACTCTCTCATGGTGAATTAGGGATTGGCAAGGGTTGAATTAATCTAGGTTGCTTCCCTCTATCAAACTTTGTCTTTTGGCATACCACACATTTTGAAACATACTCTTGTATGTTTTCTTTCATGGCAGTGTTGAGATGTCGAGCTCTACACCTTGAGCTGGCATCCACTATGGGTCTGGGCCGCTTACGGCATTTACTCACTAGCGCGTTAGGTGACCGACACGGAGGATCTCTGCCAGTGATTCTACAGCTGGACTACACTTATAGTGCCAGCCTAGTACGCTTCTAGCGAGTTCACACTTAGTGACCGCATGTACATATGTGCTACTTTTCAGCTTTAGCACTTAGTCATTTTGTACTCTCTTTTCTGTGAAGAAGAAGAAGAAGCTTTCCATCTTTGTGTGCTTTGTGCTTGTCTTGTGTAGCTCTCTTGCATCCTCATTCTTTACATGGTATCAGAGCCTGGTGCAGGCAAGAGAGGCTAAGAGAGCAAGAGCATCACAATCCCTTTGTTCGCAATCCACGACCAGAACAGGTCTCCAAAGTGCAGTATACAGAGATTTACGCACAAGTACAAGTTTTTCACACAAGTTTCTGAACAGGTCTCCAAAGTGCAGTATACAGAGATTTACTGTACAAGTACAGTGGTTGTATGTACGCTTGATTGTGGACACTTGTTTTTCGCACAAGTTTCTGAACAGGTCTCCAAAGTGCAGTATATAGAGATTTACTGTACAAGTACAGTGGTTGTGAAACGCTTGATTGTGGACACTCGTTGAGTGTAGAAAGCGTTACAGGAACCACGATAGCAGGTTCAGCAGATTTGCAGGTTTTTGCAGATTGTAGCTATTTTGTCTTAGTGCTTCAAGATGTCTGACGGTTTCAGTCAGATTGTTACTGAGAAGCTTGAGAAAAATAACTACCCTGCATGGAAGTTCAGAATAACAAATTTCCTAAAAGGAAAAGGTTATTGGGACTATGTAGAAGGAGACAATGAAAAGGAACCAGAGATTCCCGAGGCAAATGCTACAGCAGAACAAAGGAAAGCTTTGAGGGACTGGCAACAAGGCCAGAGCAAAGTGATGTATTGGCTGTCTATGAGCATCACAGATGGCATGATGGGCTATCTACAAGATGCTGAAACCCCCGCCATTGCATGGAGAAACTTAGGCAGAGTGTTCGAGGTGAACACCAAGGCCAGGAAGCTTCAACTAAAGTCGGAGCTAAATCAGGTTAAGAGGAACAACCTCTCAATCAATGATTATGCCTTGAAGATCAAGAGTATCATTGAGGCTCTTGGATCTATTAAAGTGTCAGTGGAAGACGATGACATTGTCCGTGCATGCTTGGATGGTCTAGGAGATGAGTATGTACATTTTAGGTCTTCCATGAATACAAGAGACGACATCCCTGTGTTCCAAGATTTGATTTCTATGCTTATTCTTGAGGAGAAGAACCTTGACACATCTTCTTCTCATGGCAGAAATAATTCTGAACAGGCCTTCTATTCTAACTCCAACAGAGGTAGAGGTAGAGGTCGTGGTCGAGGCCCAAGGGGTTGCAGGGGCCAATTTCTGGAAGGTCAATCAAATCAAAACAATACAGGTGGCATGGGAAACCAGTCTCAAGGCAGGGGGAGTCAAAGAGGTCGTGGTGCAGGATCAAGCAGGCAGCAACATACTCCAGATAGTAGAGAATGTTGGACTTGTGGTGAAAGAGGTCACATGTCACGTGACTGTCCAAAGGGAAAAGCAAGTAGAAAGAGAGAACAGGGCAACTATGCATCTACTAGCAGAGATGCAGATGACAGCAAAAACGAGCGCATGTTTGTTATGCAACATGTAATGAATACAATGACTGCAGAGAATTCCACCCAAGATGATGTTTGGTATGTGGATTCAGGTGCCTCTAATCACATGACGTCTCGTGGAGAGTGGTTTAGAGATATGCGCAAACCAGATGTGTCAGGCTATGTGCAGACAGGAGATGACACAGCTCACCCCATTGCTCATGTAGGGGACATACCTCTAAATACGAAGAGTGGGAAATCAAAGTACTTAGCAGATGTACTTCATGTCCCAAACATTACAAAGAATCTTGTTTCTGTTGGACAAATGGTTGAGCAGGGTTTGCAGGTTCGCTTCAATCCAAATGGCTGTTATGTAGAAGATTTCCAGAATGGCTGTAAGCTGATCACAGAGGGCAAATGTGTGGGCAGAATGTTTACGCTGAATGTAGACATGCCTGAGGTAAAAGCTGCATTATTTGCACAGGGCACAGGTGTTGTGGCTGATGTTGACATTTGGCACAAACGCATTGGCCATGTCAATGAGCAGAGATTGTGCAGCATGCAATCAAAACAGATTGTAAAAGGTTTGCCCAAATTCAAGGTGGATGGTATGCATAAAGTGTGTGCAGCATGCCAGTTTGGAAAACAGTCAAAGGGCTCATTTCCACATGAGCGCAATGTATGTAAAAAGCCACTTGAGGTGGTGCACACAGATGTTTGGGGTCCAACCGATACTGCAAGTATACATGGTTGCAGGTATTATGTCTCTTTCATTGATGACCATACAAGGAAAGTATGGGTCTACTTCATGCGTAACAAAAGTGAAGTGTTTGGTCACTTTCAAGACTTCAAAGTCATGATTGAGAAGGAGACAGATATGCAAATCAAGACATTGAGGTCAGATGGAGGGGGAGAGTACTTCTCCAATGATTTTTCAGATTTTCTGCGAATGCATGGTATACACAGGCAGTTTACATGCAGATATACTCCACAGCAGAATGGGGTCGCAGAAAGGAAAAACAGGCACATTGCAGAGGTTGCACGTGCATTGATGAATGAGAAGAACATGCCTCATCATTTCTGGGCTGAAGCTGTAAATACAGCTGTGTACATTATGAACAGGACACCTATAGCTGCGGTGCATGATGTAACACCTGAGGAAAAGTTTACAGGTACAAAGCCTGATTTGGCACACTTGAAAGTGTTTGGTTGCATAGCATACGTGCATGTACCAGATGAGTTGCGTAGGAAATTGGATCCTAAAGCAGAGAAATGTATTCTTGTGGGATATTCCCTTGAACAAAAGGGGTACAGGTGCTACAATCCTACTACACGAGAATTACGAGTGAGCAGAGATGTAGTCTTTGATGAGATGAGCAGCTGGTACAGTAATGCACATGGCAGTATTGGGGCTGATGTAAAAGATGATGTGGTTGTACAAAATGTGAGGCCATAGTCACAGGTTTTGAGTGGACCACAAGAGTCCTCTTCTCGTGGCTCTGTTGAGAAACCATGGAATGGTAGACTACGTACGCAGGTTACTCCACCAACAAGTACAGGGAATGTATCACGAAAAGGAAAGGAAAAGGTTGATGAACCTCCCTTTATGGTTGATGCATCATCAGGTTTTTCACATGTAGACATGGATTCAGATGGTTCTGAACAAAGTCTTGATGAGGAATTTGGAATTTCGGCTGTCAGGACACCTGGTGTAAGGAAAGTACAAGAAGATGCTAGAGGGCAAAGGAGTGACCAAGGACCGCGCATATCTAATAGAGTCAGAAATCCAGTTCAGAAATTGACTTATGATGGGTATCTAGCGCATCACCAAGCCTACATGGCTAAGGTGATACAGGATGTGGAGCCCACATGTTTTGAGGATGCAGTTGTAAATGTGCATTGGGATGATGCAATGAATGAAGAGATGGCTGCATTGGAAGCAAATGACACATGGGAGTTGGTGCCATTGCCAAGTGGCAAGAAAGCTATTGGCTATAAATGGGTGTATAAAACCAAGCATAAGGCTGATGGTAACATTGAGTGTCACAAGGCAAGGCTGGTCGCAAAGGGTTATGCACAGACGTATGGCATAGACTATGAGGAGACCTTTGCTCCAGTGGCAAAGATGACGACAGTGAGAGCTGTCATAGCAGTGGCTGCATCTAGAGGATGGATTATGCATCAAATGGATGTAAAGAATGCCTTCTTGAATGGTGAGTTGCAAGAGGAAGTGTATATGGATCAGCCACCTGGTTATGTCGATCTAGGTTACCCAGATTATGTATGCAGACTTCTCAAAGCTTTGTATGGTTTGAAGCAGGGCTCTAGAGCATGGTATGACAGGATTGCCAAGTATCTTGTCAGTATTGGTTTTAGGAGAGCTCATGCTGATCATTCACTCTATGTACGTGAGAGTGATGTGGGGATTGTGGTCATTACCATATATGTAGATGACCTTATTATTGTTGGTGACAATGCTATGGAGATTGACCATGTGAAGGGTCTTCTCAAACAGGAGTTTGAAATGAAAGATTTAGGCGAGTTGCGCTACTTTCTTGGCATTGAAGTGATCAGGACTCCAGAGGGTGTATGGCTATCACAGAGACAGTATGCTTTGGACATGTTGTCAAAGTATGGTATGGTTGATTGTAAGCCAATTTCTATTCCCTTGGATGTGAATGCAAAGCTGAGTGCAGAGAAGGGTGATGTTGTTGAGGATGTCAACATGTACAGGAAGATTGTGGGTAGTCTAATCTACTTGACTATCACGAGGCCAGACTTGAGCTACACAGTAGGCTTGGAGAGACAGTTCATGCAACTTCCGAGGAAGCCACATTTGGATGGAGTACGACGCACACTTAGGTATGTGCAAGGTACTCTTGACTACGCATTGTTCTATGCAGCAGATGCACCATTAGCATTGTATGGGTATACAGATGCAGATTGGGCAGGTAGCATTGTTGATAGGAGATCTACGAGTGGCTTCATGTTCTCTTTTGGGAGTGCTGCTGTTACTTGGAGCAGCAAAAAGCAGCCTACGGTTGCTTTATCGAGCACAGAGGCCGAGTACAGAGGTGCAGCAATTGCGGCGTGCGAGGTAGCTTGGCTACGCACATTACTTGAGGACTTGGGAGTGCAGGTGGACCAGCAGATTTTCATCCATTGTGACAACCTCAGTAGCATGCAGTTGGCTAGGAACCCAGTGTTCCATGCCAGGACCAAACACATAGAGGTCCATTACCACTACGTTCGAGAGCGAGTGTTGGCGGGCGACATTGACTTGGTCTACGTCAGCACAGAGGAGCAGATAGCGGATATCTTTACCAAGGCCCTCGGAGCTGAGAAGCTTCAACGTTTCCGGACTATGCTTGGACTCTGCGACATGCAGAGCTCGAGGGGGAGTGTTGAGATGTCGAGCTCTACACCTTGAGCTGGCATCCACTACGGGTCTGGGCCGCTTACGGCATTTACTCACCGGCGCGTTAGGTGACCGACACGGAGGATCTCTGCCAGTGATTCTACAGCTGGGACTACACTTATAGTGCCAGCCTAGTACGCTTCTAGCGAGTTCACACTTAGTGACCGCATGTACATATGTGCTACTTTTCAGCTTTAGCACTTAGTCATTTTGTACTCTCTTTTCTGTGAAGAAGAAGAAGAAGCTTTCCATCTTTGTGTGCTTTGTGCTTGTCTTGTGTAGCTCTCTTGCATCCTCATTCTTTACAGGCAAGCCAATAGAAATATGTTTCTATCCCTTTTAGGGTAGACTGAATCCCTCTATGCCCCGGATAAGGAGGAGCATGAGGTTCATACATTACTTTCTCACGTCGTGAGTTAGTAACACATAGTCTATTGGGGTGATAGCATGTTTAGGTGGTACCACTTTTTACACCTTTTGTTGGTACCACCAATAGCACCTACTTGTAGGGAAATTCAATGTTTTTCAAATTTGGGAAACGAGGGAGAAGGAAATTCTAAATTTGCATGCAATATAATTTATGTACCTATAATCTAGATGCATGCGAGCCATTATGGGGTGGACTGGGTCTTTTTTTGAACTTACAGCCATCATGGCCTTTGTACTTTTTTGCCTTTCCTCTCACGCAACTAGCTTGTCACTTAGAATCTTGCATGTACTTATGTGCTCGCTCTGCTCCCATAGCTCGTGCTCCCCTCATTTCTTGTGCTCCCCCCTTTGCATGATGTAGCCGTCGCGCTCTGCCCCCCATTGCACTCGTCGCGCTCTGCCATAGCCCTGGTAGAGCTCTACCCCCATTGCCCCCGACACGGAAGCATAAAGGATGTAGCAGCACCCAATGCAGAGACGACCCCAAGAAGACCACTCCCTCTAGGAAGCGCAAAAACCTGACTCAGAGCACGGAGTTGGTACAGCAGGCGCCCCTACAACAAACACCACAGCACAACAGACCCCCGCAACAGCCGCCACACAGCGGACCCTCCCAACACATGAGACATAGTAGATGCCTTCAACAACCAGGACACATCAGTCCCCTACAACCAACACGATGCTGCAGATCCCAGCAAAAAACACGACCATTGAAACTTCCCTCTCCAAATGCATGTTGTCGATTGAAAAATATGCTCAGAAAGGTGAGTTCTACATCGTGTTTTGGGCGTGTCTATGCGTCTCATGGCAATGCATGGCCAAAAATCCTATTTTTCAACATTGGTTGCAAATCATTTTTCTCCATGCCTTTGCTTGCAGCATTGATGGAGTATCCGGTACTTTCCAGGTTTTGCTATTTTGTATTGTAGTTGTATGAGGAATATGGATTGAGCATGGAGGGCAAGCTGCCCAAGGATTTAACAGACAAGGACCTGCCACCTGGACAGTGGTCAACAATGTTCAAGGTGCCAGAGAAGAAGAAGACTAAGATCTTCCTCCACCAGGTGCATGAACACCTTTACAATGTATGCAGGATTCTGTATCAGAAGGTCCACCAGGCTGCCCCCTCCAACGACGAGCTCATGACGAGGTTTGCAAGGGGGTTTGCATATGAATACTGTGATGCTGCCAAAGTAGACCCCAACATCCATAAGATTGCATGGGCTTTTGTTGGGGATCAAGTATTAGAGAATGTCAAGAGCTAGAAAGGGGGGCTCAATCCAAAAATACAGAAGTTCATGTCCGATTATGGCGTGAAGGAAGCCCCCACATTTAAAGGACTACTAGAGAATGCTAGGGACGGTCCTATGGCATCCAGCCACCCTCTACACTGACATGTGGACAACCTCTCAGCCCCTCTACACAGCATGGGTGGATAATCTTACCGATGACCTTGAGCAGTAGGCAGTGAAGGCAGTAGATAAGGTGAAGTCTACAAAGACAGTCCTAGCTGCAAAGCGGGATTTATGGTTGCGCAATGAAGGTACCTCCTCAGCTTGTGCACCCATCACTGTAGAGGTGGAGAGCCTCAGAGAGGAGGTGGAGAAACTAAAAGCATCTCCAACAAGATTGCAAAAAAGAAGGCTAAAATAAGAGCCCTTACAAGGGTACTCTCCATGTGCTTTGGATTCAATGATGCTGCAAGGATGAAGGGGAAGGTGTCAGCCATGCAGGTACTCCAGTCTTCTCTCTCTTTAAAGTGTATAAAGTGCTAGAAAGTGCTAAAAGTGGTTGAGAGTGCTGACTGTTTAAGCACTTGCAAGCACTTTCAGCCACCTACAGGCTCTTTTAAGCACATGCAAACATCTAGAAATACCTGCAAGTGTTTGTCGGTGCATAAAAGTGGCTAAAAGTGCTTGCAAGTGCTAAAAAATGCTTGACTATTTAGCACTTGCAAACACCTTAACCACTTGCAAGCACTTCCAAGTACTTTTAAACACCTAAAAATGCATGCAAGTGCTAAAAAATGCCTAACTTTTATGCACTTGCAAGCACTTTGAGCCACCATTTGGCACATTAAAAGCACTTTGAAGCACTTTCAACCACTTGCACACTCTTGCAAGTGCTTGAAGAAGATTCAAAGTGGTTAAAATTGCTTCAAAATGCTTTCAAAGTGATTAAAACTGCTTTCTGCAATCACTTCAGAGCACTTTTAACCACTTTAAAGCACTTTGAAGCAATTTTAAGACCCTGCAAGCACTTGCAGGAGTTTGCATGTAGATGAAAGTGCTTCAAAGTGCTAAAAAGAGCTTCCAAGTGCTAAGAAAGTGCTTTCAAAGTGCTGCAAATGGACAAATTGAGCACCTAGAAGCACCTCCAAGCACTTTTAAACACCTACAAATGCCAGCAAGTGCTAAAAAGTGCCTAACTTTTATGCACTTGCAAGCAATTTAAACCACCTCTGCAAGGATATTAAACACTTTGAAGCACTTTCAACCACTTGCACAGTCCTGCAAATTCTTGAAGGTGCTTCAAAGTGCTTAAATTTGCATCAAAATGCTTTCAAATTTCCTAAAAGTTTATTCTACAATCACTTCATAGCACTTTGACGAACTTTTAACCACTTTTAAGACCCTGCAATCATTTGCAGGTGGATGAAAGTGCTTCAAAGTGCTAAAAAGAGCTTCCAAGTGCTAGCAAGTGCCTTTCAAAGTGCTACAAGTGGACAGATAGAGCACTTGTAGGCACTTGCAAGTGTCAACAAGTACTTGAGTGTTCCAGCAAGTGCTCCAATGTGCTTGCAAGTGCCTGCTGCTAGGGCCTACATGTCCCCCATTATGGTTGGTTGTGCAATAATCTTCCTTTGTTTTTAATTTTGTACAAAAAATAGTTCACGAAGAAATGGACAGGGAGCTTGGTGAGTTCAGAAGGCAGGCCTCCTTCATGAAGGGATCCAAAAAGTTCATGAATAGAGAGGGCAAGGTCCTACTTGTGCCCACTCCACCTTCCAAGTCTAAATTTAGTGTGGATACTATTTTATTGTCTGGAAATTGTGTGGCATGTATATGCGGCCGGTGTCTTTCACCTGTCATGTGCCCACATATACCATTCGTTCTGCTTTTCAGTGGTCAGTGCGACTGATCCCAAGTGTGTTGTACTAGACTATAAATGGGAGATACCCCATATAGCAAGATGCTGGGCAGTTGGGAATTCTTATGAGGATCTTGAAGGTAGGTTGATCATTTTATACAACAAAACTGCTGCTAATCTATGGTGGAGACTGATTGTGTGTGTTGGTTCAGCTGAGCCAGTGGCTGAGAAAGAAGCTTCCACATCGTCCATGCACGATGTGCACGAGGTCTTTGACCTTGACGCCATGCTGCTAAAGTACAAGAACTTTGAAGGTGGGAAAATTGTTGAGGGTGGTGACCGAGACATTCTGAAGGAGACAACTCCGTCCGCAAGCAACCAAGGTAACGTCAGTTTTGTATACCTGTCTCCTCCAATGTCTGAATCATGGTCACCATGTTCATTGTGGTCACAATATGATACCCAGGTATTGATTC
Organism: Adiantum capillus-veneris; assembly: GCF_014529385.1. Lineage (NCBI taxonomy): Eukaryota > Viridiplantae > Streptophyta > Polypodiopsida > Polypodiales > Pteridaceae > Adiantum > Adiantum capillus-veneris. The sequence continues at coordinate 122,864,599 of NC_140948.1, forward strand.
CTGTAAGGAGGATAGTGTAGCTGAGGCAGAGGATCCTGAAATGGAATCAACCCTGCAATTTGTAGTGGTGGAGATGAGAAGAAGAGAAAAAAGTAGATGGAGGATGAGCTGTCCCAGGACCCCAAAAAGAGTACTGGCATACTCCCGCCAAAAAACAAAGCATGCAAGAAGCTTTAGCTTCTTGAAGCTTTGTATCTTTTTTTTCATGCTATCTTTTTTAGATTGCAGCTTTGTATCTTTTTTCTTAGCAATATAAATTCAAGTATTCTCTCTTAGTTTCTCTCCATTTGTGCTCTATAGTTAAAATTCGTTTGGTTGGCTCAAAACCCTCGCCGCCCACTAATGAGGTAAAGCTCATTGATCGCCAGCTTCCTTGCCACGAACCAATGTCTCGCTTCCCAATCCATAGAGATTTGGTAGTAATTGTAGATTTCAACAATGTGCTTGCTCGTGTGCATGATAAGCGCAAAGGATTGGAACCGCCAGATGTAAATACGTTGTACTTTGACAAAGGAAAGGGGGATGATAACGTCACCTACTATGTACGAAACGATGCAGAATTATTCTTGCTTGGACTCAGCCACATAGCAGAGACTTTTCTATGGTCGTCGTGCGCCTGCCACAATCTTGAGAAGGGTATGGACAAGTGCCTATCTCTGGCCAAGCGTTGTCTGAGTGGGTGGTTGGCACAGAACTGTTGCCATGTTAGCAGTTGGGAATTTGGAAATCCCCCAAAGCAAATTTTTTCAAAAAACTTGAAACCTTTTGGCACCTCTTTTCTAAGTTCAATAAGTCTAACACTTTAATGCTAGATGATTCCCTTTATAAGATGTACTTCAATGATCTCAGTAACTTTGTCATTCTGCCTGGGATAGAAAAGCAAAATGAGAAGCAATGGGAAAATTTCCTCAAAGAAGATGTTGCCTCATTTATAATATAGTGGGCTGAGACTCCTGACAAAGCCAACACTATTAGGGAATGTCCATTTGATTCCAGGACGGATGAACTTGCACAAATGAACTGGAATCTGGCACATGGAATAGTACGGACACAACAGAAAATTCTTGCACTGAAAATTCCAGGTCCAATAACCAATTATAAGCAGCCCGTCGGCATGAATGGCCAGAGAAGTCTACTAACTTACTGACTTTACTCTTTGAAAAATCTAACTCCCTATAAAGAAAATTGTTCTTGTGTTTAAACCTGAATATACTATGAAGAATTTTGAAAGTCAACTGTTACTATTGCTGTCAACTAGATTGGGTGTTAAGTGTTGGTTAAGTGGTCAAGTGGTTCAAAGTGGGTGGTGGTCAAGTGGTCAATAGTACTTCTCAAGTAGTATAAAGTGATTCAAAGTGTTGGCAGGTGGTCCTAAGTGGTCCAAAGAGTTGGTGAAGTGGTTCATAGTGCTTGTTAAGTAGTATAAAGTGTTGGACAGGTGGTCCAAAGTGGTCTAAAGAGCTGGCCAAGTGGTTTAGGTGGTTGTTAAGTGGTGGTCAAGTAGTACAAAGTGCTGTCTAAGTGGTTCATGGGTTTGGTCAAGTGGTTCAAAGTGCTGGTCAGGTGGTTCAGAGTGCTTGTCAAGTGGTATAAAGTGCTAGCCAAGTGGTTCAGGGGGGGTGGTTAAGTGGTTCAAGGGGCTTGTCAAGTGGTATAAAGTTCTAAAAAGTGCTAGTCAGGAGTTCCTAAGTGGTCCAAAGAGCTGGTCAAGTTTTTCAAGGGGCTAGTAAATGGTGGTTAAGTGGAACAAAGTGTTGTCCAAGTCGTTCAAGGGGTTGGTCAAGTGGTTCAAAGTGTTGGCCAGGTGGTTCAGAGTGCTTGTGAAGTTGTATAAAGTGCTAGCCAAGTGGTTTAGGGTGTGGTCAAGTAGTTCATAGTGCTTCTCAAGTAGTATAAAGTGCTTATAATTGTTGTTCATGTGGTCCTAAGTGGTGTCAAGTGGTATAGGGGGCTCGTAAAGTGCTCATAAGTGCTTTTAAGTGTTTCTCGGGGTTGGTAAAGTGGTTCAGGGGGGCTGGTAAAGTGTTGGTTAACTGGCCAAGTGCTCATAAGTGCTTTCAAGTGTTTTAAAAGACGTCTCTTATCACTCTACTGTGAAAAGTGCTAGCTTTTTAGCAGGGGTGAATAGCTGTAATTTTAGAGGGAAGTAGTCAGGTGTGTGATACCCCCCCCTCCTCTGAGATTTGATGTAATCTTTCCTGACTCTCTTCAATATAGTTCACTACCTCCTTTTTTTTATTTTAAAAAGTGCTAGCTACTGTTAAAAGTGCAGTCCCAAAGTCAAATTTACAGAGATAAATCTTACAAGTTCTCCTATGGGGGCATGCTGTTATAGATTTTCTCAAATATGTCATTTGACATATCATATACATTATGCTCACGTTCCCTAGGGGACATGGAAAACCTGATGCATTGCACTAGATGGGAGTAGATTAGAACAGTGGGCTTGTTGTCCAAAAGGACATAAGTATCATCTCGACCATTTACCTTGTCATAGAATAGGCCCTCAACCACATACAAATTTTTCTTAATGATGTTGTGTCATTGATCCTTTTCCTATATTCTGGCCACGCGCTTTGTGTTGGTGCATTTTAGGACATAGAAGTTTGCACCTGCCTCCTCTATAGTCACTGCAAAGTTCTGGCCAACCATCAAGGCATCGCTCAGGTCATCGTGGTGGCCAGCATACATGGGGGCGTATTCATCCTCATCCTCGCTCGACGCTTCTCCATCACTTTCATCCATAACTGTGGGTTGTATTTGAAGGTATACCCACCCCTTCACATGATCTTTGTTGGCACATCTCCTCCATTGACCTTTGATGCATGCACCACAAAAGCAAGAGAGTAGATTGTGCCTTGGTTCGTGCATATTCGTGTGTCTATAGCCATTGACAAAGTGCCAGGATTGAGACCCTGTCATGCGCTTCCAATCCCACTCTATAACTCTATCGACATCACCGAGCTTGACCACCCAAAAAGCATGATCAACTTTCTTGCCTGTCAATGGGCATTTATTTCTGAGAGTTGCATTGAGGAATGCAACAACACTTGACGCATTATGCATCTCCCACCCATCAAATGTCAATTGCTCCTATGTAAGGACCCTTTTGACAACTGCACCAGCCCCGTCGTGTTCACCCTTTCCATGGCGTGAAGCAAAGAAATTGTGAGTCATTTCGACACCTGTCATATTGAAGAATGGTGCAACAAAATAGAATGGCCTCCTTGCTTTGAATAGTGATCACACCCAATGTCGCTTGACACTATAGCCATGTCTTTTTAGCCATTCATTGTGCAAAAGAAAACAATGATGCACAAACAAAGTATCATGTGTCTTGTTGTCAGAGATGTAGAAGTGAGTCGTCTTTTGTATAGCACCAAGCGCATCACATAAGTATGAAATGTGAACAAAGATTGTGACCTAAGATGAATACCAATGCATTGACTGGATCTCGTTCTGCACCTTGAAGAGTAACTCTCTGCAAAATCCATTATAGACACCACTACATCATCAGAAAAATTGGCCAAAAACTCCTTGAACACTGTTAGCTGAAGACGGGCAGCCACAGTCAACTGAAGACTGACGAAATGATAAAAGAAGGAAATCCTACGTAGTCATTCCTTGATTAAGAAAACCCATAATTTCACTTGTAAATACTTGGGGCTTGCAGAAGTTTCCAATTTTGTATATTATTTTTGCCATTAGACTAAGTAGGATTTCACTTTGGAACATGAGGTTTTGTATTTGGAAGGTATATATACCAAATTCTAACCTTAATAAACCCCCCCCCCCCCCTGTGTTCATTCTATGAAGTGTCTGTGAGAAGCGTATTCTGTGTACGAGAGAGAGTGAGAGCTTATCTTGACACTACGTGCACACTGGTGGTCGAAATCAAGTACGGAGAAGTGCAGCGTGTTGCACCCGAGAGAGCTACGTGCCAATACCCACAATGCGCGTGTACGGCCCGGCTTCGCGAAATTGATCCACGAGCTATTTCTAGGGATTCGGTAAGCAAACGGTGTCTGTTTTAGCATTTCAGCATATCCACACATTTGTATTGAGTAGAGCTACACATTAGGCACCTTAGTTTTCAGAAACGTCGACCTGCAAAAACATGTTAAACATCCTACGTGATTATGCACTGGGTGTTTACGGGTAGGGTTTTGGGTCACGTACCTTAGGGAGAGTGGCCTATTGGTGTTAATAGGATATACCTCAAGTTTCGTAGCGTTTCAAGAACGTCTAATGGGTATTTGGTTCATGAAAGGGTTGTAGAAAATCTCCTCCTATGCACAATAGTAGGTTGTAACTTAGACATTGGGTAGAGACCTCTATAGGAAGTAGTCAATAGTTGGGCGAGTGTAGGTTGACACCCTATGCTTGCTTCCACGCGCCTACGGGTCGAGATTCGTCCTTAGCTGACAATTCTTGTTAGGTGAGTTCTCGCTATGCTCACGTTTGTCACGGCGTATCGGCCAACATTGGCGCCGTTGCCGAGGACGAAAACCCTAGGTAGGTGACCGAGACTAGTCCTTGAGGATAGGGATTCTCTGGCTTGCCAGAGTCTTATTTTACATTTAGATAGGATTAGAGGGTGGTGGACTCTCTAGGTCTTAGAAGGAGTCTAGGGAGCGTATGGCTAGACTGGATCATCCGTCTTAGGTAGTGTTAGATAGGAGCTAGGTTGTGGTGTGGAGAGTAGGAGTTGAAGTGGTAGATGCGGTGAGAAGATAGCTTGAGAGTCCATGCGAGGCCAAGAAGCAACCGAGGCACCAAAATCACCATCTCACATGATGAGTAGGAGTAGGGTAAGTAGGACATCATGATTTATGATCTGGGGCACTTCATGCATGTTTTATTTGTTGTTAGGCTCATCGAAGAAATATAAAAGACGATAAATTGTGTTTAGAAGCTGCATTGAAGTCCAAAAGTTTCTGTGATTATTGCTGAGAGGTCTACAGAGCATAGGAAAGTCCACTAGCAGAAAAAATTAAATTATAAGACAGTAGACATCCTTCTCGTAGGATGTCTACAAGATGATCTGGCAGGAATTTTGAGAATCTAAGTTGACCAGAGTGTTAAGAAGGAAGGTTTTACCCTATTTTCACCTGGAAAGTGGAAGATTGACCATATCTTGACAGATTGTGGCCAAAAGACAGGAATTGCCAGACATCCTAACCAAATTGTGCCAAGGCATAATTTTGAGACCAAAACCATAGGATGTCTTCATCTGCATGATCTACATGATTTATTGAGTGCATGTGAAAGGTTTCATCTCAATTGGGTGAGAAAATTGGGGTTTAAGCAGACTTTAACGTTTTTTTTTAAGAAAAAAAGGCCAAAATAGCTAAGTTTGGGGGCTTTTGACATTCAAACACAAATCTAAACACAGAGGGTGATCAGCACATCAAGGAAAATCTATGGGCCAAGTTGGGTTAAATTCTGATGTAAAATACATCCTACGCGTAGGATGTCTAATGCATGATTAAAAGGCCAAAATTTATTTAAGACATATCTGACTCTCATATAGCCTTAGACAAACCTCCTAGTCAAGTTTGGTCCAATTTGGAGTTGATTTGACTAGTGAATTCATCAGAACGGACATTAGGCTTCTGAAACAGATTTCTGATCAGTTGACCAGCTGTGAAAAGTGAGAACAGCTGTGAGCTCAGCACATCAAGGGAAAGCTACAGTGCAAATTTTATCTGAAATAGAGCAGCTAGACATCCTACGCGTAGGATGTCTACAGGATCATTTTTAGGACAATATTATATTGTGGACATACAAGGAGGTTCTAGTTGACTAAAGGGTTCCAGAACTTCTTTCAGAAGTGAAATTGGACTTTGTTTGACCTATTTATGGAGCAAAGACGAGAATTAAGACGTTACCTCTAGACTAACAAACACGTAGGTGGTGTACAGTTCAAGATTAGTGGACCTAATCAAGAACATCAGAAGTGTATAGAGTACAGTAGTGGTTGGGATTAACCCTCCAGTTATACCAATCATTACTAAGACCACCTCTAGCGGTTAAATTATTTGATTTGATTGCCAAAATTAAACGCTTGTGTATAGGTATATTTAGCAGCAAAGCAAGAAGTTGTGCAGAAACTGATCCCTTGCCAGGTGAGTGGTTGGATTTGTAAAAATTGCATTGCTAAGTTTGATGAATTGAAGATCAAGAAGACACATTCCAAGAGACCAAAAAGTGGCATGTGATCAAGATAGCTTAGTATCCACTGAGGAGAGTGTAACTCAGGCAAGGCTAGATCCATTAGCCCCAATCATTGAGGAAGGTAGTGATACTGACACTTCATCAGACAAGTCCTTCTTCATGATGGCTAGTCAACAGCCAGGAGGCTTCTCCAGTGAAGGACCAATTCTAGGAGGAAGTACCTCCCAAAATCCTTTGAACAAGGCTAAGTTCACTATAATCTTCTTAGAAAGAACAAACTCTCGGGGAGCCCTAGTTTATTCTGACTATTGGGGACACAAGTGTATTTGTATAGAGGAACTGCCTTCTCAGAGACTAGAGATATTTCAAGTCCCCAAGTAACTGAAACTTATTTCTATTGCCCCACTATGTGACATGATATTCAAGACTATGCAGAGAAATTCATAGTATGTCAAAAGGTCAAGTTTGACAAATAAAAATCCCCTGGATTGCTACAACCTTTGCCAATACTAAATACTATAAACTCTATGGAGAAGTATTGCAATGGAGTTTTTCATTGGCTTGCCAAAGTCCATACATAGAAATAGAAGCATTTAGATGGCAGTTTATCAATTTAGTAAGTAGTCCCATTTTATTCCTTTAAACAAACTATTAAATCACATTGCATATCTACTTTGTTCATTTTCAAATTTTTGAATACAATGATTTACCAAGTTCCATAGTCTCTGATAGAGATCCACATATGACAAGTATCTTTTAGAGGGGACTATTTGAAACATGGTTACATATCTTGATTTCTTTTCAACATAACATCCTCAAATAGATGGCCAAAGTAAACTTATAAATTTGATTATTCTTGATCTTTTTGAAAACTATGTTGGTGAGAAGGACCAAGGTAATCAATGAGAAAAATACTTATATTTCATAGAGTTTGTATACAATGACATGGTGCATACTTCTACAAAAAAGTCTCCATTTGAGATTACTAAAAGTCACCCCAATCCTCAACCTATCTTAGAAATACATCAAAAGATTTTTGCAATTGATGAAAATATTTGTGACATCAAGATAGCTTTTCAAAAGAGGAAAATTCAAGCATAACAAAAATAGCAAAAATGGGTTGTGGATAAGCGTATAAGAAGACCTTTAAATTCTAACAAAGATGAATAAGTTTTGCTTAAATTTCCTAAGGCTTGATTATCTCAAAAGATAGGCAAGAGCTGGTAAGGCAAACCCACAAGATATCAAAAGTTATATGTGAAACTTGTTAAGAGGTACTATGGTCCATGTTGGGTTTGTGGGCTTTGGCCTAGTACCGACAAGTGGTGTGTGAATCACTCCTTCTGCAATCAGCAATCCAGTCATCATAAAACATGTGAGGGCACATGGTCTTGCACAATTGGTAGGTGAGTTCCACAAGAGTCCAAAAGGTGTTTTGTGGCCCTTGAGAGGTGCACGTCCACTAGCAACTTCTATATAAGTAGCCTCTTCTTGTACACAATCCTAAGTGTGTTGTTGCATTGTTGTTCATTGATCATTACTCAAATTATCATTTTTGTCTACACACACTCTCTCTATCTAATCCTAATTATGCCATCTCTCTGTTAGCATCGTTTTAAAACACCACGTGTGTGGAAAGGCCGTAACAAGAGATTTTTCACAACTATCCACCTGCTTTGATTGGGCCTCGTATGTGGAATTAATTGGCCGATTGATCTCGCAAGATTACAGTCCTTTCAAATTTTTTTGCAAAAGTGGAGGAGAAGGAGAGCACGTGTGTGTGTGTGTGTGTGTGTGTGTGTGTCCTTTAATGCAAAGCCTCTTTTCTTTGAGTGTGCACCTCCCTTCTGTTGAAATTGTGGGACAAGCCTCTAAATAAAGAGCAAAAAGGAGGTTTTTTCTTAAGTCAAAGGGGCAAAAGGAATCGCGTTTTTTTTCTGCAAAGCTTGGCTTAAGCTTGGTGCCCAAGATTCTCTAATTACATTCTCACTCATGCAATTTGTGGGAGAGGTTCCATTGCGTAAGAAAAATACAGCAAGACTGTTTGCCATTAGTGGTGCTCACCCTACAGACCTTGTTAAGATGAGGCTTCTCCCCACTCGGCCCTGCTCCAATCGTGTCTTCTTTTGGCTCTAAAGCCTATGTGCCAGCCACTCTCCCTTATGCTCGTCACCTAGTGCTACCCCTCTATTCCCACCCGAACCTCGCTTTTTTTTCTCTGCTCACCTACACATTTTTGCACATAGAATGTTGTTTTTCTTTTTTGTATTTTCTTAAAATTAACCTCATTTTGAAACCCCCCATATAAGACACCTTTCCCACCACACCCTATCCACACGCCCACCACCTGCCCCCCCAAAACCCTAACACAATTTTTGAGCAGGATGATGAATGGCACACTATTAATTACAACTTGACACACTATCTCTTTGTCCAAGGTGCCGTTTTGGGCATGCAAAAGAAGAGCACTTTACTCTTCAATGGTTGTTGCACTACAAATTGATGTAGTAACATTATCGTGACCACATCCACAATAAGAAAAAGGACCTTTTGCTTGCTTTTAGTAGCTTTGGTAGAAAAATATATTTTGGAGTTATTTTGGTTTATAGCAAATATTTTTTACAGGAAGTTATGCTTTGATTGTTCTTGTCGATAAAAACATTAGACAAGGGATGTGATCATGCTTGCGACTTCTGAAAGATTTTTGAGAAGGCTTGAAGAGAAGTTGCTCCAAAAGAAGCAGCAAGAGTCAAAGCTTTTGGAGAATTTTAAAGATCCAGAGAGAAACAATTAGAGTTATGAAATATGCTAGCTCCAACATGGTGAGTCTCATGTAATTGAATCGTGTGGGAAATTAGAGAGCGATAGCTGAGCTTTGTGTGGACTATTGTAGTGCACTAACAGGTGGAGAGACCAAGTGTCATAATAACTAATATCTAATTCTCCTAAATGATTTTCTCATGTTAAATTGATCATTTAATATGGGGAAGTTCCAGGGGAGAAAAAGCTAGAATATTGGTTAAGTTGAAAGACCGGCCACAGTAGGGATCCAAAGGAGGGAAAATAGGGATCCAAAGAGGGGGCCATCTGCAAAAGAGCTATGTGAAACAATGGGCTCCAAAGATCTTAGGGTTCAGCCCATTAAGACTTCCAAAATGCTAAGGTTCCAAAATTCAAAGGTTGTGTCCAAAGGTCAAAAGACTAGGGAAATTGGATGCTTTGTGTGTGACCCAAAAGTCTTCTCAAGGCCTACAAAGGAGGGGGTGAGCCCAAGAAGTAGGGGATGAGAGAGAAACTCACACACACACACACACACACAAGCTTCATTTGTACACAAGGCGAAAGAGGGACACATGTCAGCTCCCTCGCCCATATGCCCACAAGGTGTACTCAAATCCTATTAGATGGCCTTGGAGATGGACCAATGAGAATTAGGCTAGAGTAAGTCTAGTTTAATCAATTTAAAAACACTTGATAAAAGAACCAATGAGAATTAAGCTCTCTTGAAGACTATTGGACAGTCTCCCAAGGGGTCCAATGAGCATTCAACAGCCCAATGGCTTGCCTGATTACTATTGGCCAGGAGGCAAAGAGTCCAATGAGAGTTTGGTTGAATTAATTAATTACCTAAGGCTCTCACAAAAGGGGAAAGGGGGACACATGTCAAAAGGCTATCACTTATGCTGCTTAATTTCCATAGGCTAGGGCTGGGGAGGTCCAATAGGGATGTAGCATGAGCAATTAGCAAGGGGGGTCGACCAAGAGAGAGGGGGGGACTGATTTTCTCAAGGCATTATTCACTTACACACACACACACAATCTCATGTGTGGAGAAATAAGACTCTCTCTCTCTCTTCTCAAGCTTTAATGGAAAGCTTACCAGCTACTCCAAGCTTGTGAGACGGGAGGCCTACACCAACAACTCTTGGTTTTGTGATGCAAATCCAACCAAGAGCCAAGCTTCAATGCATGATCATCTCCTCTACCATGCTAATTACTAAGCTAATCTATGTTAATATGAGTGATTATGTGAGGAGATGTGCATCTTTCTTGTAAGACTACTCCTTCTTCCTCTCAATCTACTCTCATACCCCGCTAGCTCTCACCATCTTCGAAGGTGTGTGAGGTCTTGGGTCTGAGACCATGAGGGAATTGATGTTGTGTTTTATAAGTGTTTTGCTTAGTGCTTGAAGTTTACATCTTCATTGCACTAGCTAGTATTGAAGGAACACAAAGAATTGTATTGTAAAATGTCTCTCTTCATGGAATAAACCATAATACAAAGCCTTTTGGAGGGGGGACCGGCTCCATGTAAATCCGGTCCTCTGAAGTATTGTTCATGCTATCTAACTAGGTGTTATGATTTTAGTTGCTCTCTCTCTCTCCACCCAAGAACTCTCGTTATGCTCATTAGGAATTTATTCTAATGAAATGCTCACTATGTTCATGCTATTTTCTGCTACACACAAGTTACTAGGCCATTAAATGTTACATTGGTATCAGAGCACAAGGTTTCTCTTTTCTTGCTCAAGAAGGGAGGTCCTCAAGCTAGCTATAAATGGTTGGTATTATTAATTTCATGTGAGTAAGTAGAATAGGGATTTTTCAGCCTTGCAGTGCGCCTACCTTCGTGCAGATAACAAGGCATCACTGTCGAGAGCTATGGTCTTAATAGTGGAGTCCTACGAGGCTTGCCTACCACTATTGAGCTATTAGAAGATTGACAGGAGCCGGTGTTGTTTTGGTGTTGAAAAACCCTCTCTTCTATTCATTGCAATTAATGGTCTTCGAGCCACGGGTACAGTAGCTTGAGTGCTTTTTCTAAAGGGGTAAAGAGGAGTAGCAACTAGGGCTTGAAGTACCAAAGTACACCTAAAAGTTGTTAGAATGGCTGACAATAGTAAAGAGAGTGAAATTAATGTTGATAACTTTGATTTTGCTAATGACCAGGCTACTAATGATGCCTCTATGCTAGTTAACTACCTTGTTACTAGGCTTCAACAAGCCATGGGCAATCCATCCCTCCAAAGTGAAGTGCAATGGCAGCTTCGTGCTCATGGGATTTTCCAAGTTCCCCACCATGACGAGAGAACACCTAGGAAGCCTCCTTGTGAGACTTCCAAAAGAGGCCTCTCTCCGATTCGGGAAGAAGAAGAAAATCCCTACAAAGGGCTCAAAAATTTTCTCCCTAATGACGCATCTCCTTCCCAAAGGAGAACTCAAGAGCCTCTATCGAAGGAACGAGAAAGAAGTGAGTCTCCTGCCACCTCGGCGGAGATGGCTCCACAAAGACGGCAGGCTAAACGCTCTCCATCACCTCCAAAACGGAGAAGACCATCGCACACTTCTCCATACCATACTTCAAAGAGGGATGACAAAAATCAAGAGAAGAAAAAGGCGAGAAAGAGGACACCCTCTTCTCCATCTTCTTCATCCTCTTCCTCTTATGAAAGTGATGGTTAAGACAAAGAAGATCAATTCAAGAAAAAGGCGAGAAAGAGGTCACCCTCTTCTCAATCTTCCCTAAATTCTTCATCTTCTGAAGACAGTGATGGTGCAACTTCCATCAAAAACAAGAGGCCATAGGAAATCCTATGTCACGTGGAAGAGGTCGTCCAAGATTAAGAAGTTCAAAGAGGGAGGAAAGAGAATCTCTTTTCTTACCTACGATGGCACCTTTGGTGCTACGGACAAAGTATTGTCCTTTATCCAACAGTTCGATGCAGAATTCGGAGATGAGGGATTCACGGAGTCCTCTAAGCTACGCCATGTAGCTATGCACTTTCAAAAGTCCGCCAGACAATGGTGGTCTACTCTACGGGCCAACGGTGAAGCTCCACGAACATGGAAAGCTTTAAGAGCTTCCATTATGAAGCAATTTTTGGCCACCGATGCCAAAGACAAAGTACTCACCGAATGGCGTAGTTTGAAGCTCTCTCCCTATGAATCCATTCACAAATATGTAGACAAGTTTGGGACTTACAACTCAAAGCCAGTGTCTTCAAAATGTTGGATTTTGAGTAGCAAAAGCAACAATTTTGTGCGGGCTTAACCGAAGAAATGGCGGAGTATGTTAACTCCCAAAGGCCACGTACCTTATCGGCGGTTATACACCATACTATGGTGTCTTCTCGAATCAATTTCCAAACAGGGGCTAAGAGAAATTATAAGCCCGCGGAAAACAAGGGTTCCAATGAGCCTAAGGGGAAGGACAATGTCCAAAAGTCTCCTAAGGGAAACTCTAATAACCACAAAGCTAGGGAGAAGGGAGTCTACAAAGGCAAAAATAAACTCTCTCCTGAAGATCTTGAAGGTTATTGCAAGGATAACCATTGTTTCAAGTGCGGCGAGCAAGGGCATGTGTACCGCGCTTGTCCCCAAAAGAACACCCTCCATGAATTTCCTAGAGCTACCTTGGTCGAAATCCAAGAGGAGGAAACTCACCACAAAGGATCTCCTCTATGCCATGCTTGGGGAAAGGTAAGGGAACATGATTCTTTTATTCTCTTTGACCTTGGTTCTACTCACAATTTCATATCCACAGAGTTGGCCACCAAGCTAGGCATACAAGCTTAAGAGATGGGAGTTGTCCTACCCGCAGATGGAGCTTTAAAGGGGCCAGAAGCTTCAGTCACTCCCTTAATCGGGAAATTGAGGCTCCGTGTCCAAAGCTATGTGGACAAAGAGGACTTATTTATCTCTCCTCTCAAGCACGAGGATGTAATCCTAGGGGCACCATGGTTTGATATGATGGCTGCCAATGTTAAATTACCTGAAAGAAAAATCTACTTTGGGTTCAGGGAGAAAGATATGTACATAGATGCTAAGTAAATGGGTAACACCATACCCATTGTATATACGCAAGCTTTCACTAAGTCAATAAAGAGCTCTATTTCCGTGTACATGAGTTTTGTTAAAGATTCTCAAAATGAACCTAATTCTTTAGCACAAGAAAATAAAGCAACCACAAGGAATTAGAGTTATCCAATTTTCTCAAGGGGTTTCAAGATGTCTTTATTGACGACATCCCTTCTGAACTACCTCCTAAACGAGGCAATGATGACTATACAATTGAACTTCTTCACCACCTAATAAACCTCCTTATAGAGTTTCTCAAGCTCAACAAGAGGAGATTATGTGGCAAGTGCATGAGTTAGTTGAGAAGGGCATGGTTAGGCCTAGCTCATCTCCATTTTGCTCACATGTGCTATTAGTGCAAAAGAAAGATGGCACATACTGTATGTGTGTCGACTATAGAGCACTAAATAGGATCACTATCAAGAATAGGTTTCCCGTTCCACGGGTAGAAGACCTATTTGATAAGCTACAAGGATCGACATACTATAATAGGATTGACCTAAAAAGTGGCTACCATCAAATAAGGATAGTTGATCAAGACATTGTAAAGACCGCATTTCGCACTACGTTTGGTCTTTACGAATACATTGTCATGCCTTTTGGCTTGACCAATGCAACAGCCACATTCAATCGCTTGATGGACAAGCTATTCAGGCCTCACCGAACCTTCACTGGAGTGTTCTTTGATGATATCATCATCTACTCTAATTCATTAGATGAACACAAGCAACACCTCCAGGTAATATTTCAAGTTCTAAGAGAGAATAAACTTTATGTTAATCAAAAGAAAAGTGAATTTTTCTTGCAACAGATTCAATATTTAGGTCACATTATCTCTCGAGATGGCATCCAAATGGATCCATCAAAGTTAGAGGTAACAAAAGGATGGCCTAAACCAAGGAATCTTCATGAACTAAGAAGCTTTATAGGTAAGTGTGCATACTATAGACGCTTCATAGAAAAGTTTTCCCTAATAGCAGGACCATTACATGATCTAACAAAGAAAAATGTTAGGTACACATGGTATGCCAAGGAGAACAATGCTTTTGAAAAGCTTAAAGAAAAGCTTATTTCTTAACCTGTGCTTACACTATCGGATCTCTCAAAGCCATTTGAGGTCCAATGTGACGCTTGTGGTGATTGCCTTGGAGCTCTTTTGCTCCAAGAAGGGCATGCCATAGGCTATGAAAGTCGAAGTCTCAACCTTGTTGAGCAAGCTCTAAGCATATACGAAGAGGAACACCTTGCAGTTCTACATGCCTTAGACTCATGGAAGCACTATTTATTGGGGACTCCTTTCATTCTGCGAACGGATCACCAAAGTCTTAAGTACTTCATGACGCAGACCAAGCTCTCCGCCTAACAACTGAGGTGGGCAAATTTCCTTTCGCAATTCCATTTTCATATTGCTCACATTGCTGGCAAGCATAATCAAGTAGCCGATGCACTCTCAAGACGGCCGAGAATGAATGCGGTTTCAGTAGCAACTCACAATGGTCTATCTTCTATGATAGATGAGTATGCTATTGATCCTGATTTTAGAGATGTGATTTCAGCCCTTGCACTAGGGAAGAAAGAGGAACCATTTACATTACAAGATGGTTATCTTCTCTATGGCAATAGACTATGCGTTACTAACTCACTCCGTGAGAAAGTAATGTATGAATCTCATGCTCCTCCTTATGCGGGGCATAGAGGGATTTAGTCTACCCTAAAGGGGATTGAAACATATTTCTATTGGCCTACCATGAAAGCAAACATACAAGAGTATGTTTCTAAATGTGTGGTATGCCAAAAGACAAATTTTGATAGAGGGAAGCAACCTGAATTGCTTCACCCTTTTCCAATCCCTAATTCATCGTGGGAGACTCACATATCCATGGATTTTATCTTTGGATTTCCTAAGTCTATCCATGGGAATACGGGAATATGGATGATAGTAAACAGGTTCAGTAAACAAGCTCATTTTATGCCTATCAAAAAGACTATCAAAGCCCATCAAATGGCAACCCTCTTCATTTCACAAATCTTCAAGTACCATGGCTTGCCAATGTCCATAGTGTCGGATACAGATCCTAGAATGACCAGTAATTTCTAGAAGGGTCTCTGTGAGAATTTAGGAACAAGGCTAAATTTCTCTTCGTCCTATCACCCACAAACGGATGGCCAAAGTAAAATAGCTAACCTAACAATTCTCAATATACTAAAAGCCTATATAACGGAAGTATATCAAAGATCCCAATCGGAGAAGTACTTACCCTTAGTGGAGTATGCCTACAAAAACACTGTACATACTTCCACGGGAAAAGCACCTTTCGAGGTAATTGAGGGAAGATCAAAAAGGCCCCTGCTACTTAAGGTACATGAGAAGATCTTCACTGCAGATGAATAGAACCGAGACCTATAAGAATCTTTCCAAAAGATTAAGGATGCTATCTCTATCTCACAACAAAGGCAAAAGGCTGCTGCTGACAAGCACAAAAAAGCCCAAGCCTTTAAGGAAAATGATTGGGTCTTATTCAAATTTCCCAAGGCTCGATTAAGGCACACGAGGGGAAAGAATCCTTCGGGACACCAAAGTACTATGCTAAGTTAGCAAAAAAGGTAATATGGTCCCTTCCAAAATCTTAGGCCAATCAATGAGATGGCCTATCAACTCAAGTTGCCCAACCATTGGCTAATACACAATGCTTTTCATGTGAGCTTATTAAATCCTTACAAAGGAGAGACACCTCAAGAACCTACTATAGAAGACCCACCAGAGATCGAGGACCAAGAAGAGGTGCTGCAGCCCGAGTCCATTCTCCGACATGAAGACAAGGTACTAGGAGGCGGTAAGACTATCCGACGATATCTTATTAAGTTTAAGAATTATCCTTTTGAAGATGCTAGATGGATGCAAAGCATACAATCAAAGGATAACCTAAACCTTGTCAATGCTTACAATGCTTTCCTAGAGTAAGAAAATGTACAAATGTTTAAAAATGAACAAAAATGAAGTAGTATGCATGCTGAGATCAAGTTTGCGGAGACGACGTCTCCCCAACACCAAGTAGAGCTTGTTACTCTACTATGGAATAATGATAGGACTAACGTGCAGACATGCTTGTGGCAGCTTAGGCTCTCAAGCACCAAATGGACTAGTCATCCATTCTGGAATGATGTTCTAGGGTAACATAGGGATCCTTTACCCGCTAGCAAAAGGACTAATGAATATGCTTTATCTTCTCTACCCCATAGTCACGGACGACTATGATTTCAAGAGAGAGGTAATGTCATAATAACTAATATCTAATTCTCCTAAATGATTTTCTCATGTTAAACTGATCATTTAATATGGGGAAGTGCCAGGGGAGAAAAAGCTAGAATTTTGGTTAAGCTGGCAGACCGGCCACAGTAGGGATCCAAAGGAGGGAAAATAGGGATCCAAAAGGGGGGGGGGCATCTCCAAAAGAGCTATCTGCAACAATGGGCTCTAAAGACCTTAGGGTTCAGTCCATCAAGACTTCCAAAATGCTAAGGTTCCAAAATTCAAAGGTTGTGTCCAAAGGTCAAAAGACTAGGGAAATTGGATGCTTTGTGTGTGACCCAAAAGTCTTCTCAAGGCCTACAAAGGAGGGGGCGAGCCCAAGAAGCAGGGGATGGAGAGAAACTCACACACACACACACACACACAAGCTTCATTTGTACACAAGGGGAAAGAGGGACACATGTCAGCTCCCTAGCCCATATGCCCACAAGGTGTACTCACATCCTATTGGATGGCCTTGGAGGTGGACCAATGAGAATTAGGCTAGAGTAAGTCTAGTTTAATCAATTTGAAAACACTTAATAAAGGAAATAATGAGAATTAAGCTCTCTTGAAGACTATTGGACAGTCTCCCAAGGGGTCCAATGAGCATTCAGCAGCCCAATGGCTTGCATGATTCCTATTGGCCAGGAGGCAAAGGGGTCCAATGAGAGTTTAGTTGAATTAATTAATTACCTAAGGCTCTCAGAAAAAGGGAAAGGGGGACACATGTTAGAAGGCCATCACTTATGCTTCTTAATTTCCATTGGCTAGGGTTGGGGAGGTCTAGTAGGGATGTAGCATGAGCAATTAGCAAGGGGGGTCGACCAAGAGAGAGAGAGAGAGAGGGCTGATTTTCTCAAGGCATTATTCACTTACACACACACACACACACAATCTCATGTGTGGAGCAAGAAGACTCTCTCTCTCTTCTCAAGCTTTAATGGAAAGCTTACCACCTACTCCAAGCTTGTGAGAAGGGAAGCCTACACCAACAACTCTTAGCTTTGTGATGCAAATCCAACCAAGATCCAAGCTTCAATGCATGCTCATATCCTATATCATGCTAATTACTAAGCTAAGCTATGCTGATATGAGTGATTATGTGAGGAGATGTACATCTTTCTCGTAAGACTACTCCTTCTTCTCCATCTACTCTCATACCCCGCTAGCTCTCACCATCTCCGAAGGTGTGTGAGGTCTTGGGTCTGAGATCGTGAGGGAATTTATGTGTTTTATAAGTGTTTTTCTTAGTGCTTGAAGCTTCCATCTTCATTGCACTAGCTAGTAATCAAGGAACACAAAGAATTGTATTGTAAAATGTCTCTCTTCATGGAAGAAACCATAATACAAATCCTTTTGGAGGGGGGACCGGCTCCATGTAAATCCGTTCCTCAATTGTTGTCAATTGCTTAATTTCTTTCTCTTTTGAAGTATTGTTCATGCTATCTAACTAGGTGTTATGCTTTTAGTTGCTCTCTCTCTCCACCCAAGCACTCTTGTTATGCTCATTAGGAATTTATTCTAATGAAATGCTCACTATGTTCATGCTATTTTCCGCTACACACAAGTTACTAGGCCATTAAATGTTACATCAAGCATGGAGAAGAGAGAGCAAAGCACGGTGAAATTGGAGAGCTTCATCAATGAGTGCAGCAATCAAGAGGAGCGAGAGCTTTTGGAGGCTGTTTTAATTGGAGACCAAAATTAAAGAAAAATAGTGCATGTAGGTTATCAATAGGTAGCTCCTGCTACACAAGGAGCTTTTGACATATTACCATATAGAAAAAATTATAAATTTACTAGATAATTCACTAGTTTGAATATACGCAACTGTGAGACACTTTCTAGTTGGTCAATATCTGAAAAAAATAAAACAATTAATCGGTAAATAGGCGCTAACTCAGTATAGTATCATTCGATCTAATTGTCATTGGGACATCAAAAATTGACAATCAAACTATGGTGTATTGCATCATAATAAGAGAGCGGCTATCATTAGATGGATTGCAATGATTCTGACTTAATAGAGAAGACAATCGTCAAGGCAAACCAAGCTTTTGTGCAGGCTGTTCAAGATGAAGAAAAACAAACAACTGCACTTTTGTACAAGGAAGAAGCAACTAGTTCTGGCAAGCAAAATATGATCACATTCAAGCTGCTGAGAGACTCTGACAATAAAAAATTTACAGAGTTTGAGAGTTTGCAATCAAGAGGTGCGGCGGCAGTAGGTGTTCGTGCTCCCCTTCCTGTAGATGCTAGTTACATGAGTGATCTACAAGCCTCCAAAATTTCTCTTTGCAAAGATTTCTACCTTCAAATGTCAAAGAGGAGGCAAAAACTATTGACATACAAAAGAAACACTTCTGAAAATCATTGTTGGTAGGTTGCAAGAACTAATGGCATACGAAAGAAACACAGACACAAGCATGGATGTGAGCACAACAGCCATGTACTTGGTTCAGCAAAGCCAAGGTTTTCTTCAACAACAAAGAACCCTACAAGAAGTTAAAAAGTGAAATTCTCAGTAACAATTTCGAGGCTTGTCCTTGCCTAAAGAAAATACAGTTGTTTGGGGACATGAAGCCATGGTAGCATCCATATGACAAAACACCAACAGCTCCATTGACTATTATGTCTTTCAATATATTTCATGTCCTCAGCCTACATTTACCTGCATTTTAAGCCACCATTAAGATATATGCACACAACTCAAAGAGACATGGCCAACAAGCATCCAAGCTTCATTCATACAATTACATAAAGCATGTATAGATGTGTATTTTATAAATGAGAGTACGGATATACCATACTTTGGCATGTTGACCAAGTTGTTTACCTTGCATGTATTCAAAATTGGCAGCACCCAAATGAGCTTGGCAAGCAAGTGAAGGCCACATCAGTATTAGACAGTGCAAGGGCGGCACTGATGGATTTGCCGGTAGCTCCCCAACCCGTCCATGCATACTGCAGAGGTCACTCGGGAAAAAGCAACATACGATATGTAATTGCAACATGAAGGTTATTCCTTATAGTAATCCTATTCCCAACCCTTTGGCAAACCCTGCTTTGATTCCCCGCTTCTTGAAAGATTGCACAACATCTGAATAGAATTGATATTCTTTTTCTCTCCAAAAAAAGAGTACACTAACCTCATTTGTGCAATACCCTGCAAGAGATATATATGTACATTGAATCACCAGGCAGGGGAACACATCCTTGATGCACGCACAAGTGTAATAAAGGGTCTAACCTCAAAAGCCACTTCCCTACTCGTGAGTATGTCCCTTGGTTAATAAAGGGTCTAACCTTGAAAGCTGCTCGTGAGTATGTTACCTTGGTTTCTAGCAGCAATTCCGATCATCACATATGCACAAAATCCTCTGGCCAGCACAATGACTGGCAGCACGGCCAAAGTGATCAGAGATGACTGCCACACAGGGAGAAAAGCAAGCACCATACCACACACAAATTGACCCATGTGCTAGAACAAGTTCCCTGTCAGTAAAAAAAACACAAAAACCACAAGCATGCTCAATGAGTTTGCACCAAAAAAAAAAAGTTGAAATGACACCTGTACAAGAGAACTAAGAAGTTCAAAAATTGAACCTTAGATCACAATCGGCTCTTGGACAAGATTGGTATCACTTGGAAATCCAGCTACAACTTCAGCAGTAGATATATTGATGTTAAAAAAAGCTCACGTCTCGCGAAAGTAGCGCTTTCATATAGTGAATCCTTAATCATGCAGCTTGTTTTTGTCCGGTGAACATCCACATTGAGACCTCTACAATACACAATAGAATGTCTTTTTTATTTTCAAATAAATTGTACTTGGGACGTTCTATCCTAATTATCCAAATGCTAAGTGCGAATGAGAATGTAGTCTTACCAATCTATCCAGTCCCAAACAGCACCAAGATCAGGTAGAATAATAGAGTGCATACTACCAATAGTCACCAAGGGGAAATGTTTCAGTCAAGGTGATGAATATAACATCACTTCATGTCATCGATACTAAAGACAATGTAAACTTTGAATCATTAAATCAGGCTCTTTGATTGAACAATCTTCAATGAAGCTGTTCAAAGAAAATCAGAAAACTAGAAATAAAATTAGAGAAACAAACACATAATTGGAAAGTGGAGCCTTCCAATGTCATTCCTTTACCTTGTTGTTGTTGATTCTAACACAAGGAATAGTAGGAAACCAAAGCTATTACTGACCTTGCAGACCTGCTTGGCCATGCCATCAAAGTTTGAAAAGCTGCAGATCGAGTCCATGAGCTTGTCGAGGAAAAGAAGAAACATGGGCCATGCACTAAAAACGCCAAAGTCACCAGCGAGCATTCTCAGTATGGGATGCTTGACACCCCTGCTTCGAAGCTGGCGATGACTCTTTGCCACCATGCTTGCTTGGGCTGCACCTTGCACGCACAATGATCTCCATCCATCGTGGCAGGATTTTTGGCCACAGAGCTTCTTGAAATTCTGTGCAAGCATACCTTTACCTCCAAAGATTAAAATTTGAGATACACAATTTAGCCTGGAGAAATATGGTGTAAAAGCAACCGTCTGCAAAAGGACAAGGGTAAGGTCCCTGTCACACTAGGGCAAGGAATGAGTGGCCAATCTGAGGTGTCCGACAACATTGGCAAAACAAAAAGGCAAAAGATGGCCTTCGACCCGAAAGATGGCCTTCAACCCGTGTCCAAGGGGCGGCCTCACCCCATCGGCCAACTTTCCAAAATGTGTGGCCAACTACAAAAAGCAACGCATAACTGAGGAGGAGTGGATTTGAGCTTTGACGGCCAGCACCGAACACGGACACTCTACCACTTGGCTATTCACGATTCGTTGTTCATGTGAATGCCGCGGTCGAGATGACGGCAAAGGTTAAGGAAGTGATGATAATGGAGATTGTAGCAGACATGATTACGATTGTAGTAGATTGTAGCAAAAGAGCTCACGATGATATTGTTAGTCAGGGACTCTTGAAAAAAAAACGTTTTGCTTAGCACTGCCTTGGTCGATATGTATGAAAAATGTGGTAGGGCCAAGAAGCTCTGAGCTATTTTCAACAGATTCAAAGTGAGCGCATCTCTCCACATGCAATCACCACCTATGCTTGCATCTTGAAGGCATGTGGCATCTTGAACTTGAGTTATAGAATTTCACGAGTCATGGATCATGGCTGCTTTGTGCAACTTGGAGGCTTTCGTGATCAAAAGGAAAGGATTGTTCATGTGTTGCAAACTGCCACACGTATGATTATTAATCCAAAAGATGTCGTGAAGAGAGATCAAGAGGTATTAATTAAGTCGTTTCTAGTCATTGCTCTAGAGACACAGGGTAGACTCGGTCATAATGCAACCTAGCACTAAGAAAAATCATTAGAAAAAAAACTTCATCCAGCATGGATGACATAGCATATGGGCATTTAAACATAAGAAGAATTAAAACCTATCAAGTATCATAGCTCATGTGCTAGAGAAACTACTTATCGGACCCAAGAAGTTGGTCAATCCCATGATTTTAGAGCAATTAAAAGATTACCACCGACTGTACCATCTCCAAATGGATACACCGTGATCTCCGACATCCCTCCCGCTTGAGACCGACACCAAGACAGGACTCCTCTTGCTCTTCAATGCCAACTCAAGGGGGTGATAACATTCACTTTCTCTCATATGGATCCGTTAGCCCCGAAGAACCTTTGCTTACTGGTCAAACTTACCAATTGAAGTCATCATACTAACTTTGAACTCAACCTTCCAGGGTCAATTGGTGGGAGCTCTCTAATTCACCCTTGGTTCAAGGTCATTGACGCTTTTTTTTTGGTTATGACTGAGCAAAGAGGTCAATGCGTTCCCCTAAGGTGAGTGTATTATAATTTACACGAATCCCTCGATCCCAAGTTGTTCTCCCGCTCCGTAGATCGGAATCCCATTTCCCCGCAACATAAAATTAGGTTCAACTTTCCGGCCAACAATTAACCCTCCGGAATCCGTCCACCCACCAAACCGTTTGATAAATGCACCTTCCCAAGGTAATACTATGATACTAAAAAACAACATTCCAATCATGTTGAATCAATAATACATTTTAAGCATTTGAAAGCAGTATGCAAACTATTGCATACCCTTGCGAATGTGCATTTATCAGGTCGTTCCCACCTTTTTCCTTTATAGAATATTTTTACTTCCTTCTTTCTTTTAATATTAGTTAAATTATCTAGTTATCTTTCAAGCAATCACATATACTCCTCCAGGCATATCCCTATCCTCGTCCCAGGACTCGGGTATCCTGTCTCCTCCGCCTCGTGTAGAGGCGACACCTTTACACATTTTTCAATTCTTATTTTTCTTTATTTTGTGCGGAAAAGGCTTCAAACATAATCTACTTTAGGTTTTTTTTGAATGAATAATCCCGAGAAGAAGAGCAAAGGTCCGGCTGATGAGGACAATTGCGGCATGCCAATGTAGCACTCCTCTTTAGGAGGTGCACTGACATGCGCTCTTCTTCTCTCTCTTTGGATCTCTGTCTCTGAAATTGTGCATAGCTTTGATTGTGTGGATATGTGATTCATCAGGTACATAGATTTGTGGATTTTATGGTCTGAAGTATGGTATTTTTTGTAGCTTGCAGGGTCTTCCATGCCTCCGTTTGTACCAGTGGTATCAAAGCCTGACAAAACACTCTTGGTAGTACAACCATGATACCCATGAAGAGAGGCATGACGATCATATGTAAAGCTAGGCCATCTTGATCCCTCTTGCTTTGGTTTGGTGTGTTCATGATTGCCGTCATTGCCAACATATCCATTGTATCTATCCGTAGAATCATCATGCTCTTTGTGAGTCCTTTCGTCACCATCCTTCTAATGATGATTGACCTGGGAGACGGTAGAAAGACAAAGAGACCATGACAAAGGACAAATATCCCTGTGGTGATGATCCCTTCTATAATCGTCCTCTATCATGGTCTCTTCAACTTTCACACCTTCTCCCGTGTCAATCATGTCTTCTGCGATCTCCATCATTGTGTCAATCATATTTACTATGTTCAATTTTCTAGGACCATCTTTTAAAATCTTTTGATACACTCAATTGTCAATGTAGGTGATCAAAAAAGCATGAAGCATAGCTTGGTGCATTAAAGAACTCGTGTGCACATTATATGGTGCAAGTTGCATCGAAGAAATAGGTTGCAGAGCATGGAAATTTCCAAAGTCATTATGTCACTACCATCCACTTATTGCATGCATGGTCGAAGGATGAATCGTACAAGAGGCATTTGTTTACATTTTAGAGTATTTGGCACAGTTGATCCCTTAATGCCTCGCATGTGGTCAAATGACGAGGATACAGGATGACTGCATACCTACCAAGTAGAAAGGGGAAATCATTTAGCATGGACATGGATCTTTGTTGAGTCATCAACAACTTTTGCATCCTTAATGCAAAGGTTATGACCAAGGGGGTGGATTTGTGGAAAATTACAAAGGCAAGGTGTTTGCAAGAGAGGGAAGCATGGAAGCAAGCTCGTGGAGGTAGGAGGGCACCCCCAGTTCCTCGACACCTTGCATGTTTCCCAGATCTTATTAGTGTCGAGTGGGCACTAATGAAGTAGAGATCGTCTTTGATCCTCTCCCACCTACGTAACTTTGGATGAGGGTGAGACAGGGGATGGAGAGATTGATGATTTGAGTCCCAATGTCATCAATCTCAGCGAGGATGATTTTCATGATGATGATGACATTGCCCCTAGTAAGCTCTACTCGGTCAATCATCAAACAACAAGTCAACAAATCGAGAGTCAATTCCAACTAACCTAGCCCTTGATCACATGTCTAAATGGCTAGTTCATGGTAGCAAAGTGTGAAAACATGATGGATATGACAATGAAGGCAAAGGGCTCCTTGCAACTGCTAATTAGCTAAGAAATGTTGGTTTCCATGTCCCCTCCCATTTACAAGAGAATGAGGAAGATTCTTGAAAAATTGCAGGCCACTTGCACATTGTTGCAAGATAGAGCTTGAAGAAACTAACATACGTGCCACCATCTGGTAAAATATGGACACACTTCAATCTATCTTGTAGGATGTAGGTAGAAAACGAGGGGTTCCACTTGTAAAACAGGCTTTGTCTGTGTTTTGCTATAATGAGATGAATCGGCTACCTCAATTCGGCGTGAGCGCCAATCCAAAACATGATGGATGATGTTGTGGAGATCGCTCTTGTGGGCATATGCGAAGTCCAAGAAAGTAGTGCCCATGCCTCGGCAGAAGATGTTGTCCATGTTTTACTTCTCATCTCTGATGATGTTTGCTTTGCATGTTGAGGTGCATGCATAACTCTGGGATGGAGCTTCCTCTTGGTATTTTCATGTTTATCCATCTACATAGCTATTGTTTCATGTTTTAATCTCTTTTTTTTATTTTTCAAAAATTTGAAATAATGTTCTCTATTTTTTTCATAAACAAAACAGTGGAAACTCAAGAACGTTTAAGCGCTAAAGCGAGGTCGGTAATCAGCAAGGCAATGTGTGCGGCAATATCACAGTATGCTCACAGTAATATTCGCGGTATGTTCGTGGTAATATCCGCGGCAATACTTGAAATGAAAAAAAAAATGCTCCCGTCCCCCTTTCTCTTCTTTGATCGTCCCATTTTGGACTCTCTCTCTCTCTCTCTCTCTACGAAATGTGGTAAAAGTTCATAGTAAATAAGTTGAGAATTTTATAGTGATTACTATATAGTAATTGCATTGAACTTAGGATTTGCTACTTCTAACTAGCAAGTCAACATAGTTACTATATAGTAATTGTGTTGGACTTGGGATTTACTACTTATAACTAGCAACTCTGCGTAGTTGCTATATAGTAATTGCATTAGACCAAGAATTTACTCTTCTATGTAGCAACTCCACACAGTTACCATATAAGAAATCTAGAAGTACTTAAAAGTTACTAGTTCCATCTAGCAATTATAGACCTATCATATAGGAAGCTATTACTTTGCTAGTTCAATCTAGCTAAAAGCTCCTTACTTCCTACTTCAATCTAAGAAGTACATGGAACCCAAAGCTAATTTCTATATGGTAACATGTCAAAAGCTCCTTGTGCTACTAGCTAGTCAGCCAACTGCCCGTGGCGGTAGGAGAAAAAAAAAGGAGAGAAGATCAATATGGTGGCTGATACAGGAGTCCGCAGGCATCGGCACAAGCCATCAAGAGGTGAGAGATAAGGTGAAGGTGTCCAAGGATGTCGCAGACGGCCGTGTCAGCGCTGAAAGTGACGGCACGAAGGTGGAAACAGAGAGCGAGACGGTTTGCCAGGCGGTCACAGCGGCAGTCAAGGCCCGAGACATTTAATTGGTCTTTATTGACCAAGTAGAGCCCGACTTCTCTGGCTAATTAACTTCCCTGAGGATAGCCCTCGCCTGGGACCGACATGCCCCAAGCTTATTCCTTGGATTTGTCAGAGGTTTGGTTGCAGCCTTGTGAATGCAAAACCGATGCCAATAGCCAGTAGGAGATTTGATCAGGATAGTAGACAGAGGAGGCAAAGAGCCATCAATACCAACGTTGCTATTGTGTTGAAAGAGGAGCGCGGGCAGACACGCAAGCGCCGAAGAAGCAAGGCGCTGCAGTATGCAGGGATGGAAGCATGAGTTGAGGCAAAAGAGATGGGAGGAGTGGGGTGGGTTTAAACCCCCCATCCCGCATGCAGTTCAAGGTGGCATCAAAGGTCTAGGCTCCTAGAATGGCCTTGAGGTGGGGACCTGCAGCCCTCAAATAGAGAAGGTGCACCATCCCGCAATTCAAGGTGCAACGGGCCAGGTACGCTTATGCTGCTATGTGGCATGCGGCTGTCCACTGACTCCGGAGCTATGCCCATTAATGTTCAAGGCAAGCTCTGGCAGCGATGCAATTTGCATGCTACATTGGCAGCCCACGAAGGAAGAGGACATACATGGCGATGCCATTTGCGTGCTGCATTGTCAGCCCGCAGTGGAAGAGGAAGTGGAACTAGAAGAGAGGATCTCCATCTGTTGAGCATGCAATTATGGCCATGTGGCGGCTACTCCTCTCCTTTTAATATAGATATAGATATAGATAGATAGATATAGACAGATATATATGGTTTGTCTGCAATGTGTCCTTTCTCCTATGCGAATCTCCAACGACGTTAAAATTCTCTTCTTCATGTTTTTCTTCTTCTCTTGTGTGGTGCCCACATTGAGCATAGCACTAGGCCTACCATTTCTATATGTCACACCTGCATGAGGAGATGGGGTCGATCTACGGTGGGATAATTCAGCACAGTAGATCTCAGACAAAGAAAACTTGAGAAAACCATAAACTGAGGTACTCGAGATTACTTCTCCCTCCTTGGCCCCCGTCACACCTCAAAGGATCAAACCCATAGCCTGGGCGATAAGATCCATGAGCCCTATCCAAATCGCCCATGCATGTTGCTCATAAAATGTAGATGTTCCACTTGCTTTTTGAGGTGCAAACACATTGCAACAAGGAAAAGTAAACTCGGGCACAAAAGTTTATCGGAGTTTACTTTTGCGACAAGATCTATGGTGTCAAATTAATGCCATATCTAAATTGATTGGGGCCTTAGATCCCATCTCCACGTGCCCGTGTTAGATATAGGTAAGGCTAGGCATAGCCGAGGATTGGGTGTGAAGGGACAGAGGTGGGATTTGGTGACGCGTGTCACTAGAATCCCTCTCCATATTATAGATACTAGTGCAACCGGCGGCTCTGCCGCCTCTCTCTCT
The DNA here is from genome assembly GCF_014529385.1 of Adiantum capillus-veneris. NCBI lineage: Eukaryota > Viridiplantae > Streptophyta > Polypodiopsida > Polypodiales > Pteridaceae > Adiantum > Adiantum capillus-veneris. The sequence continues at coordinate 122,891,717 of NC_140948.1, forward strand.
CTCTCTCTCTCTCTCTCTCTCTCTCTCTCTCTCTCTCTCTCTCTCTCTCTGCGTCACTGTGTTCCCGGACGCTGCAGGCGACACCCACCGGATGCAGGAGAGACTGACGCGTGACAAGAAGGGGGGGGGGGGGGGGGGGGGGGGGATTCGCTCCCCCTTTATCTATTAGTATAGATGGAGGTGGGATTTGGTGACACATGTGAGTAAAATCCCTCTCCATATTATAGACTATTGGTCCGATAGGCCGATTTGTCCCACTTCGCCTTTGGCGAAAGAGAGAGAGAGAGAGAGAGAGAGACACTTTTGCACTTTAACAGCAGACACCTTTGCAAATTGCATCAACCCGTTTGGTAGCCCCAAAGACATTACACTTACATCCATTTTATTGGCCTTGGTTTTAATGTCAACAAAATGAGACATTTGAGGGTTATGCAAAAAATTAAGGTATTTATCAGTATTTATAATTAAAATACCCAAACTTTGACCTCAAATGTATGAAATTACAATTGGGATTCTCATTTTCAATCAAGAAATTCACACTACAAAAACAGAGATATGTGTGCACTGAATTGTCATAGAATTTAGAGTTAATAGGTGGGAGCCTTGTAATTTTGGCTCATCTTTACTTGTTTTTCCTTCCCAACATGACAAGTTGCATTCCACACTATGTCCATCAAATTTTTTCTTATGCTTACAAATATATAACGTATATCACATACATGTCTATCAAAGCTCCACCAAGTACAAAGTTGTTTTCCAATTCTCCATGATCATTGGAGTGTATGCCTTAAAAATGCAAGCAAAATGACCCTATACTCCACATTTCGAAATTGAATAGCTTAGGACTTTTGACCTTTTTGGTAATTCATCACCTTGCAATGAGCACTATGGCAGTAGGGGGAGCCCTTTACATGTGTCGAAATCTGCGACAGGAAGGCTAAACTCCAAAACTAAGAGATGCCCTCCGAGATAAGAAGCCTGGTCGTCATGTTGATCACACCTAGCATGCAAGTCCATAATAGCAAAACTGCATTTGGCGCATGTAAATAACGATCAAAGTTCCACTTGAATCTTAAGTAACCCTTCACTATTTCAATAAAATATCTTTTTATATTAAATGGGAACAATAGGATTGCTTAAAGATCAAAGTTCCAGCAATAGTACAACAACATAGAAGGAAGATGTCGTTTAGCATTAGAGAATGAGAGGAGGGAGGCAAAAATCCAATTTCAGCAGAGCAAACACTATGCGTTGTATACCTTCCTTAGTATATCCTTTCGCACCATTTTCTTGTATAATGTATAACCAACCTATATCCCTATTACATAATCATTTTCATGAGAATAAATGTTCGAGAGGTTGCACATTTAGTAGGCTCAAGGTGAAGTTTGCAATGCCAAATCAAGATGTAAGGAGATGTCAGATTCATACCCATACTGGAGGAGGAGGAGGTAACTCAGAGAAGTTGATAGGTTGAGGGCTGTATAGAGCTGCTAGACGGTGAGAAGAGGTGTAGCCCCGCCATGCTGGGAATCGAAGTGCTAGCTCTCGAGAGTATCACAAGAAGATTCATAAATTTTCTCATGTAAAAAAATAGAGCCTTTCTCAGTGTTTTTCATACAATGCATAATTACATCATGAGCTTCTGCTCGAGAGGCACCGCATACCTAGCTAGGTACGATTGGGGACAGGGGACCCTTGCCCCCCCCACCAAGCCGGTAGTCCCCTGCCCCCAATCGTACCTAGCTAGGTATGCGGTGCCTCCCTCATAGAAGCTCATGATGTTGAGGAAAGTGGGAATGTGGGAAATATTGTGAGAATTTGTCCAAAAATTCTTGAGTATATATATGCCTGCCACCCCACATTGCTTGGCTATCAATAGGTAGCCTTCTAGCTTTTCAACTCTTCTAATTCTAATTTCTACAAGGGCATAGCTGAATAACAACTGCCAAAGTTGAGTTTGATGAACATCGATGGGACGATAGGGTGAGGACATAGGGTGGAACCAAGAGGAGTTGCATTAACGTCCTGGGCCTTGTAGTGGAAGGGAGAGGGCTTAAGGGCCAGACCTGCAGAGTACAGAGCACGAAGCTCAAGCAATTGATAGTGAGGACGTGTAGTAGCTGGGTAGTTGCAATAGATGCGGTGCATGAGCTTGGTAGGGAGGAGTTTTAGGGGAGTGGTGGGAGGGCGAGTTTATAGAATAGAAGTAGAGAAATTTACATTGCAAAGCAAACTGGGCTAGGATGATGTAAGGATAAGAAAGTTATGGTCACAACACTGCACCACAGACAACGTCGTGGGGAGATCGAGAGGTAGGCTTGGCCTACTTGTGCAAGGTGTACTGCATTGAGCCCCTCCCCCATGCAACAGCCTGCATTCATATTGTCATTGGGCCCCACGTTATTAGCCCAATCACGGAGCAAATGGATTTGGTGAAGGAAAAAGAAGAAGCCTGCGTTATTTGGCACTGTAAAGTGTAGCCTTCTTGCCATTATAGACTAGTATAGTATAGAGATTTGACTAGGTCTTAGGGATAAAGGGACTAGTAGCAGAATAGATAGCCAATTCTTGCACAACAGTCTCATACAAGAGATGGCTAAAGTGAAGACTAAGAATTTGTTCAAGGTTAGATATGCTTGGCAGTTTCTGTTATGGGCATAGTCCCTCCCAACGCTGATACAAACTAGAAGAAGACATATGGTATTAAGGAGGCTAGAGATGCTCATGATAATGCACAGGAAACAATGAAAAACCAAGTCCAGAGAACAAGGCACTACTTGGGAAGGGAATGGATTAGCCATAGTCACTATTGCATTACAAAGGAAAACCAAAGAGTCAAAATCTGGCACATAAGATCCACCTCTGAAGAGGTAGAAGACATGAGAGTTTCTCGCAAAGATCTAGGCAAAGCTAAAGACGATGACAATGAAACCACTAGCAACCAATAAGAACCAGAACATAGGCACTTTAGCAGACCAAGTACATGGTATTCCACCAGAAAATTCTAGGAAGGACAAGGATTGGTCTGTTGATGAAAAAGAACTAAACATGCATGCTGATAAAGGGAAACACAGTGTAACTACCAGTACTCATACTCAAAAAACAATAGTGGTTCAAAATCTTGTCCAACTAATGCAATTAGATCGGTTGCAACATCTACAAATGTGAAACTCCTCCTTCTGCCATAGAAGCATTGAGATTAGAACAAAAGAATCACATTGACCTCTCGGGGGGTTCACCGTTCCAGTACCCCCCTATATAACGTGCGTTTGCGGGGTATTGAATAAACCCCTCTTTTAACATGTCTGAATGAATAAAATGACCCCTTATTTCAGGATTTTTTTCCAAATTTGAATATAAAAACCTCTTATTTTAATGTATCTCTGTTAAATTGTCTAAAATTTTAAGACCCCTCCTTTCGAACTCATGTTATACATTAACATGATTACATAGTGCAACCCCCCGAGATTCACCTATGGACATATGGTAAATTGTATCCCATATACCCCATCACCAAATGCACCCCACCATTTTTGAATTTTCTTTCATTCATGATATCTCTAGGAGATGGTATGAAAGGGCTATTAGGCTATATACAAAACCTTGCAGCAGAGAGGGACATTCTTAAGTTGGAAAATCATTTGCTACTATAGTTGAAGGATTGTCTTAATCATCAGCTGCAAGAAAGCAAGGATAAGGCCAAGAACCTCCATTCATTGTTGAATACGGTCAGAAGAAAGAGGACAGATCTTGGGCTTGAACAAAGATAAAGGAAGCTAAAGAGTATAGAGATTCTCAAGCAAGGAGGTGGAGGTTGTAGCAGAAGAATCAAATCAATGAGGTAGAATGATTTTTATTATCAAATTGATATCTATCTTGCAAGTTTTTATCTTTGACTGCTATAGTCTCTCTTTGTGTTTACCTCAGGTCCTTAGTTCAGCCAAACTATTCACAAGGAAACATAAGAGGTGCATCACAATCATTTTGTGAAGTGATTCCACCTATTGTTGTTGCCAACCTATTGAATGAAAGAAGATTTAGGGTTGCTAGGTGGAAATGCATCAATGGATTTTTGCAAATTTCTACTTTGGACAAAGATGAAGTTCAAGGCACTTTGGACAAAGTTGGAATCAATAGTAGTGCAAGTTATCAAAAGCTATTGTAGGTCAATAGAAACCTATAGCAATTGAGAGTGAATGGGTCCTTGCTTCCAAAGCCATCAGTTGTTCAACCGACTAGGTTTAGAATTAATTCCAAGGTCGTGGAGATGCTTGAAGAGCCTTTCCACATCAATCACATATATCTTGGTAAGAAGAAAGATCTCAAGTTTAACTCTTTTAACAATCTATTCTTTGACTTGAGAGCTTTGCAGAGGGAAATGATGAAATTCTATGATCTTCAACATACAGAGGTGAATGGGCAAACCATTTTTGTCGTCAAATTAAACGAGAGTGAAATTGTGAAGGGTAGAAAGCATGAGAGAGTATCAATAACCCTCATGAATAGAGATCTTCATGATGTGGTGGTTTGCGCGTATACGGAGTGTGCAAGAGAGAGAGAAGGATGCAAGAGAAGGGGGAAGAGAATTGGGGAAGAAGAAGCTTCACAGAGAGTTGGGTTAGTGGAGAGGAAAGTGACAGAGTGAAGTCAACTCTCTCACTTTCTCTCCCTACATTCATTAGGAAGAAAAGAAAGTAAGGGTGGTTTCCCACCAGAATATAATCTACATACAAGATCAAGATGATTAGAGAACCATCGTTCAATCTTTTTGTGTATAAGCAGTGATCCTCTTGACTTCTTATGTAACCCTGAGACTGCATGAATTTGTCGAATTTTTGATACCACTGCCTTGAACCTTGCTTGAGGCCATAGAGTGCCTTTTTAAGTCTACAAACTAATGCGGCCCTGGTTGGCTTTTGGGTTTCACGTATGAAACCCTCTTGTTGTTTCATGTAGAAATCTCCATTTAGATCCCTGTGAAGAAATGTTGTGTTCACGTCCATTTGGACAAGTTCCATGTCCTGGATAGCAACCACGCCAAGCACAGTGCGAAGTGTAGTCATCTTGACTACTGGAGAGAAAACCTCATCGATATCCACACTTTTTTGCTGCTTGAAAACCTTGGCAACTAGACGAGCCTTGTATCTAAGCTCAGAATCTTCCGATGTATACTTCTTCTTGTATACCCACTTGCAAGGTAGATCATTTTTGCCTTTTGGTAATTCAACCAAATCCCATGTCTCATTATCCACAATCGAATTGTATTCTGACTGCATAGCCTGCTCCCACTTAACGCTATCATCTATTTAATGTATAGCTTCTTTGTAGCAGGTTGGCTATCCAGTGTCAGTGACCAAAATGTGGTGTATACCCGGCTCAAACCGCTCGGGCGCACGTGATACTCTTATAGAGCGTCTCAATGCCTAACTGCTGGACTTTGCTCTCTCCGAAGAAATAGTAGTATCTTGTACTTGAGGATTAGGTGCAACACTATTGAACTGAGTTGGTTCGGAGGCTACATCCTCAAAACGAATGTATGTACTCAACTTCTTTAATGGGCTTCTTGCACATTTTTGATTCATTGAAAATCACGTGTGAGCTACAAATGACTTTGTTAGATTCTGGGTGCCAGAGACGATAGCCTATCCCTCCATTTTCATCATAGCCGATAAAAATGCATTTGTATGACCTGGGATCTAACTTGCGATGAAGTTCTTTGGGCACATGTGCATATGCCTCACATCCAAATACACGTAAATGCTCATAGCTTGGTGTTTTCCTAGTCCATAGTTCCTCTGTAATTTTGAAATTCAAAGGAGCACCAAGTGACCTGTTGATGATGTACACTGTTGTCAGGACAGCTTTCCCCCAAAACTCTAGAGTAAGCTTCACCATAGACATCATAGAGATAACTCGCTCTTGAATCGTGTGAATCATTGTTTTAGCTATCCCATTTTGTGCAGGTGTGTATGGAGCAGTAAACTACCGACGAATACCTATTCGATTGCAAAAATCCTTAAACTTCAAAGTGGAGCCATATTCTCCACCATTGTCTGTGCGAAAAGCTTTGAGCTTTTTTCCTGATTGGTTCTCAACCATGGCGAGGAACTTTTGGAACGTTGAAAATACCTCTTCCTTACGCTTAAGGAGATACACCCACACCTTTCCGGTAGAATCATCTATGAACGTGAGAAAGTAGTTTGCCCCCCCGAGAGTTTTATGTGGCATTGGACCACACAAATCACTGTGCCCTAAGTCTAGGGTTCGTCTAGTTTTGTGTTTAATGGCAAAGATGTCAACCTAGTCTGCTTGTCATATAGATAATGCTCACACAATGGAAAGTCTGTGTAATCTAGCACAGGTAAGTAGCCAAAATGCTGAAGTGTTTTCATTCCCTTTTGGCTAATATGCCCTAGCAGGCTATGCCACAACTCAATAGATGGTAGCTCGACAACTTAGATAGAATGTTCATCGACACTCAAAACAAACACAGAGTGCAGAGATCCATTTTTACGAGCTTTCATCATGATAAGATTGTTCTTGCAGATCATCCAACCAAGAATGATTACCAAAGACTATAGTGTAGCCAAGATCATCCAATTTCCCTAAATAGAAAGCAAGCTCTTTGTAAGCTTAGGGACATGTCTGACATTTTGCAACACAAACGTAGTGCCATTATGCATTTAAAGTTTCAAAGCCAATAATGTCAAGCTCATAGGAATCACCAAGCTTGACTATGCCATGCATGGATGCATAAGAGGAAAACCGCTCTCTATGCGGTGTGACATGGAAACTTGCACCAGAATCAAGAATCCAATTTTGTGCATAACCTTCATCCTGTGCAACCAAAGCATCTGGAGTGAGATCTGAAGTGAAAATGAGAACATCTTAGGGATATGTTGTCAGCTCTACATGAATCTCTGTTGGCATAATGATCATCACTGCAAGAGGATCATCCTTTTTTACAGTGGTAGGTATGGGAGACTCAACCACATTGAGCTCCTTAACCTTTATCGTACTTTTTTCTTTGTCAAAATTATCCTTTTGCATGTTTTTCTGATCTCTCAGGAAACTGCGACAATCCTTTTTGTAATGGCCCTTCTCTTGTGGCAATAGTAACACTCGACATTTTTGGCACTGCAGTCTCTACTTGAGTTCCTATGTATGCTTGGACTACGGGGATTTTGCTCTCTACTTTTGCTTTTGTATTTGTTCCTGTCATGATCTCTTGCCTTCGTTCAAATGCCATCCATATATGCATCTCCATGACTAGCACCGTCAAGAGATTTATGTTGAATCTCTTAAGTAAGCAACACATCTATGATAGAATTGAACACTAACTTGCCATTCGGAGCCAAATTGCTAACGGCTGTGCAAAAGATATCCCATGAACTGGGTAGAGAGCATAGCAAGAATATAGACTTGATTTCGTCGTCAAATTAAACTCCTTAAAGCCCTGAGATGTCAGCTGATTGAAGAAGGACTTGAACTCATTTAAGTGACCAGAAACTGTGCTACCTTCTTTCATGTTGAGCTTTATAACCTTTTTCATGAGAAAAACTTTGTTGGATGCACTTTTACTCTCCCATGCTGAACATAAGCTATCCCAAAGTTCCTTGGTTGTTGTCTTCCCTATGACAGTGAACAACACTCACTCGGCTAGGTGTAGATGTATTGTAGCCATGGCTCTTGTATCCAAAATCTCTCGTTGAGCTTGTGTATAGTCATCATCCTCTGCACGCTCTTTCAACGATTCTGATAGGCCTTTGTTTGTCAAAACATCTTTCATGTGCTCTTTCCACATGGTGAAGTTGCTGCCATCAAACTTGCGAATGAAATACTCCTCCTTTTCTGAAGAAGAATCCATCACTAACAAGAGGGTTTGAGAGGTGCCAAACTATGGCGAGAAGCTGCAGAAATTTGGGCAGAGCAACCTTTGTATCGGGAGTAAAATCTCGACCAAAATAGGCTCAAAAGTGCCAGCAATGAAAGTCACTACTCGCGGGAAGGAAATCCGGCAGAGTCTCCTTTGTATGAGGAGTCAAAACTCAACTCAAAATACACATAAATGTGTCAATTGCACTAATTAGGCATCTACTGTACAAAACCACTGCTGTGTGACCGCCAACTCGGCGTCAAAAGCATAATAATCCATCCAGATACATATCCTATAGCGAGGGTACCCTAAAGGGAAACTCCAGCTACTTGTATCACCGAAGGTGTCTCAACGTTCGAGCACACCCTAGCTCAAAGAAAACCTCACGCTATCGACCCTCCAAAGGCTAATGCAGACACAAAGCGACTAGCCACATTCTCAAAAAGGCCTCTTCCAGTTCGAGTCTCAGAAACGGCCGGGAAAATTTCCCAAAATAGCCAGAAATGGCTCCACACTAGTACAGTGAGCAGTGTCCGCAACTCAATGTACATGAGTGAAACTGTGCTCAAACAGACACTAAGAACTACTACATGCATTAAAAGTGATTCTTGCGGGGATATCTGCTCTCAAAAGAGGTCAGTAGCACTAGGTGTGCTCACACAAAAAATGCATCTGTCAATGCATCTGTCCGTAGAGAATCTACTATCAAAATGACTCTCAAATCGCCTGTGAAAGCGATACGTCTGGTAATCTGGAGAAAGAAACTACTTTCGAAATGATAATCAACTTCCCTTTCCTCTGTAACCTGTAACCTATGTGTCAGTGTTGCTATGTGCCGATTTTTGCCGCCGGGCATAAATGCGCTAGTCGAATAGCCGCCAAACGTGTTGTAGCTGATAACCATGCAGTACAGTGCAATCATTGCGCTCGGTGCCGATGTCGAGTGTCACTTCTCTTTGGTAGAGGTACCTCACCCGTGTGTGTGGCAAAGTACAGTTGTTGATCGTAGGAAAATGTCGTTCGCGTGAAACCGATGTCAAGTCGGATGTCAAAAAAGCCGCTGCAATGTGTAAGGATATCGAGCCGGTGCGCTAGCAATGGTGTTGAAAAATGATGTCCCAATGCCGAGCAGCAAATTGCTGATGTCGGTGTCGTCTCCCACCGTCGGGCGGGAGTGGCTAGTCGAATAGCCCAACGCCTACGCTCAAAGCCGGTGTCGATCGTAGAGGTCGAGTCGGATTAGTGTCGAAAATGATGTCAAGTCGGTGAAATCCAAAGTCGAAAAAGAAAACCGAAGAAATGGGCCAATGTTCAGGGATGCTCGGACTTACTCGCCCATGCGTGTGTCGTGTGATGAGTGCACATGCTCTTTTTCTTTCGGGTTTTCCTTGTTAATTTTGTGTTTGCCTAATTAAGGTTTTGCTTGCTTGTTGCCATTTCACTATAGATTCGACTTGGTCTTGCAATTCCCAAGGCTCGTTAACTGCCTGAAATGCTTGCTCAATGTCGAGGCTTCAAAGCTAAGACTCTATACACATTTTTTTCTCTTTGTTCTCGGCTCAAAGTGTGTGTGTGAATGGCACCTTGCACACATAAGGTGATGTTTAAAAGTTGACCTTTAAAAAATTGCATTTTGGTATGCTCTCGTTTTCTGCAGAACTTGACGAGGGGGTGTGTGTGTGAGAGAGAGAGCACTGTGTCGAGTTCTTTCCGATTCCTACTCGCGATCTCTTGCCTGCATTGGGTATGTGTGTGTCACGGCCTATTTCCCTTGCTCTTTTCTTGCTACGGGTTCCATTGCCCACAGCCTACAGCCCGAGTGTGTGTGTGTGTGTGTGTGTGTTCAAGTCGGTGCCGAATAGGGCTGCTCACGGCGTCCTTCTCCGAGCGCTTCCGAAGGGCACTCTCCTCACTCCTCGACTCGGACGAGTTGCAGCAATCAGATTCAAGCAATTGGTGAAGGTGAGCAGAATCGAGAGCATGAGTTTGCTGCCGACCAAAGCTTGCACCTACTCACTGCCAAGTTTAGGAGGTAATGCCTCGACTCCTTGCTACGGCCTGCTGAATGGCCTTGTTGCCCGCTGTGCTGGATCTTCTGCTCACGAACTGAGTGGCCTTGCTTTTCTCGATTTCCTTGCAATGCTTTCCAAGTCTCCCTTTTTTTGCAGATCTTTGAAGCTTTTGATTTGCCCTCAATTCCTTCTTGCTGTCCAAGCCGAACTTCCGATTCTAGCTCTATTCTAGCTCTGCACAAAGCTTGAGCTTCCATCAAGCTCTTCGCAAGCGGGGTTGCATGCATGGGATGGGGAGGGGCGATGCCGGGGTGCATGGTCTCTCATACCAATTGATGTGGTGGTTTGCGCGTGTACAAAGTGTGCAAGAGAGAGGGAAGGATGCAAGAGAAGGGGGAAGAGAATTGGGGAAGAAGAAGCTGCACGATTGGGGAAGAAGAAGCTGCACGGAGAGTTGGGCTAGCGGAGAGGAAAGTGAAAGAGTGAAGTCAACTCTCTCATTTTCTCTCCCTATATTCATTAGGAAGAAAAGAAAGTAAGGGTGGTTTCCCCGGCCACTTGGCCTACACCCCAACACTTCATACCACAAAGGAAAAAAAAAAGCTCTAAAACTTTTAGTGTGCATTCAAAGAAGAACATTTGGTGGTTGGGTGCTTTTGAGGTTGACAATTAAAATTTCAATGTGTTGAATCGAGTATTTCACCACACTAGTATTCCTGCAATAAGTAATGCTCAATAGGCTAGGGAGAAGCTAGATATTGACAACTTTGGTAGGTACAAGGTGGAATGGCACATTGGGGGAGACCTAAAGATACTAAAGTGTATGTACAATGTGTCAAGGGGTGCCAATGCCAAAATCCCTTGTATATAGTGCATGGGTGCAGCAAAGAATCTGCATCCTGCTAATTGGAACAAAGCTTCAAATAGGAACTCTAAAGATCCAAACTTTCAAGTTGTTTTAGATATTCCCCTTTCAAATATCCACCTCTGCACACTGTATGAACTTTGTAGTATCATTGAGAAGATTGTGCACCTCCAAGGATTTAATTATTATGTAATTACCAAAAAAAAAAATGATCACAAGGTCTTATTGACACATTTACTTAATCACACTTAAAATGATCACAACAAGCCGATTAAGAGCAACTTGGAAACCCACAAAAATCCCGTCGGGCTATTCAGTTTTCCATGCAAGCCGGTCAGGAAAACCCAATAGCCCGGTGAGGCCACAAAATAATATATATAGGGCCCCGATTGCGGGCTAACTGGGTATTATACTTTGAGCCATCCTGTGTGTGTGTGTGTGTGTGTGTGTGTGTGTGTGTGTGTGAGAGAGAGAGAGAGAGAGAGAGAGAGAGAGAGAGACGATCGCTTTCATAGGTACGTCAAGAGGAGAGAGGGGGTCGTGTGGGAGCGTGCTCTGCATTACAGTGTGCAGCATTAGTAGAGTACCTAACCACACAACCCGTGTATGTGTTGTGTGTGTGTGTATGTGTTGTGTGGTAGCGTGCCTTTTGTCATATTTCACGACAGTCATGAGGTACCTTACCACACAATACGAATGTTTGTAAGTTGTTCTACGGAACAATGCTTACCATGGGCGCATCAGCTCAGTGATGCAGGGAATATAATGTCCTTGTGGTAAGTATTGGCTCATTGTTTGGGTACTACGTCGATAATGCGACGATTCTAGTATCCTTATGGTGAGTCAACTTCCCTTTCCCTTTCCAAAAAAGCATATGGGCATAGATCAATAACGCGGCTATATAATGCTCGTATGCAAGCCATTATTTCTCTTTAGATTCGGGTGGCATTCTATTGGTAACACAGCTAATTGAGTATCGTTTGTTAGAAGCATCTGTTTTTGCATTAAGCCGGCCGTACAAACGCCATATAATTTGTATGTGCATGTGCAATTCATTTTTTAAAGTATTAAGTATATGAAATACGTGGTCGATAACGCGGCTATGAAGAGTAGTTCATATACACATGTTTGAATTGTTCAATATTGTTGTTTTTAAGTGTTCTTATGAAAATATGTACTAGCTAATCCTATTCAAAAGAATGTTTAATTCATCAATCATCATCGTTATTTTAAATGCTACATTTACATAAATTCTATGTAAAAAGGTATATGCACACAATTTGAATGTTAAATATTCATTTTTATCTTTTTGAAGAGAAAGACGTTCTTTGCAATTTATGATTGGTTTGTATACTTTCAATGTTTTAAACACTACAACATAACATCAATATATCGACGCAGTATATATCGACGATCGTACCTTTCCACGCGGATATCGACGTACTTTCATCCCGTCGATATATGCATCGGAATAGCCGTCGATATGCGCATGGAAATACGCGTGGCAAGGCATGCTTTTCCACGCGTATATAGACGGACATTACCACGAGTATATCGACGCACATTTCGATGCAAAAAAATTGGGAGAAAAAAAAAAAAACCCCGCGCGCAGGCACCATTTTCGCCTTCAACGCGCGCGCTCAGATCTTGGCCAAAACCTGTTGTGCAGGTGTTATGAAACTCTCCCCCCCCCCCCCCCCAACCTCTCTCTCTCTCTCTACATCGTGTGTGTGTGTGTGTGTGTGTAGGAAAGAGAGAGAGAGAGAGAGAGAGAGAGAGAGAGAGAGAGAGAGAGAGAGAGTGTGTGTAGGAAAGAGAGAGAGAGAGAGAGAGAGAGAGAGAGAGAGAGAGAGAGAGAAGTGTGTGTGTGTGTGGTTAGGAGTAGGAGAGAGAGAGAGAGAGAGAGAGAGAGAGAGAGAGAGAGAGAAATGTAAGTGTGTGTGTGTGTAAAAAATCAAAGAGAGAAAGAGAGAGAAATGTGTGTGTGTGTGTGTGTGTAAATAAGAAATTAAAAATCTAGAGAAAGAGAGAAGTGTGTGTGCGTGTAGGAAATTAAAGAGAGAGAGAGAGAGAGAGAGAGAGAAATGTATGCGTAGGAAATTAAAACTAGAGAGAGAGAGAGAATTAATGTATGCGTAGGAAATTAAAATTAAAGAAAGAGAAATTAAAGAGAGAAATGAAATGAAATGTTATATTAACGTCTTCAAAAGGCCAAAGTGACCTATGAGACCAGAAAGTTACAATGTGGTGGATCTGATACAAAGCCAGAGTAACAAGATGACAAAATAACAAAATAAAATATTATGGAATCTTAAATTGCTGGGTGCGGACTAAGCAGCTAAAACAGCTAGCTGGGATAGGTAGATCATAGGAGATCCAGCATCTGTTGCTCGCGGACCTCATCAATCTCCTCCATGGTCACTAGTCTGATCGGGCATTGTGCATGTCGAGACAAAGTGATCTGGATCCTCTGATGCAGCCTCTGTCGATGTTGTGTAGTCTGGCCTTCGCAGTCGTGGGCGTCTGGATCTCCCTAGCTCAATCGCTCGTTCGATCAGTAGAGAGAAAGGGAAGTAGAGAGAGAGAGAGAGAGAGAGAGAGAGAGAGAGAGAGAGAGAGAGAGAGAGAGAGAGAGAGAAAGAGATAGGTAATAGAGAGAGAAAGAGATAGGGAATAGAGAGAGAGAGAGAGAGAGAGAAAGAGAGTGATATATATATATATATATATATATAGAGAGAGAGAGAGAGAGAGAGAGAGATAGGAAAGTGGAGAGCAAGACAGAGAGAGAGATAGGGAAATAGGGAAATAGAGAGAGAAAGAGAGATAGCGAGAGCGAGATAGAGAGAGAGAGAGAGAGAGAGAGAGAGAGAGAGAGAGAGAGAGAGAGAGAGAGAGATAGCGAGAGCGAGATCGAGATCGAGAGAGAAAGAACGAGAGATAGGGTACGTAGACAGAGAGATAGAAATAGAGAGATAGAGAGTGATATATATATATGTAGAGAGAGAGAGAGAGAGAGAGAGAGAGAGAATTAACTAGAGATAGCTACAGAGGTAGAGAGAGAGAGAGATAGATAGTAGATAGAGAAAGAGAGAGAAAGAGTTAGGTTGGCTGACCAATTGTGTGAAAAGGACAGGATCTCTCTCTATCTCTCTCTCTCTCCCTCTAGAAGAAACTATGGAACTAAAAGAGGCAAAGGGGTTTTGCCCGCTACATGCATTGCCATGTACACCTGGGAGTGCACGTATGTGTCTACCCATATAGGATTTGACCAATACAGACGAGATTTTGACCCGGTGGTCCTGATCTCCGTACACCTCTGGACCGAGGTGTACAGAGATTGGGCAAGACTAGAGAATGCGAGGTAGTTTACATTGTGAGGAGTATATATATCAAAACAACATTCATAATCATTGTAGATGGAAACGTCATCAACTAACATGGAGGAAAAGATTGCATGCTCGTGCATGCTCTGCAAGTATCAAATCCTGCGCAAGCATAGGATATGTAATGAGCATGTGCACAAGTACGGAGAGAAACCGTACAGAATCTACGATACGACTCCTACGGAACGGTCATTGATTTTCGCAACATAGCACCTACATTTGAGAGAGAGAGAGGAAAAGGATTATGCGTGAAGGTCCAACCAATATAGAGCCAAGGATGGAAGCACAAAAGGGCTTACAGACAGAAGACGATGTCATGGAGGAGATGCTGGATGCCTTCTTCCAGACAAACGAGGAGAACGCTAACGAAGCATCACCAGAATCCGTGCGCCTATCATTCTTGAAGACATGTTGAGAAAGTTGGCACGTCAACCAATCTATGAAGGCGCCAAAACATCTGTGCTTCGTACTTGTCTGGCGTTTTTGAATCTTCAGTCAGTGTACGGGTGGTCAGATGCAAGCGTCACTGCTTTGTTTAGGTACGTAATTTACAAAAGAGATTTTCCGATTGCAACGGTGACGTGCTTGGAGAGATTTTTAATTTAATGTGGCTTAAACAGGTTGTTGCGGGAGCAACTTCTCCCGGCTGGCAATGAAATGCTCCCGTCCAGGCCAGACGCAAAGCAACTATTGACCTCAGTTGGCTTGGACTACAACAAGATTCATGCATGTCCAAATGATTGCATTCTTTTTCGCAATGAATTCGCAGATTGTCTGTTGTTTCCTAAGTGCGGAGCAATGTGCTACAAACAAGATGCAGTAGGCGAGACAGTGCCAGCTAAAGTGTTGCGGCATTTCCCTATTATTCCTAGGATAAAAAGCATGTTTCGTTGTGGTTCCATTGCAAAGTTGATGCGGTGGCATTCTACGAATAGATCCACTCACGCAACATTTAGAGTGCCCACTGATTAAAAGGCTTGGAGTCACATTGAAGATACCTTGCCACATTTTAAGAGTGAACCACGCAATTTGCGTTTGGGCATGGAAGTGGATGGAGTCAATCCATTTGGCTTGAGAAGCTCGTCATGGAGCACTTGGCCTGTGTGCCTTATCAATTACAACCTCCCACCGTGGCTTGCCATCAAGAAGGGTCATTTGATATTAAGCTTGATTGTACCTGGTAAGTTCAAGGCAAAAAACATGGATGTTTATCTAGCTCCACTAGTTGACGAGCTCCAGGAGTTATGGCATGGGATCGACATAGCAGATGCGGTTGAACCAGTAGGACAACAGCATGCAAGGATTCATGGACTTCTTATGTGGACTCTGCATGATTGGCCAAGATACGGAGAAGATTCTGGTAATGGTTACTGATTTACAAAATTCTCGCTATTCGCAAGCACTTTGCCTTGGCCTGATTCATGCTTTAATATATGCAGAGCTAACAACTTCGGGATACAATGCATGTCCAATTTGCGGGCTGTCTTTGGATGTGCGCTATTCTTCCTCTCTTCGAAAGACAATCTAGCAAGGCCACCACCGTTATCTTCCAGATGGCCATCACTTGTGCGAAGGTCAGCTTGGTCACGTCGAATGTCGTCCTATGCATGTACAAGAGTGGCGTCACCGATGGGAGCAACATGAGGGGAAACCCGTTCCAGGAATGAAACATTTGTCCATTCTCCAACATTGTCGTACTGGGGTGATCTACTATTAACCATTTTTTGGATCCAATGCCTATATTCAAGAATGTGGGAGAGCTCCTCTGGAAGACAATCATGGGAATGAAAGACAATCGAGCATCACGAGATGATTTGCAGTCAGTTGGAAAGATGACAGAGCTGTGGCCTTTCACCAATGCAGCTGGCCAAACAAAACTTCCAAGAGCGCCATGGGTATTGCTAAAAAGCGAAGAGCGACAAGTTAAAAGGGTGATTTCAGAGTTCAGGATGCTAACAGGATATATGTGATGTCTCAAGACAGCATTCACTCGCGACGATCAACTGTTAGGACTGAAATCGCACAACTGGCATAAGTTCTTGCAATTCATTCTTCCAATTGAGATCAAGGGGTGTTTAACAGAGGAAGTGTGGACCTGCATATACAAGATTTCAAAGCTAGTGCGGTGGATCTCTTCCAAGGAGATACGGGAGGAATCCATTGCAGTTGCAAGGGCTAACTCCATTGAGGCAGTTTGCATGATTGAGAAGTATCTACCCACGAGCTGCCTAACTATCCAAATGCACTTGCTCGTCCATGTAGTAGATGACGTTGTAGTGGCAGGTACAGTCCACAGCCGTTGGATTTTCTTTCTAGAGCGGTTCATGAAAACACTTAAGGGTTTTGTTCGCCAAAAAGCGCATCCAGAGGGGAGCATGGCAGAAGGATGGCTGGTGTAAGAGTCTCTTGTCTTGATGACCGAATTTCTATCCGTTTCTGACCCAGAAATGCCTCGACTGTGGAGCGATGAGAAGGATGCAAGACTGGTGGGAGAGGAGCCGCAACGGCAAGGGGTGCCGAAGAACATGAACGACGCCATGCGAGAAAAGAGCATGAAGTTCTGTATACTAAATTCATAGACGATGCAAAAATGGCTTGAAAGGTACGAAGAAGAGAAAGAGAGACGTAATAGGGATCGACACGATTTCAAGCGAAGCTGAACGACTAGAGGCTTACCCTTGCCAAACTATCTCGCTCCTCTACCTGAATTCCCTACAATGGCATGGTTGGACAAGACAGTGAGAGCAGCTCGACAGATCGGAGAACCCATATCTCTAGAAGAGGAAGAGCTGTCTATTGGATGTGACTAGAAGTATCATACATACATGGCACTGTGGTCGCATGGAAAGCATTTCAGAACGCAACAAGTTGACAGTAGAAGAAACACGTTTGACAGTGGGGTAATGGTTAGTTTCATGCAAAAGAGTAGGGCCACTGCCAGAGACACAAATGAGATCACTAGCAACCTGGATTACTGTCATCTTTTGTCAGATATCCTGAAAGTCAGCTTCAGGCGGTTTGAGATGTTTTTGTTGGATGTGAAGTGGTTCAAGGTGATTACTTCTAGTCGCAATGCAACGGTACGCAGAGATGGAAACAAGCTTGTGCAAATAGATTCTACAAAGGTTTGGACAGATGCAAGCAACACATTTGCTCTCTCCGAACATTGCAAGCAAGTGGTCTTTGTATCGAACCCTCGAGAGCGACAATGGTGGTTTGTGGTTCAGGTTGCTCCAAGAAATAAACAAGTATTTGAAGTGCAGATCTCCTGGAGGAAAGTCGGTCAAACGACGCAGATACTACTGTGACATTAGATGAGATGGACGAAGGTATGGTGGAGAAAGCTAACAGATATACGAGGGATGACGCAGACGAGGTAGAATTGACACTTGTAGATGAAGACACAATGGATGAAGACAATCTGCCAGAACGAGTTGGGACAGAGTTATGTATGCAATTAGAGATAGACGATGATACGGTGCAAGATCTTATTGATGATGCCTCACTCGTCGAGGCCTAAGCCTGTAAGTGTTTGTGTGAAGACGTTGATTTAAAATTAAGCTTAAAGTTAATTTAACAAAGGTGTTCTGACGCTTTATTTTACTTTCTTTGTGCAGGACTTTAGTATGGCATACCAGTTTCCAGATCCCGCTTCTATGAGTGCAGATGCATTTATGGGCTTTGTCACACGGATGACCCCCAGTCATATGGCAGAGGCTTCTCAGTACTCGGTAGCCAGAGGCACGGGTACTACGACTCCGGGCTTCACACCCGAGGGTCTGACGCCTATGGGGGGGACACCTATGGGGGGGACGCCTATGGGGGGAGGGACGCCTATGGGGGGGGGGGGGGAGGCCGACGGGTACGACGCCTGAGAGGTCTCCCATCACGGACGCTTCGACACCTAGGGGTGCGGTAGAAACAGGTACGTCCTCACCTCCGCAGCACAGGCGCACTCGCCGATCTCGACGATCATCAGGTGCAGGTGGTGGTTGCTGTGGAGGAGGGTCCACAGATGCTTCGACCCCTCCTCGCTCATGACCCCCGTCCTACCCAGGCACATCTCTTGACACACCTCTTGGCACACCTCGGACACCTTGGGGGGCACACGATCCTAGTGCCTCGAAGCTCTATACTATACAGGCAGATGGTTCTATTGACATGGATAGAGTCGGGACTGAGATGAGACAGCGGATTCGCCAGCTCGCGGAGCTACAGTTTTCGACCAGTATTCTGACGCCTTGGCCTGATCAGGATGAGGACAAAGTCAGTTATATAGAGGAGACCATCATGAGAGAGTACCGGCCTGCTTCGGGTTCAAAGGCTATTCCGAAGAGGTGGATCAAGGGTGTTGCACGGGACACCGTGAAACATCGACGAGATGCATCTCGGCAGGCTTTCAGGACCGGCACGCCAAAGCCGTCGCGCATCCCACACAAGACGTGGAAGCAGATCAGGGAGGATGAGCGGACAACGGACACGCGGTTCAGACAGCAGCGTCAGGCTGCGCAGATACGACAGATGACCAGGGGGACATCTCATCTTGGCAGCGGAGGCTTCGACACCTTTCACTATGAGTTTGTGAGTTTCCAATCCAATCCTAGCTATAGCATTTTTTTAAACGTGATGAATCATGTATTCTTATTACTTTGATTTTTGTATAAACGCAGAGTCTTGCGATGCATCGAGCCACGACACGCTAGGAGGAGACAGATGGATATTGCAAAGGTATCTATGAAGTATTGAATGATCTTGATGCTTCAGGAGATCCTGTAGACTGGGAGGCCTTAGAGTCTCGCTGATCGATTGAGGTGAGACGTTAATATGTGTGAGTTGATTTAATTAAATAAGTATATGTGAAGTAATATCACTACTAATTTGTGACTTGTCCTATGTGCAGGTTGTGACGTCTAGTCATACAATGGGTTTCATATATATGCTTTGTGAGACACAGACAGGCTTCTTTGTCTCTTTTTTGTATAGACATATATGGTTATGGTTATTGTTTAGACAGCTATTGTTTTCCTTATGGTTATGGTTATTGTCATTGTCATTGTATACACATGGTTATTCTCCTATTCTTGTATAGACATGGTTATGGTTCTTGTTTTGTTTATGGTTATGTTTAACTTTCTGGTTATGCTTATGGTTATTGTTTTGTTTATGGTTATGGTTATCTGCATTATGGTTTTGATCAAAGTGGTTATGGCCGGTTATGGTTTTAAATTGGTTATGGTTTTCCACAAATTAAGTTCGTTATGGTTATGGTTTTAAGTTGGTACGGTTATGGGTTTGCACAAAGTTCATTTCATTTCTTTCATTGGCCTTAAATCTCATGTGAGATCCTACATGGATAGCATGTAGGAGGCGTATACATTATATGGATTTTTTTGAAAAGTTTATGTAAAAACGAAGGGAACTATGCTAAAATTTCTGCGGGAGAACGGTTGATTTTGGTGCTGCTCGCTTTCTTGGGCAAAGGACAGGCAGTCTGGCTGTGGCTGTGTCCATCTTTTCACTGGGCACAGGCCAGGCTGCCTGTCCTCTACCCAAGAAAATAAATTTCTGTTATGGTCGTTGCTATATGCGTTGCTAAGCCCGTCGAAATATGCATCGACAGTATTATCTTTCGACGCATATAGCGTCGTTTTTGTAGGGACGCGTATATCGACGGTTTTTTCGACGGGGTGCGTCGAAACCTGCATCGAAGGCTCCCTTTTTTGTTGTAATGAAAATAAGCTAAAATAAAATTGGCAATATGTATATCACGATACATGTGTCTTCTAAGAGGCATTTTTTTGAAATAAACTGTGATAATGTGCAAAATATAAACTCAGGTCTTATATTCTATCAAAAAAAATTGAATTGTTTTGGGTTATTAACATGTTCTGTTAGATATGGACAATTTTACTAGGAGTTACTTATTTTTATTGCATTTTACACGAGTAAACATACCATTTTAAAGTCAAAATGATTATCAAGCTGAATAAATATAATCTTGCATAATTTTTTGAAGTCTTTTCAATGTCTGCTTTGTTTGAACTAGTGTGAGAGTGCATAGTGAAAAATATAAGTAATAAATTCACAATATGCTGAAATGTTTCAGGTTTTTAAATTGTATTGTTTGATCTGGATGAAGTTCTTAAAAACTACTTGTTTTCTCTGAATTTTACACGAGTAAACATTGCATTTTAAAGTGAAAATTGTTTCCAATGTGTATCAATATAATTGTGCACGTTTCTTAAAGTCTTCAAGTCATGGTTATGGTTTTTCTGAACTAGTGCGAGAGTGTTAGTGCAGTGTGCACCCGTGAAATTGTATTTGATATGTTGTTTGTTATTGTCCAGTGCTAAAAAGATGCCACATCAAAAGAAAATTATTATGTGTGCCATTCAAAAAGAATGTATTTTGGCAATCTCATCATGTGGAGATGGTTGCATTCTAAGGACATGGGTCCTATGGGCAAGGCCACCGGCACTGCCGGACAGTGTGTACGCTAGGGGGAGGCTATAAGATAGCACGGTTGGGTGGAGACTAGCACACACATTACCATTGCCCTTTCACTGGTATCCAAGCTATTTTTGGGAAGAGGCTAAAAGTGGTTATGCATGTGCGCGCGACGCCCCGCTTCTCCCCCACGTTCTTTAGACAGCGACGTCTCCGTTGTGCAGCAAAAAGAAGAAAGACACAGTTTCCTGTGCGAACAGCACGGGGACAGATAGCCCCACCCACAGTGCACGAGCAAGGCGGGCGACCAAGGAAAACTCTACCGGCAACTCAACGGCAAAGAGGCACTGCAGGCTTCTGTTGGCATTGTTGGATGTGCGCGTAGGACGGCCCACTTAACCCTTGCATGAAGAAGGGTTGAACCCACCCCATAAGGGTAGGAGGCCAACACTTTACCATCAAGCTATTGGCCCTTGTTGTGTATAACCAGAAAAGATAGTCTACTCGTGTTGAAAGGAAAACTAGAAGGAAAGGGAAAGCTTCAAACTTCAAGGAAGTAGCTTTACCCTTACTTTTCATTTATTGGAGGAAGGCAAGTTTTCCTCCAAAAATTATTTTTTCATCAAGGAGGTAGCTTCAAAGTGAAGAAAAACCTTCACAAAAACGACAAGTTTTTGTGAAGAATCGTCAACGGTGTTCTTACAAGGAACGACAAGTGAAGCGCTCAACTTCCCACAAGGCGAGGTTCGTATGCAACGCAAATCGCGGAGCATACAAAACACAAAGACTTCAATTTCTAAAGGTACAAGTTGTTGTTTCTTTTTCTCTATTTGCATTAGTGTGTGTTTCCCATGGCCAGTGAGGATATCCCACCTACACACACGTTTGATTTTGAGCACGTAGATCAAAATCAGGGCATTACGGGTGCTGTTGACACTAATATGCATGATGATGATGATCTAGGAGATCATGGGCTTGTAGGTATGGCTTCTTTCAAGACTTTGGAACATCGCCAAAGTGTACTTGAAAGAAACCTCTTTGCACTCAATGCAAATGTTACCAATCTTACATAGTTACTTGTGAAATTTATGAATTCACAGACAACTGAATGAGCCACAAGTGGCACGGTTCAAGGGAACCAAGATCGCACGACTACGTTGTCCGTTAATAGTGTCATGGATGCGAATCAAATCATGGGGGCCAAAGGTGGGCTGCCACATTGAAGCAGGCACACAACACTTGTGCTTTTCTTCCATATGAAGAATCTCTACTGCACAATATTTAGGAGATGAATCTAATGTGAGGCGTTGCACCGTGTGCATTTCCTTTAACGCATGGGCAGACAACGACAGCCGATTGCGGCCGCCCCATCTACGCCCTCCACAGCGCACGACTAAGATGGGCGACCAAGGAAAACTCGACCGGCAACTCGACGGCACCGAGGCTCCGAAGGCTTTTGTTGGCGCCGTTGGAGCAGTGGCTATAGCTAGCTTGAGTTGTTCAAAACTGCGTTTTTGGGCTTCTTCCCAAGAAAAGGTCTTACCTTTTTCTTTAAGTTGATCCATCATAGGAACAGTGATTTTGGCATAGTCACGGATATACTGTCTATAAAATATAGCCATGCCTAAAAATATTTGAAGCTCCTCAACCGTGTTGGGATGTGGCCATCGAAGAATGGCAGCGACCTTGTCAGTGTCCATCTTGATGCCATAATAAGAGATCACATGACCGAGGTAATGTATCTCTGTTTTAAAGAAATTGCACTTGCTTTGCTTATCATACAGCACGTGAGCTCGTAGCTGTTCAAACACTAATCGTAAGTGTTCTATGTGTTCATCTTCAGTCTTACTGTAAATGAGAGTATCATCAAGGAAAACAACAACAAATTTTCTAAGATAGGGACGTAAAACACTATCCATGAGTGTCATAAATGTAGCTGACGCATTGGTTAGACCAAAAGGAATAACCAAAAATGCAAAATGTCCGAACCGTGTTCTAAAGGCAGTTTTGGAGATATCTTGCAGTAGGATACGTACCTGGTGGTATTCTGAACAAAGATCTATCTTTGTATAGTAGCTTGCCCCATGGAGTTGATCAAACAACTCATCCACTCGAGGCAGAGGATACTTGTTATTGATGGTTATCGCATTTAATCCCCGATAATCTACGCACATGTGCATAGTACCATCTTTCTTTTTTACCAATAGAATTGGTGATGCCCAAGGTGAAGTGCTAGGTCTAATGAAACCACGAGTGAGGTAGTCAGCCAACTGACTCTCAACCTCCTTGGCTTCTTTAGCACTCATACGATAAGGTGGTTTACTCATCGGTTTAGTGTCTGGGAAGACATCTATTCCATGTTGCACATCACGTGTAGGGGGTAAACCCGGTGGTAAATCACTTGAGAACACATCACTATACTCCGTGAGTAAGTGAGTCAGCTTTTGCCGTGCAAAAGGAGAAAGTAAACTAGAGTTATGATGGGATGGAGAATCTTGTAATTCTTGTAATGTTTGTTTTACAACAGATGCACGTTGCTCTATAGAAGTAAAATTGAGAGCACTTTGCTCGTTAGATTTGTTAACACTTTGTTTATCAGTAAAATTCATTGCACTTTGCATACCATTACTAGAATTCACCGCACTTTGCTCTTGAGAATTCACAAGATTTGGAGACAAGGAGTAACACAAAAAGACTTCATCTATTAAATTTTCTTTCTGCAAAATAGAAAGCTCGGTTGTACATATAAGAGGTGCAGATGGTATATTTTTCTCACCAAGAAAAAGCACATGTTTACCATTGGCCATAAAGGATAAAAAGTTGTGTTCATAACTAGTGTGCAATGTGTTTCCTAAACCATGCAGCCACTCCTGTCCTAAAACTACATCAGTACGGTCCATGTTCATAACTTAGAAGTCAAGGGTCATTGTATGATCTTGAACAATAAGCTCAACCCCTTGAACTACCATGTCCCATACTTCTTATCATTCCCACACATCTGCTCCACCACATACTTGTGAGAGCAGGGAGTCTGTGTAAGCTTCAATTTCTTGACTAGCTTATAGTTCAAGAAGTTATGAGTTGCACCATCATCCACAAAATAACAAACACGTTGTTCGTTAATAGTGCCATGCATGCGAATCAAATCATGGGGGCCAAAGGTGGGCTTCCACATTGAAGTAGGCACACAACACTTGTGCTTTTCTTCCATATGAAGAACCTGTACAACACAATATTTAGGAGATGAATCTAATGTGAGGCGTTGCACCATGTGCATGGCCTTTTCTTTACCTTGCAAAATAGGACAATCTTTCTTGTTATGTTGGTCCGAAAGACATCTAAAACACAAATTGTGTTTCTTTGCACGCTCAAAATCAGCAATGTTAAGAGACCCACGTGGAGTATCTCGTGATTGCTTAGGCTTCTTAGCCTCTTGTGGGCATGGAGAGGTAGATTGTCTCTTGTTCCTCTTGGAACGTGTGGGAGATCTACCTCGCCATTGGCTCTTAGCCACATTGCTCTTAGCAAAAGTATTCTTAGAGTAGGGAACATTTCCTTTCCTCTCTTGGTCATCATCATGTCTTTGTGCATGACTAATGGCTTCTTCCAAAGTTTTTGGATGTTGGGTCTTAACATGAAGACGATAGTCTTTGTCAAGACCCCTATTAAAACCCCATATCTTTTGGAATTAATCTAGACATTCTGGTTTTAATATGATTTCCCGATACTTTGAAAGGTACTGTGTGAGAGAGAGACCAGATGCGGCATGCATCCCATGCTAACCAATTCTTATCTTCTTCATTGGAGTCCAAAAACTCTTTGGAGAAAGAAGCTTGAAACGTAGCCCAAGACAGAGGACAAGCATCTATTGGTAGATATAGCCACTGCTTCCATCCTAGCAATCATCGACCCACTTAAGCCTTTTGTGGTAGAGACTAATGCTAGTGGTAAAGCCATTGGTGCGGTACTTCTCCAGGAGGGAATACCTATAGCCTTTGAAAGTAAAAATTTAAATAGATCTCAATAGAATTATTTTGTCTATGAGAGAGAGCTCTATGCCATAATTCACGTTTTACAAAAGTGGTGACACTATTTATATGGTGCCGAGTTTGAAGTAGTTTTTGACCATGAGAGTATCAGATGGTTTACTACTCAAATAGACTTGAAGGGCCGTAAAGCTAGATGGGTAGAAATCCTTCCAGATTATGATTGTAA
The DNA here is from genome assembly GCF_014529385.1 of Adiantum capillus-veneris. Lineage (NCBI taxonomy): Eukaryota > Viridiplantae > Streptophyta > Polypodiopsida > Polypodiales > Pteridaceae > Adiantum > Adiantum capillus-veneris. The sequence continues at coordinate 122,916,518 of NC_140948.1, forward strand.
GCTACGATATCGCAAGGGGCGATATAATGTAGTAGCGGCTGCACTAAGTCGGATGCCTCAGATTAATTCACTTACTTTCACGGAACTAAAGAGTGGATTTTTGGAGTCATTACGTGGCAAGTGTGCACAAGATCACTCATATGCTAAAGTGCGGAGTGCAGTTTTAAAAACGGATCCCTGACACTCACATGTCTCTGAACAGCCAGATCAACATGTCTCTGCACGCGCAGATAGAAACTCCAACACACAGAGCTCCACCCTACTCAGGAAGAGCTTAAGCGATGGAAGAATTTTTCCATTGATGATGGCTACTTACTGTAAAGAATGAGGATGCAAGAGAGCTACACAAGACAAGCACAAAGCACACAGAGATGGAAAGCTTCTTCTTCTTCTTCACAGAAAAGAGAGTACAAAATGACTAAGTGCTAAAGCTGAAAAGTAGCACATATGTACATGCAGTCACTAAGTGTGAACTCACTAGAAGCGTACTAGGCTGGCACTATAAGTGTAGTCCAGCTGTAGAATCACTGGCAGAGATCCTCCGTGTCGGTCACCTAACGCGCCAGTGAGTAAATGCCGTAAGCGGCCAAGACCCGTAGTGGATGCCAGCTCAAGGTGTAGAGCTCGACATCTCAACACTCCCCCTCGAGCTCTGCATGTCGCAGAGTCCAAGCATAGTCCGGAAACGTCGAAGCTTCTCAGCTCCGAGGGCCTTGGTAAAGATATCCGCTATCTGCTCCTCTGTGCTGACGTAGACCAAGTCGATGTCGCCCGCCCACACTCGCTCTCGAACGTAGTGGTAATGGACCTCTATGTGTTTGGTCCTGGCATGGAACACTGGGTTCCTAGCCAACTGCATGCTGCTGAGGTTGTCATAATGGATGAAAATCTGTTGGTCCACCTGCACTCCCAAGTCCTCAAGTAATATGTGTAGCCAAGCTACCTCGCACGCCGCAACTGCTGCATCTCTGTACTCGGCCTCTGTGCTCGATAAAGCAACCGTAGGCTGCTTTTTGCTGCTCCAAGTAACAGCAGCACTCCCAAAAGAGAACATGAAGCTACTCGTAGATCTCCTATCAACAATGCTACCTGCCCAATCTGCATCTGTATACCCATACAATGCTAATGGTGCATCTGCTGCATAGAACAATGCGTAGTCAAGAGTACCTTGCACATACCTAAGTGTGCGTCATACTCCATCCAAATGTGGCTTCCTCGGAAGTTGCATGAACTGACTCTCCAAGCCTACTGTGTAGCTCAAGTCTGGTCTCGTGATAGTCAAGTAGATTAGACTACCCACAATCTTCCTGTATATGTTGACATCCTCAACAACATCACCCTTCTCTACACTCAGCTTTGCATTCACATCCAAGGGAATAGAAATTGGCTTACAATCAGCCATACCATACTTTGACAACATGTCCAAAGCATACTGTCTCTGTGATAGCCATACACCCTCTGGAGTCCTGATCACCTCAATGCCAAGAAAGTAGCGCAACTCGCCTAAATCTTTCATTTCAAACTCCTGTTTGAGAAGACCCTTCACATGGTCAATCTCCATAGCATTGTCACCAACAATAATAAGGTCATCTACATATATGGTAATGACCACAATCCCCACATCACTCTCACGTACATAGAGTGAATGATCAGCATGAGCTCTCCTAAAACCAATACTGACAAGATACTTGGCAATCCTGTCATACCATGCTCTAGAGCCCTACTTCAAACCATACAAAGCTTTGAGAAGTCTGCATACATAATCTGGGTGACCTGGATCGACATAACTAGGTGGCTGATCCATATACACTTCCTCTTGCAACTCACCATTCAAGAAGGCATTCTTTACATCCATTTGATGCATAATCCATCCTCTAGATGCAGCCACTGCTATGACAGCTCTCACTGTCGTCATCTTTGCCACTGGAGCAAAGGTCTCCTCATAGTCTATGCCATACGTCTGTGCATAACCCTTTGCGACCAGCCTTGCCTTGTGACGCTCAATGTTACCATCAACCTTATGCTTGGTTTTATACACCCATTTACAGCCAATAGCTTTCTTGCCACTTGGCAATGGCACCAAATCCCATGTGTCATTTGCTTCCAATGCAGCCATCTCTTCATTCATTGCATCATCCCAATGCACATTTCCAACTGCATCCTCAAAACATGTGGTCTCCACATCCTGTATCACCTTAGCCATGTAGGCTCGGTGATGCGCTAGATACCCATCATAAGTCAATTTCTAAACTGGATTTCTGACTCTATTAGATCTGTGCGGTCCTGGGTCACTCCTTTGCCCTCTAGCATCTTCTTGTACTTTCCTTACACTAGGTGTCCTGACAGCCGGAATTCCAAATTCCTCATCAAGACTTTGTTCAGAACCATCTGAATCCATGTCTACATGTGAAAAACCTGATGATGCATCAACCATAAAGGGAGGTTGATCAACCTTTTCCTTTCCTTTTCGTGATACATTCCCTGTACCTGTTGGTGGAGTAACTTGCGTACGTAGTCTACCATTCCATGGTTTCTCAACAGAGCCACAAGAAGAGGACTCTTGTGGTCCACTCAAAACCTGTGACTGTGGCCTCACATTTTGTACAACCACATCATCTTTTACATCATCCCCAATAGTGCCATGTGCATTACTGTACGAGCTGCTCATCTCATCAAAGACTACATCTCTGCTCACTCGTAATTCTCGTGTAGTAGGATTGTAGCACCTGTACCCCTTTTGTTCAAGGGAATATCCCACAAGAATACATTTCTCTGCTTTAGGATCCAATTTCCTACGCAACTCATCTGGTACATGCATGTAAGCTATGCAGCCAAACACTTTCAAGTGTGCCAAATCAGGCTTTGTACCTGTAAACTTTTCCTCAGGTGTTACATCATGCACCGCAGCTGTAGGTGTCCTGTTCATAATGTACACAGCTGTATTTATAGCTTCAGGCAAGAAATGATGAGGCATGTTCTTCTCATTCATCAATGCACGTGCAACCTCTGCAATGTGCCTGTTTTTCCTTTCTGCGACCCCATTCTGCTGTGGAGTATATATGCCTGTAAACTGCCTGTGTATACCATGCATTCGCAGAAAATCTGAAAAATCATTAGAGAAGTACTCTCCCCCTCCATCTGACCTCAATGTCTTGATTTGCATATCTGTCTCCTTCTCAATCATGACTTTGAAGTCTTGAAAGTGACCAAACACTTCACTTTTGTTACGCATGAAGTAGACCCATACTTTCCTTGTATGGTCATCAATGAAAGAGACATAATACCTGCAATCATGTATACTTGCAGTATCGGTTGGACCCCAAACATCTGTGTGCACCACCTCAAGTGGCTTTTTACATACATTGCGCTCATGTGGAAATGAGCCCTTTGACTGTTTTCCAAACTGGCATGCTGCACACACTTTATGCATACCATCCACCTTGAATTTGGGCAAACCTTTTACAATCTGTTTTGATTGCATGCTGCGCAATCTCTGCTCATTGACATGGCCAATGCGTTTGTGCCAAATGTCAACATCAGCCACAACACCTGTGCCCTGTGCAAATAATGCAGCTTTTACCTCAGGCATGTCTACATTTAGCGTAAACATTTTTCCCACACATTTGCCCTCTGTGATCAGCTTACAGCCATTCTGGAAATCTTCTACATAACAGCCATTTGGATTGAAGAAAACCTGCAAACCCTGCTCAACCATTTGTCCAACAGAAACAAGATTCTTTGTAATGTTTGGGACATGAAGTACATCTGCTAAGTACTTTGATTGCCCACTCTTCGTATTTAGAGGTATGTCCCCTACATGAGCAATGGGGTGAGCTGTGTCATCTCCTGTCTGCACATAGCCTGACACATCTGGTTTGCGCATATCTCTAAACCACTCTCCACGAGACGTCATGTGATTAGAGGCACCTGAATCCACATACCAAACATCATCTTGGGTGGAATTCTCTGCAGTCATTGTATTCATTACATGTTGCATAACAAACATGCGCTCGTTTTTGCTGTCATCTGCATCTCTGCTAGTAGATGCATAGTTGCCCTGTTCTCTCTTTCTACTTTCTTTTCCCTTTGGACAGTCACGTGACATGTGACCTCTTTCACCACAAGTCCAACATTCTCTACTATCTGGAGTATGTTGTTGCCTGCTTGATCCTCCACCACGACCTCTTTGACTCCCCCTGCCTTGAGACTGGTTTCCCCAGCCACCTGTATTGTTTTGATTTGATTGACCTTCCAGAAATTGGCCCCTGCAACCCCTTGGGCCTCGACCACGACCTCTACCTCTACCTCTGTTGGAGTTAGAATAGAAGGCCTGTTCAGAATTATTTCTGCCATGAGAAGAAGATGTGTCAAGGTTCTTCTCCTCAAGAATAAGCATAGAAATCAAATCTTGGAACACGGGGATGTCGTCTCTTGTATTCATGGAAGACCTAAAATGTACATACTCATCTCCTAGACCATTCAAGCATGCACGGACAATGTCATCGTCTTCCACTGAGACTTTAATAGATCCAAGAGCCTCAATGATGCTCTTGATCTTCAAAGCATAATCATTGATGGAGAGGTTGTTCCTCTTAACCTGATTTAGCTCCGACTTTAGTTGAAGCTTCCTGGCCTTGGTGTTCACCTCGAACACTCTGCCTACGTTTTTCCATGCAATGGCGGGGATTTCAGCATCCTGTAGATAGCCCATCATGCCATCTGTGATGCTCATAGAAAGCCAATACATCACTTTGCTCTGGCCTTGTTGCCAGTCCCTCAAAGCTTTCCTTTGTTCTGCTGTAGCATTTGCCTCGGGAATCTCTGGTTCCTTTTCATTGTCTCCTTCTACATAGTCCCAATAACCTTTTCCTTTTAGGAAATTTGTTATTCTGAACTTCCATGCAGGGTAGTTATTTTTCTCAAGCTTCTCAGTAACAATCTGACTGAAACCGTCAGACATCTTGAAGCACTAAGATAAAATAGTTGCAATCTGCAAAAACCTGCAAATCTGCTAAACCTGCTATCGTGGTTCCTGTAACGCTTTCTACACTCAATGATTGTCCACAATCAAGCATACATACAACCACTGTACTTGTACAATAAATCTCTGTATACTGCACTTTGGAGACCTGTTCAGAAACTTGTGCGAAAAACCCCTAAAAAAAATTTCGCTGCGCGAGGCGCCTTCGGCATCTGGTCGTGGATTGCGAACGAAGGGATTGTGATGCTCTTGCTCTCTTAGCCTCTCTTGCCTACACCAGGCTCTGATACCATGTAAAGAATGAGGATGCAAGAGAGCTACACAAGACAAGCACAAAGCACACAGAGATGGAAAGCTTCTTCTTCTTCTTCACAGAAAAGAGAGTACAAAATGACTAAGTGCTAAAGCTGAAAAGTAGCACATATGTACATGCAGTCACTAAGTGTGAACTCACTAGAAGCGTACTAGGCTGGCACTATAAGTGTAGTCCAGCTGTAGAATCACTGGCAGAGATCCTCCGTGTCGGTCACCTAACGCGCCAGTGAGTAAATGCCGTAAGAGGCCAAGACCCGTAGTGGATGCCAGCTCAAGGTGTAGAGCTCGACATCTCAACATTTACTCCACAAAGGTAGAGTATGTGTGCCAAAGGACTGAGACACTAGGCACCAAATCTTATTTGAGTGTCACGATAGTCCAAGTGCTGGTCATCCAGGTATCCATAAGACGTATGCCTTAGTTCGACGGCAATTTTATTGGCCGAGCTTACATCATGATGTTCAAGAGTACGTACTAAATTTCCAACAGTGCCAAGTTAATAAGGCAGAGTGCCTCAAGGTAGGTGGCCTTTTACATCCTTTAGGGATTCCACAAGGTAAGTGGGAGAGTATCTCTATGGATTTTGTAGTAGGACTACCTACTAAAAATCGTGGCCATGATGCCATTTGGATAATTGTAGACCGTCTCACAAAGATGGGTCGATTCATTCCCACTAAGACTACGGTTAAGACACCGGAATTAGCATGACTATTTGTAGAGCATATATCTAAACTCTATGGTCTTCCAACTAGTATCATTAGTGATAGAGATCAAAAGTTCGATAATCACTTCTGGAGAACTGTGTTCCAAAAGTTGGAAACTAAACTTAATCTAAGTACAACTGATCATCCAGAAACGGATGGTCAAACAGAAAGAGTTAATCAAGTGCTAGAGGATATGCTACGAGCATACGTTAGCAAGAAGCAGCAATTGGGAAGACTACTTACCTATATTGGAATTTGCTTATAATAGTTCAAAGCATGTGACTGCAGGGTTTAGTCCATTTATGCTTTTGTATGGATTTCAACCTAGATCACCCGTTATGGTGGGGTTGGCTAAGGAGAAGATACAACAAGCGAAGGATTTTCTCCAAGACCGTTTTGACATGCTTCGAGCTGCTCGACAGAATGTTAAGCAAGCTCAAGATAGATATAAGAAGTACGCAGATGAGCATCGATGTCTTGCTACTTTCGAAGAAGGAGACAAGGTTTTCCTCAAAGTTCCGGAGCATTCAGAAATTTTGAAGACGGAAAAAGTTGCTAAACTTTCACCATGCTATTGTGGACCGTTTACCATTCTCAAACGTATAGGTCAAGTGGCCTATAAGTTAGCTCTTCCAAAGCACTCACGAGTTCATCCTATTTTCCATGTTAGCCGTTTACGAAAACAGCTAGGACAGAATGATAATGTCATTGACACAAGTGTGTTGTTTGACCTTATCAAACCGCCAAGCATTCCTCATGAGCCCGAAAAGATTTTGGATTCTCATGAGCTTGGCACCAGACATGTCAAACGACAGGTATTGGTAAAATCGCTAGATAGACCTGAAGAAGGTTCTACATGGGAGAATGTCTCCACACTTAAGAAACATTTTCCTACGTTCATTTTCGGGGACAAAAACGATTCTCCAAGGGGGGGGGGGGGGGGGGTTAATGTAAGGAAATGGGTCCTATGGGCAAGGCCACCGGCACGATCAGACAGTGTGTACACTAGGGGGAGGCTATAAAATAGCACAGTTGGGTGGAGACTAGCACACGCATTACCACCTCCCTTTCACGCATACATCACATTAATGAAAGTGACATCTTCATTAAAGACCTCACTAGTATTATATGGGAGAACGCAGAGTGTAGGGTGCGATGTCAAGGCCAATATGAGTTGTTGATTCCAACATGGATTCAAGAATTTGACCCCCACCACAAGGCTAGGAGAGTGTTTGGCAATATGAAAGTCTGTTGCATAGACTTAAAGAAAGATATCCCTCCCACCTACGATATGGAAAACTTAGAGCTCTGGGACAAATTATGGGAGGAACAGAAGGTCAAGATGAAGTGGATGAAATCTCAGGACCAATCTTCCTTACCAAAGAGATTGAAGATGGCCTAAGATGCGCAAGCAGCTGTGGGTGTCTGATCAGATGCCAGCGGCACCGGCACAATCATGCGCACAACATTGAATGCCAAGTGTGCTCATCTGATTGGCATTCCCCACGAGTTCCTGGTAGAAGGTACAAGGGTTGGAGCAGGCTCTTTTGGTGTGTGCACATTATACACCATTAAAGGCATCTCTTTCTTTCTAGAGTACATTACATATGTGGAAAATTCTACAAGGGAGGGAGTGAGACAAAACTTGATAGCGTTCAGACAGAGCAAGGATTACAAACACTTTACCCCTCCATTGTAAGATGCATTGTCTTTACCACCAAAGCTCCTTGGATCACAATCTTTCCATACTACAATGGGGACACCTTGCGGGACATGACGTGTTGCTTGCCATTTGCCCACGAAGCGTTCAGATGCCACATGAACATGCTACAATGCGGCTGGAATCATTGTCATGAGAAAATCATCGCTTACTAGAGATAAAGACTAGATGGATCAAAGCAATGATTGAGTAGATGCCAAAAATCCACCCTTTCAACATAATGTTGGACTTTTCTTGTGCAAATAAATCCCGCATGGGCATTATTGATTGGGAAATGATTCTTAGAATTCCAGCTAAGCATGTATCAAATAATTATTTGCATCCAAGAGGACAGTTGGATCTTGCAATGTTGGAGGCACAGAAAGTAGTGGAAGGAGAGATTGCAAAGCGACCATGGATTGCTCCAAAAATATATGATCCATGATGCATAGATGCGTACACAAAAGCAAGTGACATTTATGCATTAGGTTATCTAGTTGACATGTTGATAGACTTTTGGAGTGAAGCTCGGAAAGTTTATTTCCTAAAAGAAGTATTTTACCACCCCAATCAAGATGTCATGAGGGCCATTCATATAAAAGTAGGACTATTGGATGAAGTTAAAAAAGCGGGAAACTAGAAGAAACGTATCATATGTTTTGATTTTTTTCAAAGAACATTTAAAGACACGCCCTAATCCTATCCAACAATCGCTTGTTGAACTTGCACCATCTTTTTACCCGGCCTGAACATTTCTGTGCTATATATTTGTCTTGTTGTCTAGGTATTTCATTTTTATTGAAGTCTATTATCTGGGTTTGGGGTGGTTCACCTCATTGAGTCATGTCTTGTATTTCAATCGGATCAATTGTCTTGTATTTCAATCGAATCATTTATCTTTAGTCATTTTTCTTGTGTTTCAATTGGTTCAGTGATCAGTTGTGGTTTTGTCTTTTGCATCAAGTGTGATTTGATTTAAGGGGCCTATGATATATTACATAGTGGACAAGACCATTGTCTTTGTGTATTTGTAAGGCTATTGAATCGTGAGAATATATTTTTATCAATGATATTGAATATTTGTCTATTTGTCTATTGCAGCTCTAAGATACTATGGCTAATGAAGTTTGTGGTACCCAATCAGTACCTGATGATCAATGACAAGAAACTATTAGTGAATTTCAGTGCATGAAATCTCTAGCATCACTCCAAACCACATGCAATGAAAATATATCAATAAATAAGTGACCAAGGATATGATTGAAATGATATGGACATATGAGGACGCAAAGATACAGAAAGGATGGTGGAAGGTATACAAGGATCTACTTGGAAGTTTATGGCCATCCACTGTATAATGCAGATTGTGCGCTATTTTGCAAAAATGTTGTATGTTCATTTTGTGCAACAACAACCATTAGAATTTTATCAAAGGAGACAATTGTTGCCACCCATGATATCAAGGAGAGTTGTGTCACTTTCACTTGAGATAAGTTGACATTGATAGCTGAAGGGACAGACCTACAATTAAAAAAGAAGAAAGATATTTACATGAAACAACTGGTAGAGAAAGATGCAAAAATAACACATCTTTCTATAGCCACCCAAACACCCCAACCATCACAGGTCCGGATGGAGAAAAGTACTCATTGCTTAAGTCAAGATGTTCAAAATCTGACACGACGAGTGAATCCTCCGCCTGTACAAGGGACACACATTAGTCACCTTGTCTTGCATCCAAATTTGGTTCCTTCGTCTACTTTGGATGCATTTTTATCTTCCCAATGTCCAGTTTGCTACAAGAATTTTGATAGATGGATTGGATACTATACATTGATATGTGGTCATTATTATCACTTTGTCTATTGGATTTGTTAAATGCAAAATAGTAGCCAATGTGCAATCTGTTCACAAGAAATTCCACAAGGAATATATTATATTTTTGGCATGGCAAATAAGTATAAATTTAAGCAAGCCTGCCCCTAGCACAATTAGAAATATGTTTGGTGACCAAGATGTAGGTTCTGAGCATAACAATTGAGATCGGAAAACTATGTATAATCGCTACTAATACAAGATCTTTCATAATGGTTTTTGACACAATCTTGACTCTACTCTGAAGCTATATTGAATACAAGCTCTTACATAATGTTTTTTGACACAATCTTGACTCTAATCTCAAGTTATAATGAATCTTTGAAGTTGTTATCTAGTTCTAAGTCTGAGTGTTGTGGGTCTTCTTGTACACCAATATTGAACTCTTCTTTGTCTTCCTTTTGACAATCATACAACCAGGTTGGAATTTCCTCCTCATAGCTAGCACTTTCGATGTGATACAATATATTTGTGTTGAAAAACATATGTACTAATTTCTCAGCTCTGTCTGCTAATAATCTGTTGTGATAGTGCTATATATAAACAGTGTTATTAACATACTTGCACATACTCCAGTTTCTCTTTGAACTTGAGTTTGCTGCACATTGTGTTAGTACTTTCATTGCAAGGGAACCTAAGGTCAAGTAATGCTCTCCACCATTCATCATCCACCATTTCCATGCAGGTTGTTATTTTGCCAGAATGTACAAAATCATTTGCAAAAGGTCCTTTTTTTATATAAATGCACTCATTTCTTTGATACAATCAATTTGGTCATGAACGTTGGAGTAGAATGTGTTGACCACGTGATAGAAATCACTGACCACCTCTGTATTGGACATCAGATCTAAATTCCAATACTTCGAATCAAGCATGTAAGCCACACTATGGAGTGGACTATGAGCGCTCTTCCAGCTTGCATGAAAATACTTGGCCAAAATTCCTCGTTGTTTACCAGAGAATGATAGTCTTCACCGCTACAGACTCCTTTAGCTCCTCAGAGTTTTCAAGACTCTGTTGGACTGACCACCATGTCATCCATATTTTGCCCATATTTGGCACCTTTTGATCAAGATTGAGAATCGCAAACATAGCGGGCATCATTCCATGGTATGCATCCATTACACTCCTCCACCAAGCAACGTTGTTTATAGAGCCACGTAGACATGTAATTTTCTCTTTCACTTTTTCTTTCTGCTCAAGCTGCCATTCATCAAAGGCCGTGCAATTGAAAGTGTCACTCACATCGCACTTATTGCAGAGAAGTGATTCCAATGTATAAAAATGCGTGCAAAACCAAGTTTCAACAAGACATTCCAACATCACTGACATGTGCGTTCTGTACAAATCGATTACTCTTTGACGTTTCAAGATAAATTTCACAACTTGGCAAGCTATGTCAATTATTTTGGCGAACCATGTGGTTTCTTCACTAGTGTATCAATCCTTCAGTACCAAGTTTGAGCTATGCGTATTAACGTACATGTGTGGAAAGTACTTCTTTATTAATTTGCTAGTGTTTTTAAAGTTTTTTGCATTGTCCATGACTACTTGAACGACATGTTCAGCTCTGATTTCTTTAATTACATTAATCAAGACCTCAAAAATTCATTTGCCACTTTTAATTGCACTAGAACTATCAAACGCCTTTATGAATGTTTCTCCCCTTCGACAAACCAGGAATACATTAATTAGTGGTTTTCTTTGAACATTTGACCAACCATCACTCACAATTGTGCATCCTGAAAGAAAAATATTCCCAAGTATTATTTTGGCAACACGCTCTTTGACTTCGATGTAAAATTTTTCCAAGAGAACATTTCGTATCGTGTCATAAGAATTAGCTAATCGTAGGACAAACTCACCAATTTTCTTCCAAGCGGCCATTCAATGATTGCTGTCTACCATGACCAGAGCACTTCTAGTGACAAAAATTGCTTTGGCAAGTGTAGTTTGTGCTTCTTCTAGAGACTGCATCCGAAAGCTTTGATGCAATGATTTTTGATACATTTGACCAAGTCCACCTTCATTATGACGCTTAAAAGGAACAGTGCTTGACATTTCCTCTCCCTGTGGAAGTTGTTCTCCAAGGTTGATTGGTGTCATCACAAGATCAACAGAGTTAATATTTGGTTCTAACTTCTCTTGACTTGCATCCATAGCAGAGCTATATACCTGTTGTCTCTTGCCACCCTTTTTGGTGAGCTCTTCTCTCAAACACTTTGCAATTGCAGGTGCCTGATGATGTTCACATTTCTTACAATTCTTTTTAATGCTACCCAAAAAATGGTCCCTAATATGTGGTGCACCGCCTGATTTTGTTGTGAAGCAAAATTTACATTGCCACTCCATATATTGACGGCATATGTTGTGAGCATAATCCCACTCTTTGCCAAGAGCTTTTTTATTCTTTGGCTTCTTCGTACCACTTGCGTCGACATTTTTCTCCATTGCTTTAAATTTAAAACTGAAGACATAAGAACTAGATGTTCAGTTTTTAAAATATTTTTCTTCTTTTCAATATATATTAAAAAACCAATCACTAAGAAAGTAATCAAATCTACACAATATGATATTTGCAATGCACTCTAGTCAATCCACATATCGATCACCTATGTTGTGAGCAAACATACACATTGCAATGTAATCTTTGCATGACATTATAAATACAACAATATTATGAATTTCTCAATGCAATTATTATTATGATGATTATTTATACATTCCCTTCAATTTGCAAACAATAAGAAACATCTAATTTCAAATGCTACAAAGAATAATCAACTTCTACACTGAAATAATGTCAATTATTTGCAAAACACATATGAAAGCAATAATATCTATGATTGGTCATATCATGCACAAAGGATCTTTCATAATACATAATGTACTCTCTATATAAACCAATGCATGAAATACACAAAGAAATCTTCAATAACAATCACGCTATTGAGGACTACTTGTATCCAATCAAGGATTGTAGCCCCCTTATGTATTCAATTCAATATATAAAAGATATTTTCACCCAATTAAGGATTAATATCTCTTATATTGTGCAGTGACAATGTACATCAACTCAAATTTGTGATGGTGAAAAATGCAAGACTTTGAGGATCTTTATATGCCCAGTATACTTGTACAAGACACTCGACTCTTGACTATCAACTCGTCATTTGCATATGTGCATCTTCTAAAACCAATTGCAGCCCTCATATGGACCAATGGCTTTCTCACAATGAGCATGACTCTCCAAATTCTCAATTGTTTTGGTTTCGTACCTTTATGTTTGGTGAAGGGTTTAATTAAGAAGTGGTTACCGAATTAAGAATCACGTTCAGTCCACTCTATAACCTTAGGTCAATTCACAAGGAGATGAAAATACCCGGCACTCGGATACACTCCCCAGGGATTTGCCTAGTCAAAGCACCACGGTAAGCACAAGTTTTACTTTATATAATTATGTCTACCGGGTTTTTATTCTCTCGGTGGGCTCACCAAGAAAATAAAGACATTCGGCGAGCCCTGAGGGAATATGCTTTTACTGGGTGGACTAACGAGCTCCATGGGTTTTTGTAGGTCATCATCAAATTCACGTTAACAATTAATGTGATCATGTCTTTTTCTTGTGTAATTACTAGACCTATTAATGCAATCACACGATCGTGATCACATCAATGAAATCCCCATGTACCTCTACATAGGTTTTGGATGGAAACTACAATCTTTATCAATTGGAAAAATTTCCATGAAAAGTATTGAGAGGGTATTGTCTGATATTGGACTTCTTGGAGAGAATGTTGTGATTGAGTCACACCCCAAGAGGTCATCTGGTGGAAATAATGTTCCTAAAAAATCTTCTATTGGTGGGATGAAGGCCAAAACATTCTTAGGATTCCATCGTAAGCTGGGTAGGGGGTCATCTAAAGTCCAATACAACCAATGGAAGACACTACACAATGTTGTGAAGGACCATGGAGTTGATGAAATAGCAAGAAATGAGATGGAAAAAGTCTCGGAAGCGTTAGATGTAGTCTTTTCTTATTGTGATAAAAGTGATTGGGGAAAGAATGACCTCTCCAAGTTTAAGAAAGAGTTGAGCAGATACAATAAATCTATGACAAGTTCTTGGAGCTCAAAGCACTTCAAACACTATATGGTAATAATTATGTATTTTGATTCTACTAGTTTGCTTCAATAATTGCATAAGTTGCTAAAGAATTATTGGAAGCTTGTCAATCTGGTCTACTCATGATATGGAGAAGTCCCACTATCAGACAAGAACCATGTTTTCCAAACACACTAGACATGGTGGAGGAGCTCAAAAAGATAATAGCTTGCTTGAAGTATTCCCATGATTTTATAGACAATCATGACACAAAACAAGATCACAAGAGACAAAAAAATTATTAGACGTTACTGATATTGCTACAACTATACATAGGAGTATACAAAACATGAAGGATGCATACATTAGATCATCTGCAAGTGAAAGGTCTTTATAGTGGCTTTCTACTAGAGAGAGACAAGAAAGTAAATGGGAAATAATACAAGGATCAATTTTGGATGCTTGAGCCAACATCATGCTTTTCATTTTCCCCTTCCACTTCAATTGGATGTGAACCTACCAACCGTGATAGAGCCACTAGTGCAAAGTATGGGGAGAGTAAGTGATTGTGAAAGCTTCCTATGGTAGATATCTATTGTCTCCTTGTGGAGCTTCCCACTTTAATGGCTTGGAGGCCTTCCCTCTCCCTAGAAATTTTTCAGGAGCTACAATATCAATTTGTGCAAAAACAACCCCTCAAGTAAGTTAAACAAAATTGGAAGTTTCACTAGCCTAGATAATGTGCTTGGAAAAATTCTAATTTACCATTTTTTCTTATGTTTTTCATCATCTTCAAAAATGTTCTCTTTCTAAAATCCAATGGAAAAGCTTGGTTTATTCTCTTTTCTCTCGCTTAGAACTTCTTGCCCATGTGTCAATCTTCAATCGTTTGTGAATATGCTAGAACTCCTTGTTTGTGGGAAGCCTTTGAACAACTTTTAGTAAATGCTCTCCAGTATGGGATTGATCAACAAACTTTTCAAATTCTATATCAAGCAATGAAAATGGGCATGGTGTATTGTAGTCCACAAATCCTTTATCATGCGCTATCCACTCTACCAAAATAGAAAGGCAGTAGTCCTCTCTTAGATTAAAGAAATTTTATATATCCTATAGCAGAAAATACTCCTTCTTGTTTATCTTGTAGGTAGGCACCAACTTGATTTCAATTACTCTTGGTGAGATGATAGTCTATGCTAGTCACATGTACCTAATAGTTTAAATAGTTTCTTTGAAAAATATAACCAAGGTATTTGGATTTGCAACATCTAACCAAGGATTTTGGATTGACAAGGCTGCACTCAGGGTTATTAGTTAATATTTGTTTATTTTCACTAATCTCTACTCTTAGTGTCACACAAGTGATAGGGGATTTGGTAATATATCTTGAGGATTGAAATTTGAACTTGACCATCAAGTAAGTATAAGGTATTCTCCCCTCCATTGTACAAAAATGATTTGGTTATGTTTTATTTTTGAATATTTTTTGGTTAAGCTATACAAGTGAGATTCATATGCTAGAACGCTTTCATCCACTTAGCTCTTCACTCACATGAAAAGGTCATGTATGAGCGAAATATTTTGGGTTCACTCCCTATTTTGATAGTCATAGGACTACACTATGACGATTGTTTT
Source organism: Adiantum capillus-veneris (assembly GCF_014529385.1). NCBI lineage: Eukaryota > Viridiplantae > Streptophyta > Polypodiopsida > Polypodiales > Pteridaceae > Adiantum > Adiantum capillus-veneris. Next base: position 122,931,832 of record NC_140948.1, read on the forward strand.
TTGGCACATGTTAGTCACAAGAGGTGTAACATGGTTTAGGAACTCATGGAGTTTGGTTTACTAGTGTGGAGCAAGATATATGAGGGTCCCTCACACTCATGTCGTTGAGTGTTGCAGTTACCTCCACACACAAATACATCTTGTACCTGTTGGATGTCACTTTTCCTGACATCATTTTTTGAGACATATTCTACATGTGGAGAGTATGAGTCTCTTGGATTGACATTGGTGCTTGTTTCCTAATGATGTGTTGTGACAAAGTCCCTAAGTGTTGGTCACATCCATTTATTTGACTATTTTGAGTATTAGGAAAAAATTTAGTGTGGTGGCGAAAAATTGTCAAGTACTACCCATCCACCAATGTTGTTTAGAGTACTTGTAACCTCAACAAGTCTATATCTACACATATAGCAAGGCTATGCTTTGTTAATGAAATTGTTTCATTGATGGTACCCAAGTGTGATTAATTTTCACATTCTATTATGGTCCAATGGCTTAGAAAGGCTTTCAAGTAACTACAATGAGCAATAATTAGTTTCTTTTTGTGGAGCTATTTACTCATTGTTTTTCCTCCTATTGTCGAAGTGCTATGAGAATAAAAAAGCCATAAGCATTGGCATTAAAGTCATGAAATGCAGGTTCGCATAAGTTTTCATTAAATGCATGCACACTAGGTGTTATGGCCCCTAGTGTTTAACAAAGTTTTACTTAGAGCGGCATGCAAATTCATGAAATTGATAGCTTACAAAATATTTTGCACCATAGGTGCAATATCTCTATGAGATTTATTGTGGGCCTACCAACCACCATATGAGGTGATGACTCAGTATGGGTGTTTGTATATAGATTTCCTACAAGTTATAAGTTTATTCTAATCAAGTCCACTCTTTAACCAAGTTGGTTGTTCACAATCTATATACATTAATATGGATTGCATTGCAGTGTTGTGAGTTATTATGAACCCACATTTACCAATCATTTTTGGAGGATTGTCCATAAATTAGTGGGGAGAAATAATTCAATACAATACTACCACTCATTGTTGGGGTGTGTGGTCGAGAAAGGTGGTTAGCAAGAATGCTTGTCAGGAAGACAACGAGAGAGAGAGAGAGAGAGTAACAGACACTAACTTATTCTTGATTCACATTACTCCCACTCATTTACAATAATGCTCTACTTTTATAAGTTTCTCATGCCTCTTGGCACTCCCCTCAATGTAACTCTTCATGACTCCCATGAAATAGTGTAAAGCTTAGAGAGTGGTGCACTTTATGGCTCAACACTCATCTAGACATAGATGGGAAAATTTTAAGTATTAATCTAGTTTTAAAGGATATGATAAGAGCATAAAATAGTGGATTGGAAAGATTACCTTTCTAATTTGGGGTTTTCTTACCATGATGCAAAGCATGTTGCGGCTAGGTTTAGTCGTTGCATGTTATTATTAGGTTTTCAACCTTGATCACCAGCTATGATGATGAGGTTGCCTACTGATAGAAATGAAAGAAAATCAAGGACTTAGTCTATGCTAATGAGTTATGATAACATACCACTTTCATGGAAAGTTGAGAGGATGTATTTTTGCATGTTCGAGTATCTGTAGGAAGTCTGACATATGAACATTCATTGAAATGCCTTTGAGTTGTGGTCACTTGTTTACCAGATTCAAATGAGTTATAAATATAGTCTACCCCACTATTTTAGACATAAGCTAGTTACATCAATGGTTGTAAAGGGAGAAAGATGTGGAAAAACAAGATGTTTTTCTATGTTTCATTAACCTCCTATTGAACCATGTATTGGTCAAATGAATAGGTGGGTCTGTGAGAGGTGCCACTATGGAAAACATTAGTGTCCTTGAGACGATATGACCACTTGTGTTTTTGAGGACAAAAACGATACTCCAAGGGGGGATAATGTCAAGCCAAGGTCCAGAACTCACATGCGATCAAGGGGTGATATATTTAGCCAGGTACAAACCTATAGATAGCAAGGTTGGGTGGAGAGTTGCATGTGCAAGTCCCCATTCTCTTATATAGAGATGCGTGCAAAAGCTTGTTCTTCTTCTTCTTCATTAATCAAGATAAGAGGTCTACAATGCATAAAGAAAAAAATACAACATAATGGGAAACTAGTACTTGTAATGTTCTAGTGTGAACTACTAGTGAGTGACAAGGATGGATAAGTGTGCCATCACTCCGGTAGGTAGACCAAGTGGGTGTAGTCCAGACGTATCATTGACAAAGATATGTGTATCTACCAAGGCATTCTAGTGATGATGGCTACCAGTGATAAGTCATCCAAGAGTGGTACATGTTGAGATTGACATCTGAACTCCCTTTCTTGATGTCTCATCTACCCTCATGAAATCAAGGTCAATGTCGCTTGCCAAGGTCCTCTCTCTTTGATGAAGTGGTAATGCACCTCAATGTACTTTGTCCTTGCATGAAACACTAGGTTTCAAGCCAACTTTATGATGCTAATATTTTCACAATAGATGGAAATCAGCCTCTATACATGTACTCCAAAGTCCTAAAGTATCAATCCCAACCATTCTATCTCACATGCTTCCATTATCGCATGCCACTATACCATGCCATTGCAACACCCCTATCCTTTGCCTTTGTACTTGGTAGAGAAATTGTAGGTTAATTCTTGTTGCTCCATGTGATAGCAGCACTCCCAAGTGAAACATGAAACCACTGGTAGACCTACAATCATATGTGCTACTAGCCCAACCTGTATTTGTGTAACCATAGAGTTGCAATTCAAAGAAGCACTCACATAGAACAATGTGTGTCTCACTATATCCAAGTGTGGATTCCTACGAGACTACATGAATTGATTCAACAATCCAATTATGTAGCTCATGTCTGGAGGTGAGATAGTCAAGTAGATTAAGCTACTAGCCATCTTCCTATAAATGGTAGTATTCTAAGTACGTGACCTACATCATTCCTTAACTTTAAATTATGATGCAAGGGCATTGCAATTGACCTAGCCATACCATAGTTTTTCAACTTGTCCAAAGCATATTATCTTTGTGACATCCATACACCTCTTCTGTGAAAATAATTTCAATGCCCAAGAAATAGCACAAGTCTCCCAAGACTTTTATCTCAAACTCATACATAAGTAGAGACTGTACACCTTCTACTTTAGCCACATTATCACCTCCAACAATCAAGTCATCCATGTAGATGAATTTCACCATACTTCTTGTGTCATTCTTTTTCACATTCAATTAATGATCTGCATCAGACATCTCAAAGCCCCATTAAGTGAGTAATGCCACAATCCTCTCATATTAAGCTCAAGGTGCTTGGTTCAACCCATATAATGATTTCTTTAACCTGTATAAAAGGTCACATAGCCTCATAGTTACATAAACCTATGGCTGCTCCATAAATACAATCTCATCCAAGCCATCATTTAAGAAATCACTCTTTACATCCATTTGTTTCAACACCCATCCTAAATCTATAACCACCACTGCAATAAACAGACGAATGGTACCCATCCACATTAAGCACACGCTACTTCCAAACCCTTCCTCTATTCAAAAGACAAGATGAAAACTGAAAGAGGAGTTATTTCAAATGCTTGAAAGTCATTTCTACATTGAATCAACAAACAAATTTCCAAGAGGAGAGGAAGTGGCATATGACAAGGACAACAATGTTTTTTCTGATTTGGTCTCTCTGCAAACATACATTGTGCAATTGTTGAATGTTACTCCCGAAAGTGCAATAATGTTCTAAAGTTTGTGATCAAAGTAGATGAGTGCAAGCTTGTGAAAGAGACAAAGGTTGAGCGAGTCACAATCACACTCATGAATAGAGCCTTGTATGCAAGCATTGCACCCGATAATCTTAGAAACTTTAACGTACAATCTGAGCAAAACATTTTATTTCTTACAACCTCAAGGTGATCTGACTTTATGTATAATAGAAGTTGTATGCTCTTGAATGTGCATTCCAGACAGGTTAAACAGTTTTCTTTTAGGTGTTGATTGAGAACTTTGATATATTGAATTGGGTTTCTCATCAAACAAGCATCTCAATACTAATAAGTAAGCAAATAGATGGAAAGAAATTGGATGTTGATGGGATGAGCTCGTACACAGCTGAATGGCACATTGTTGGAGATTTAAATACCTTGAAATGCATGTACAATGTTTCCAAAGGAGCAACAAGAGAAAGCCCTTGCTTGTATTGCATAGGAGGGATTCATATCTTGGATAAACCATATTGGAAAAGAGTACCAAATAGGAATCTTTGCAACCCAAACATTTAAAGGTACACATATGCACAATGCATGAACTTTGTAGGATAATAGAAAACCTAATGTTTCTCTACATTTTTTTTGTATGGACCACTCAACTTGTCCCTACAAAGCAAAGGGAAATCTAATCATTGAGATACAAGAGGTGGAGAAATTTTCACAATGTAGTAGTTGATCATGCAGACACTGATGTATCCAGGACTCGCAAGGAAAAGGTATGGAAAATCAAAGGTATGGAGAACTTTGACCAAAATCATATGCTCTTTGATGTAATAAACTTGCATTGTTGGTCAAATCCCTACATCAAGTGGTTAAGTTTGGTATTTGTGATGCTAAGAGCCGTGTTGGAGAATCATGATCGGAGTACTATGTGCAATCAAGCAATTGGGGAGAAATGCCATCATTAAATGTTCCTCTTTGTGTATCTTATGTGGCATAATGAATGTCAATAGCATTAACAATCAGTTCTTATGGACTTCCAACAGCTTGTTTGTATGGCCCATGAATGGGTGCGAGTGATAATGGGTGGTGCACTATGGATGAGATAAAATAGCAATAGCCCATGCTCTAGTGGAGCAGCAAGCCTACCCACAAGTTTAACATGTGCCTGATGTTGCATGTTCCACTATTGAGTGAGTGAGAGAGAGAGAGAGAGAGAGAGAGAGAGATTTCATAGAGGAAAGATCTCCCAAGATTTTTGATTGAATAAGACAGGAAATTTAAACGCAGAAAGAGACAAATCCATACTAACATGCTACATGCAACAAAAGACACTCGACCTAAAGAGGCATGCTCCATTGAACATCACCATGTTCGACTTCTCATATCCATCCATGCATACAAGGGGGAAAATTAAGATGCCTAGCTAGCATACCCAATTATTGGTTGTTATAATCACCAAAGCCAAGTATACACAATGCACACAAGAGACACAAAACCGACTTTATGATAAAATTTCATTATTTGTAGCAAGAAGTATATTGAAAATCTAGTGGTTGCAACTCACAAGCTAAAGGGCATGCTATTACATATTTATTCATATCTTTCTGGGGTGATTGTGTATGCTTACCTTCTCTTTGGGATGTGCTCCATAGGTATTTTGAAACATCACACTATATAGATGTGAAAGTAGGTGGACGATGGGGTACTTGTGATCTAGCTTGAAGGTGTATACATCCAATTTCTTGTAATACAGTTCTTACACAACATATGAGCCTCTATAAACTACATTTCTCCATTCATCAATGTGCCCCAATCACCTTCTCCTTTGCTGCAACACACTTAACTAAGTAGAAATCCACATCCTCAAAATTGGTTCAAGCATTTAGATTCATAGAAAAAGTGTCACCAACACATATATAGATTGCCACTCAACGCATCATGATGACCTTCATGTGTGAATTTATCATGGCCAAATGACTTCCTCTATCAAAACTTCATATGTTTTCTTGCCACAACCTCATCAGGTAATGGCAACAAAGTATGATAATCCCAACCTTGCCCGTAAGATTTATTGATATAGTGATTCCACCTTCCATGCATGCATGCATCACAGAAGCTTACCAAGTTTCTTGTTGCAAGGGAAGTTAGATCATGCGGGCTGTCACCACAGAAATCATGCAGAGAGCAAGATTTTGCCACAATGGCACAATTCCACTTGACTTCTATATTCACATTCCCCTCTTTAACCTCCCAAAACACACGGACACATTCTCTTTCTTTTGAAGGATATGATGCAGGTGCTCCCTATGACAGGTTGGCTTGGCAGTAAGCAACCACATCTATTGTACATCACAAAATAGCTCCATGCAATTTTAGCTATTCATGGGTCAAGGTTCTTTTCACGAATGCTCATTCACCATCATACTCTCCCTTGCCATGCCCTGATTCAAAGAAGCATTAGGAAGAGGATGGGGTGTAGGAGGGCCTCTTTATTTGCCATGAGCTTATGGAGGTGATTAACATTTTTACAAATAGGTGTACACTATGTGTGCAAGAATGGCGGGTGTGTAAGAGATATGTAAGAGTGGTCAAAGGATGCACTCCCCCTCCCCCCCCCCCCCAAAAAAAAAGGAGGTGGACAATTTTATGATTTTCTACCTTCCATAACTCCCACATATGATCACCGATTTGAGCGGAGATCATAGATCTGCAATCTACTTGTCGAGCTCTTTCCATAGATATGCTACATAATATGGTTTTACCCGCTAGATTTTAAATTCCATTTTGGGGGGAAAGTTTGAATTCAAATAAACTAGCCGTTTTGCATGTTTGATTTCAAAAACTGTCCTTACTTTCTTAATACTAAAGGTTTAACTTCCTTAAACTACCAAATAAAGAGGCCCTCCTAGACCCCATTCTCTCATCCCAATACCTATGAGTCCACCATATCTTGCAAAAAAATAGAAAGGCATGGCTCCCTTGAACTGCGAGGCCGCACCATCGAACCACACCAAATGTTTCCTAGGAGTGGCACCCTCTTGTTCTAACTGGTCACAATGTAGCATGAAGCAATGTTGCACAAACAATGTGTCATGCACCTTGTCATCTGATATGAAGAAGTGGATTGTTTTGACTACCTCCCACCTTGTGGTAGTACAGTATATGTACAAAAATGGTAACCTAAGTAGAGTGCAAATGCATTGATTGAATCTCATTTTTCTCCTTAAAGATGTCTCTTGACAAAATCAACAATTGAGAAAACGACACCATCCAAAAACCGAAGCAGACAATCCTTGAATTGTTGTCCTTCATAGTTATGAGTGATGAAGATCTTCAACTTGGTCTTCAAGAGTTACAGAAAATCCCAGCATTGCATTTTTTTATGCAAAAGACCTTTTCTTTTCTTAATGTTTCCATGGTTGTCTTTTTCTTCTACATATCACCGTAATACTATTACCTAGATGTTATCTCCAAGAAACACAAGTCTACCTCTTGACTCCACATATCTTACAATCTCCATCGGGCATTCTCTTCTATGAAAAAATGCATCTGCTGGCTTTGGATAGGGAACAGACTCCCACATTTGTGTGACACCTTAGAACGTGTGATATGAAGCCAAGCAACCCTTATTAATGTTCTCTCTTGTGGCACAGATATTGCATGGACAGTTGCAACCCACATCATGCAGACCAAAGGCACGAGAGCACATGTGGTTCATTGTGTCATTTAAAAAGGACATCTGTACATGGTATTTGTAATCGCATGTGTATCTATCCTTCAGCCACTGTAAGGTCCCTCCTTAAACCCTAGAGCCATTCATAACTTTTTCAGCCTAGAAAATAATTTAGAAAAATCAAAACCGACAAAGAAGTCATGCGGACAACGAGACTTTACTCCAGAATGAAAAGACAAGGATATTTCGGATAAGAAATTACGTCATCCCTATATTTTTCCGAAAAGATTAAAATTATTTTTATACTTCTTCGTCAAAAAGCCACGTGGGAACTGATCTAGATCGAGAACTGGGAGAAAAGGAGACTAACTTGATTGAAAGATAAAGTTAAGAGATAAGAATTAAGAAAAAAATTGGGGTCCAATAGAAATTAAGAAGAGAATTAGGGTCCAATAGCATTTGAGAAGAGGATTGGGGTCCAATAGCATTTGAGAAGAGAATTGGGGTCCAATAGGAATTAAGAAGAGAATTGGGGTCCAATAGCATTTGAGAAGAGAATTGTGGTCCAATACGAATTGAGAAAAGAATACCCACCATTTCCTATATAAGCACACCCTCTCCTTTGTAATTTTACACACATATTGCTAAGCTACTTGCATACTTGCCATGCTCAAGATTATGCTTAAGTAAATCAAGGTTTCCATTAAACCTTGCTCTTGCTCTCTCCCTCTCTTGAAGGCCAAACCTCAACTATCTCCATCTCTTGAAGGCCATGTTAAGTATGGAGCCTGATTTACCCTTGTAATTTTATGTGATAAAAGCGCACATTTGTAAGGCCCCCATTATGAGGAGAAACCATCGTGCGTAAAGGAAAATCACTTGCCGGAAACCAAAATTTTCGCGGCCAAATCAGGGGCAACTTTTTTTCCCTCGTCGGAATATTCCTTTTCGCCGGAATATTATGGCCGGACGGTGGCCGAAAAGTGGTCGGAAAATAACCGTCGGTTGGCCGGTGGCCGGTGGTCGGAAGTCAATGGCCGGTGGCCGAATTCAAAAGCGGATTTGTCTACACAAGGGCGGCCACACATGGGCGGATTGGAGGGTCCGATTTGGACTTATTCACACAAGGGCGGCTACACATGGCTGCCTCTCATAAGAGAGGACAGCCCTTTTGGCTTATAAAAGGAGGCCATTTCTACACACATTTCATAGTGTGAAGTTAATGCAACAAGGTGAGTGTGAGGTGGTGAGAGTGAAGCAAGGCGGGAGCTCCATTAAGGGTATAATCCCTTTGTAAACAACTTCTTGTTTTGAAGTACTAAAGCCATTGAGTGGTTGCTTTCCTGTGGACGTAGCCCACATTGGGTGAACCACATATATCATGTGTACTCTCTCTCTCTCTCTACTCTATAATCTCTTGTGTGTGAAATATATCTCTCTCCATAATCTACTCAAATATATATTTAGCTACGTCTTATTTCCTAACAGGCCAAACCCTCAACTCTCTTCCTCTCTTGAAGGTCAAACCCTTGAGGGTTTTGTGAAGAAGCTCCTCTCTCCTTCCTCTTCACCATAAATCCCTTTCCTTCTTCTTTGAGCCTCACATCTCTTCAAGAAGGACTTCAACCCCATTTCCCTCTTGTTTAGAGGAGGTAATATTCACTTTTAGTTGGATTAACTAACCTAAACCATGTGTTTTAATACTAGAAAAATTTATGTGCATCATTTTAGGTTTAAGCTTTAATGGAAACCTCGCAATTAGGATTAAGTGATAAGAGTATCTATGCATCATAAAGTTAAGCTTCAAAGGTAGATTTGCAATCATAAGCTAAGCTTTAATGGTAACTTTGCACTTAGATGTGAGCTTTAGTGACTACCTTGTATTTTTAGGTTTCAGCTTTAATGCAAACCTCTCAATTAAGGTTAAGTGAGTATCTATGCATCATAAATTTAAATTTCAAAGGTAGATTTGTAATCATAAGCTAAGCTTTAATGGTAACTTTGCACTTAGGTGTAAGCTTTAGTGACTACCTTGTATTTTTAGGTTTAAGCTTTAATGGAAACCTCGCAATTAGGGTTAAGTGATAAAAGTATCTATGCATCATAAAGTTAAGCTTCAAAGGTAGATTTGCAATCATAAGCTCAGCTTTAATGGTAACTTTGCACTTAGGTGTAAGCTTTAGTGACTACCTTGTATTTTTAAGTTTAAGCTTTAATGGAAACCTCGCAATTAGGTTTAAATGATAAGAGTATCTATGCATCATTAAGTTAAACTCCAAAGGTATATTTGTATCCTTAAGCTAAGCTTTAATGGTAACTTTGCACTTAGGTGTAAGCTTTAGTGATTACCTTGCATTTTACGTTAAAGCTTTAATGGAAACCTCGCAATTAGGGTTAAGTAATAAGAGTATCTATGCATCATAAAGTTAAGCTTCAAAGGTAGATTTACACTCATAAGCTAAGCTTTAATGGTAACTTTGCACTTAGCTATAAGCTTTAGTGACTACCTTGTATTTTAGGTTTAAGCTTTAATGGAAACCTCGCAATTAGGGTTAAGTGCTAAGAGTATCTACGCATCATTAAGTTAAGCACTAAATTTAGAATTGCACTCTTAAGCTAAGCTTTAGTGGTAACTTTACACTTAGGTGTAAGCTTTAGTGACTACCTTGTATTTTAGGTTTAAGCTTCAATGGAAACCTCGCAATTAGGGTTAGGTGCTAAGAGTATCTATGCATCATTAAGTTAAACTCCAAAGGTAGATTTGCATCCTTAAGCCAAGCGTTAATGCTAACTTTGCACTTAGGTATAAGCTTTAGTGATTACCTTGCATTTTAGATTTAAGCTTTAATGAAAACCTCGCAATTAGGGTTAAGTAATAAGAGTATCTATGCATCATAAAGTTAAGCACTAAAGGTAGAATTGCACTCTTAAGCTAAGCTTTAATGGTAACTTTGCACTTAGGTGTAAGCTTTAGTGACTACCTTGTATTTTAGGTTTAAGCTTTAATGGCAACCTCGCAATTAGGGTTAAGTGCTAAGAGTATCTATGCATCATTAAGTTAAGCACTAAAGGTAGAATTGCACTCTTAAGCTAAACTTTAATGGTAACTTTGTACCATAAGAAAAGAGACGTTGTCTAAGCTCGATAGAAGCAGTTCAATTTTTGGTATTGAAGAGTATTTCTAAAGTTGTCAATTTCAAGTTTGTTTGCACATACGGGATGGGGGAGATAGGGGATAACTTCACGGAATTGATCTCCGTGTTGTTTTGAACCAAAAACTCCATAGGCTTCCATGGAGATGCCCCATGGATGGCAAAGGATTGCAAAACTTGGGATTCATACAAAACGGGGATTGAACTTAAAAAGTTGGAATTTCCGAAGAGACATTAACCATCAAACTGCCTATGGCAAAAACTCGCTTGTACTTTCTAAATAAACTTGGCTGGTAGATAATTAATGAAATTATAAATTAAAGTTCATAAATAAATGAACCTGGAAATTACCAACTAGGAGTTAAAAAGGAATCGGGACGAGTGAGGCCGGATGTTGATTTAAAAATATTGTGTTGAACGCTAGGACTACGTGGGATAAAAAAATGGGTAATCGGGACGAGTGAGACCAGGTAGGATTGCAAGATCCCTCTTCTTAGGGGAAAGTGATAACTGCCATGCCTACTTGTCAGGAAAAAGGGGTTATCGCCATGAACCAAGGGAGAACAAGAATCAAAGAGCAGATCCTCAAGTTAAAGATCAAGAGAATCAAGACTAAAGACCACCATTTTGGGTGCGAAAAGTTGTCAAGGACAGATTGATTATGAGAAGTGGATAGAATCATTGAATGAAGGGATGTACCCCTGTGGGTTGGCATTTGAGATAGGTCGGAGTCCTGTCTGAGTGTTGGTCCCAAGTGGGAGGGATACGTGCAGATAGATCTACGTCATTCCCTGGAACGGTCTGGAGGACGGAGGGAGGTGAGTAGGGTCAAGTCTGGGATTGGCCCTCACAAGTGGTATCAGAGCCTAATTTTGAATCTCGGAGCTTGGAATTTTGGATTAATGCATGAGGGAGAAACAACTCAGTCTATTCTACACCCAAATTTCAATAATATATTATAAAATGAAGTCTTGATGTTCCAATAAATTATTCAAAAATTTCAAGATGTCTTGGGATTTGCCAGAAGAAATTCAACGGATTATCTATGAGAGGATGGAAACTGCTACGCTAGAGTGAAGGCTCGCTATGCTGGAACATTTTAGGGAGCTCTTATTTCCAAAAACCTATACTTGTTTAAGCAAGTGGGAAGTGTGAGTAAAGTTGGAAATGAATGATATAGAAATTTGTGAAAGAATATGTAATGCAATTGTGCGAAGACGCATGGAAGTGACATAAATGAATGAAGACGCATGCACTTGTGCGAAGACACATGAAAGTGGCATGGATGAAACTGTTATTGATCTTTACTTGTCATTCTCCCTTAAGCTTAGTAATAAGGAGCAAGATTGGGTGAGCTAGCTACCACATGAAGAATTAATTTTTGGGACATTGACTAGAATATAATTTTGAGTAATAATGAAGAAATCCAAGAAGTTCCTGTGATTAGCCACAGATAAAGCTATAAGTATATATAGCAAGACTCGTTTTGAAATTACTGATGGCTTGGAATATTCAAGAAGAAGAAGTTTATAGGATAGTCCTAAAAGAATGGGGATAGCCGAACCAGAGAACACGTTAGTCATGTTGAGACACCTTATCGAACTTTTCTCTCCTAAGGAAAGTAACATTTCTACTAAGAAATGGAGAACATGTGGGTCAAATGGAGTTACACGGTTAACCCTATGGGGACACGTACAACTATTGAATAATTTATGGATTGTAATGATGAGAGAAAGTTGGGATATGGTATGGTAGAATCGTATTTCCAGATTTTTAAAGTAAACTAGCATCTCAAGGCAAGACAGTAGCTGAGACGTGCTTAAAAACGCACAAGGAATCAAGATGGGAAAGTGCAATAGATAAGCTCATAAATATTGCAGACTTTTAAACTCCGAAAAAGAATAAAAAAACAAACTTATGAGTTAGCCAAGAACTCAAAGTTGAAATTTTTACTCAAGACTATCATAGAGAGAAGACCCTTTGCTGAAAGCACTAAATAGAGATATCCTTAAGAATTTAATTAAAGAGGAGAGACTAACATTTGAAGACAAGGAAGTACGGACAATACTCAAATTTTTCAAAAAAGGGTTATTTCTTCAATTAAAGCCAAAAAGGATTATAAGGGAGGCCGGAAGTAATTACAGAGAGAGGCAAGAAAGTTTACAACTCATGAAGATCCTCTAAATATGGTCACATAACCAAGTATCGCAGGCGCCACACATGTTAGGATGCTCACCCTCTGGAATGGTTCTACGAGAAACAACTTGAGCAATTTCTCGGGTATGCGCTGAGAAAAGAAAAGGACCTCTAAGAGGAAGACTCCAGATGGTATCGAGGCAAATCTCGGAATGTGGGATAAACTGCACAAGCAAGAACAACCTTGCGGAGAACCCAGGATCTCGTGTCCTTTTGATGCAGTAGTATCGAGGGCCAAGTCCCAGAGCCTCTTTAACCATAGCAAGTCGGGTATTATTGTGGAAATGGTCTCTACCCCAAAGAGTCACTCTTGTGAGATGTCGCCATGTCTTCCATATCGTCTGGCCGACACAGGAATTTGGTTGAGGAAAGAAGAGATCTTTGTATCGCTCTAAGAACTGTCTTTTAACTACCTCATCTGCACTCTGCAAGTGAGAGATGCATACAGGAAGAACCAAGTCTTCTTGCCAAGACGCCATCAGATAAGAAAATGACTAAGTTACAAGAGAGTGAAGATCGCAAAAATAAGAGGATAACAAGTGTTGATAAAGAAGGGATTACCACTAGCTTATAAAGGGAAAATAGTGTATCGAAGAAACCACAAACGCGATGATTTATTCAAGAAGATAGCTTCTTAAGAAAGATTTTCCATGACTCCAATATTATATTAGCATATTTTTGGGGATGAAGAAGTGTAAGAGAGAAGTCAAGTTGAAAGCGTTAACAAGAAGTTAAGTCGCAAGACGTATCCAAGAAGCTTCATCAATTACGTATTTTATTCAAGTTGAGGATAGCTCTTTCTTTTTTTGTTGGGGAGAGATGCTGCCTTCAATAGACTCAAAGACCTCTTGACCAGCAATCATGTCCTCATCAACCCTGACTAATTTCACTCCTTAGCTCTTCTTTACCCGAGGGAGTTCAACAAAAAATTCAGGTAGACCCCTATTTTAGACCTCTTCTACAAGAGATTCAAGCTCAGAATCCGAGGGAACACTTTACTGACTATACCTTAGCAGATGGTCTTCTTTACTACCTGGAAAGCTTCAGCCCCTAGATATTCCTCAGATGAAGTGGGAATGTCTAAGTATGGACTTTGTCACTGGTCTTCCAAAGACAACTGGAAACTATGATTCTATTTTTTTCATAGTAGATAAGCTCACTGGCTCATCTAATTCCAGTCAAGCAGACAGTCACCGCCATCAACATAGCCCAAGTATTTGTCAAAGAGGTAGTAAGATATATGGAATCCCTGCAAGAATCATCAGTGATTGAAATGCCAAATTTACTTCTAGGTTTTGGCAGGTCATGTTTCGATCTCTGGGTACCCAACTGAATCTCAGCTCAGCATATCATCTGAAAATTGATGGTCAAACTGAGCGAGTGAATCAAGTCATTGAAGATATGCTTCGAGCATATTGCAACCAGCAGCCCCAGCAATGGATCAAGTTTCTTCCCCTAGTTGAGTTTCTTTATAAATCTTCTCACCATCGCAGCCTTAAAATGTCACCCTTTAAAGCCTTGTATAGTCAGGAATGTTTAGTCCCTCTTCGATTAGCCAACCCAGCTCTTCATGTTCCTGCCGCTAAGTTTACCCTAGAAGAGATAGATCATCAACTTCTAGTCATTAGAGACAACTTGAAGAGAGCTAGTGATAGGCAGGCGAGCTACGTTGATCTTCACCAATCCGCTAGAAGCTTTAGCAAAGATGATTAAGTTTTCCTCATAGTCAAACCCAAACACAGCTCCTTAAAGCTAGGGTAATTCCGTAAGCTTGTATTCAGATATTGTGGACCTTTTGGAATCAAATCAATATCTCCCTTTTGTCCAAACCCTTAATCATATTTTTGGTTGGTTCTTTGGAACAACTTATAATTATTCTTCAAGATATCAATGGTACTTTTGATGTAATTTTATGCGGATGTAATCAATCGTCATATTTATGGAATTCAAGCATCTCTAGTCAGTCAATTCTTTTGAGATTCAAATCTTCTATGGTGTTTTACAAGTCTAATTCTTATGATACATGAAATATCTCATTACCAAGTGAAAGATGAAATAGTAAGCTATAGAGATAAGAGAAATAAAGATGGAGGAAATAAATTGGGTACACAAGGAAGGAGATATTGTAAAATTAATTGAAAGATCGGTATGAAATCCTTAACTGTCAAGAACATGGTATCAGTTGGATGAGATTAATAAACAAATGAGTCAACGCTCAAAACAGAAAAAGTTAAAGTCTAGGTAAGAATGGTAAGATTTTTACAAAGCATATTGAGGCTAGATAGAGAGCGAAGTGAAGAAATTATCTTCCGACCTCACAAGAGAAACACAATTCGGTCACATCAAAGGAAAAATACATAGTTGAGTAAGATCACATTCAGTAATTAAAGGAACCCCAAGTCATTACGACTTCTTCATGATTAAAACTTTTAAGTCAGCGCTAAAAAATGGAAGAGAAGTGTATTATTCAAGGTCCATACTAGCTTCATTGTCCTTTAATTTCAATACCCTAAAGTTACTGACGGTCTTCAATCATAAGTTTAACAAAGATTTAGTATGTCTACTCTCTAAAGCATGTCCCAAGCTAAGGACAGCTCTTTCTTTTTGTTGGGGAGTTTGTAAGGTCCCTCCCTAAACCCTAGAGCCATTTAGAACTTTTTCAGCTTAGAAAATAATTTAGAAAAAGAAAAACCGACAAAGAAGTCATGCGGACAACGAGACTTTACTCCAGAATGAAAAGACAAAGATATTTCGGATAAGTAATTACGTCATCCCTATATTTTTCCAAAAAGATTAAGATTATTTTTATACTTCTTCGTCAAAAAGCAGCATGGGAACTGATCTAGATCGAG
Source organism: Adiantum capillus-veneris (assembly GCF_014529385.1). Lineage (NCBI taxonomy): Eukaryota > Viridiplantae > Streptophyta > Polypodiopsida > Polypodiales > Pteridaceae > Adiantum > Adiantum capillus-veneris. The sequence goes on from NC_140948.1 coordinate 122,947,431, forward strand.
AACTGGGAGAAAAGGGGACTAACTTCATTGAAAGATAAAGTTAAGAGATAAGAATTAAGAAGAAAATTGGGGTCCAATAGGAATTAAGAAGAGAATTGGGGTCCAATAGCATTGAGAAGAGAATTGGGTTCCAATAGGAATTGAGATAAGAATACCCACCATTTCCTATATAAGCATCCCCTCTCCTTTGTAATTTTACACACATATCGCTAAGCTACTTGCATACTTGCCATGCTCAAGATTATGCTTAAGTAAATCAAGGTTTCCATTAAACCTTGCTCTTGCTCTCTCCCTCTCTTGCAGGCCAAACCCTCAACTCTCTCCCTCTCTTGAAGGCCAAACCCTTGAGGGTTTTGTAAGGAAACTCCTCTCTCCTTCCTCTTCACCATAAATCCCTTTCCTTCTTCCTTGAACCTCACATCTCTTCAAGAAGGACTTCAACCCCATTTCCCTCTTGTTTAGAGGAAATAATATTCACTTTTAGTTAAATTAATTAACCTAAACCATGTGTTTTAATACTAGAAAAGTTTATGTGCATCATTTTAGGTTTAAGCTTTAATGAAAACCTCGCAATTAAGATTACGTGATAAGAGTATCTATGCATCATAAAGTTAATCTTCAAAGGTAGATTTGCAATCATAAGCTAAGCTTTAATGTAACTTTGCACTTAGGTGTAAGCTTTAGTGACTACCTTGTATTTTTAGGTTTAAGCTTTAATGGAAAACACGCAATTAGTGCTAAGTGATAAGAGTATCTATGCATCATAAATTTAAGCTTCAAAGGTAGATTTGCAATCATAAGTTAAGTTTCAATGGTAACTTTGCACTTAGGTGTAAGCTTTAGTGACTACCTTGTATTTTTAGGTTTAAGCTTTAATGGAAACCTTGCAATTAAGGTTAAGTGATAAGAGTATCTATGCATTATAAATTTAAGCTTCAAAGGTATATTTGCAATCATAAGCTAAGCTTTAATGGTAACTTTGCACTTAGGTGGAAGCTTTAGTGACTACCTTGTATTTTTAGGTTTAAGCTTTAATGGAAACCTCGCAATTAGGGTTAAGTGATAACAGTATCTATTCATCATTAAGTTAAACTCCAAAGGTATATTTGTATCCTTAAGCTAAGCTTTTATGGTAACTTTGCACTTAGGTGTAAGCTTTAGTGATTACCTTGCATTTTAGGTTTAAGCTTTAATGGAAACCTCGCAATTAGGATTAAGTAATAAGAGTATCTATGCATCATAAAGTTAAGCTTCAAAGGTAGATTTGCACTCATAAACTAAGCTTTAATGGTAACTTTGCACTTCGGTGTAAGCTTTAGTGACTACCTTGTATTTTAGGTTTAAGCTTTAATGGAAACCTCGCAATTAGGTTTAAGTGCTAAGAGTATCTATGCATCATTAAGTTAAGCACTAAAGGTAGAATTGCACTCTTCAGCTAAGCTTTAATGGTAACTTTGCACTTAGGTGTAAGCTTTAGTGACTACCTTGTATTTTAGGTTTAAGCTTTAATGAAAACCTCGCAATTAGGGTTAGGTGCTAAGAGTATCTATGCATCATTAAGTTAAACTCCAAACGTAGATTGGCATCCTTAAGCTAAGCTTTAATGGTAACTTTGCACTTAAGTGTAAGCTTTAGTGATTACCTTGCATTTTAGGTTTAAGCTTTAATGAAAACCTCGTAATTAGGGTTAAGTAATAAGAGTATCTATGCATCATAAAGTTAAGCTTCAAAGGTAGATTTGCACTCATAAGCTAAGTTTTAATGGTAACTTTGCACTTAAGTGTAAGCTTTAGTGACTACCTTGTATTTTAGGTTTAAGCTTTAATGAAAACCTCGCAATTAGGGTTAACTGCTAAGAGTATCTATGCATCATTAAGTTAAGCACTAAAGGTAGAATTGCACTCTTAAGCTAAGCTTTAATGGTAATTTTGTACCATAAGAAAAGAGTAGTTATCTAAGCTCGATAGAAGCAGTTCAATTTTTGGTATTGATGAGTATTTCTAAAGTTGTCAATTTCAAGTTTGTTTGCAAATACGGGATGGGGGAGATAGGGGATAACTTCGCGGAATTGATCTCCATGTTGTTTTGAACCGAAAACTCCACAGGGGTTCCATGGAGATGCCCCATGGATGGCAAAGGATTGCAAAACTTGGGATTCATACAAAACGGGGATTGAACTTAAAAAGTTGGCATTTTCGAAGAAACATTAACCATCAAACTGCCTATGGTAAAACTCGCTTGTATTTTCTAAATAAACTTGGCTGGTAGATAATTAATGAAAGTAGGAATTAAGGTTGATAAATGAATGAATCTGGAAATTACCAACTAGGAGTTAAAAAGGAATCTCGAGAGGTGATAGGGATAGCCCATTGCAAAACATAGATTTAATTAGGAATTGTCTGGAAATGACCGGAAACCAAGATGGATCTTCTTGGGGTCAATTTGATTGAAAGGCCGTCCCATTGAGAGGATTCTCTTGGAGAACTTGATGGAGATTGTCCCTTTTCGGCTAGGGCAGCGTAATCGGCAAGTTGTTATACCTAGGTCATTCATGCCCAAGGGATAAGGGATGAATGGGTTTGTTTTATTTTTGCCCGACCGGGTGAAGTACGCGTGGTATCTTATTGGAAATCAGCCATAATCTGGGTAGGGCCTGATGCGAATAGTTGGATGAGAACTTCATACTCAGGGAGGAGGATGTGAATTTAATTAAGGAAATTTGCTCAACTTGTTTGCTTAAAAAGGAACTCGAAAGGCTAGGAATATAGGGGCTACCCTGTGCATCTCTCACGAGATGGTGCTACACCTCTCGAAATAAAATGCTTAGGAAGGAATGATCAAATTACTTGATGAGCCTTTCCCAAACACTTAATTCTGGGAAATATTGTGAAGATGTTGCCATTTTGATGGCTTGTAATCGATTATCTTGGCCTGAATGGGGGGGCAAGATGAATTGGTTGAAACTAAATCTGTTGCATGATTAGTTAAGAAACTAGTTACAAGCTAATTATAGTAGATAAAGGAAAGGAAATGAATTAAAAGTTTCTAAATAGAGATCTGGTGGGAGCAACCAGATGAATTTTCCTGAACGAGGGTATGCAACAGATTGCATGTTGCTTGTTGTTTGATAATGTTTGATGGATTGCTGTCTTCCTGATTTTGTAGTAGTTAAGTACTACCTTAGGAAGGGATTTTCATGAAATGGTTCGGTGGGTGGGCGGATCCGGAGGGTCAAATGGCCGGATGTTGATTTAAAAATTTTATGTTAAATGTTAGGACTATGTGGGATAAAAAAATGGGTAATCGGGACGAGTGAGACCAGGTAGGATTGCAAGATCCCTCTTTTTAGGGGAAAGTGATAACTGCCATGCCTGCTTGTCAGGAAAAAAGGGGTTATCGCCATGAACCAAGGGAGAACAAGAATCCAAGAGAAAATCCTCAAGTTAAAGATCAAGAGAATCAAGACTAAAGACCACCATTTTGGGTGCAGAAAGTTGTCAAGGATAGATTGATTATGAGAAGTGGATAGATTCGTTGAATGAAGGGATGTACCCCCTTGGGTTGGCATTCGAGATAGGCCAGAGTCCTGTTTGAGTGTCAGTCCCAGGTGGGAGGGATACCTGCACATAGATCTACGTCATTCCCTGGAACGGTGTGGAGGACTGAGGGAGGTGAGTAGGGTCAAGTCTAGGTATGGCCCTCAAAGCCACCTATAAAAGAATGGCTACAACATCTCAAACATTCTCGTGCCAATTTTTCAATCTGGACGTCTTCTTTGAATTTGAAAGAGCTCAACTTGCAATATCTAGATTTGATCATTATGTTTACTAGGATAAATGAATCTAAACACGAATATATAAATTGTTACCTAGGACATCCAACATGTTCATGAAAACAAATCATAGTGTTAAATAGCACATTCAACATCCTAACATGCGTGTAACAAGGTGTGTTGACTACTATATATAGTATTTTCATTTTCATAATAGGTATGCTAACTAGCATACTCACTGTGCCAGCAAGCATACGTAGATAGCAAAGCATGTGTATAACTAGCATACATGGTGTGCTAACTAGAAAACAAGGTATGCTAGCCAACATAGCATGTATGCTAACTAGCAGGGACAAGGTTTTGATCATCATAGCCAAGATGTTAACCAGCAGAGCAAGTATGCTAACTAGCATGGACAATGTTCCCATCATGCCCAATATGGAAATTAGCATACAAGGTGTGCTAGCAATCATATAATGTGCTAACCAGATACCCCTTATGCTAGCTAGCATACTAGAAAAGGTACCTAGAATCCTCATTACGTCAAATAGCATACTTAGCATGCTAGTTTGTGTGAGGTCCCCAACCACCCGGAAGATTGGAACGACTTGATAGATGGACTTCCTTTACTCTCAAGTTACATTGATGACATGGACAATGTTCCCATCATGCCCAATATGGAAATTAGCATACAAGGTGTGCTAACAAGCATATAATGTGCTAACCAAATACCCCTTATGCTAGCTAGCATACTAGAAAAGGTACCTAGAATCCTCATTACGTCAAATAGCATACTTAGCATGCTAGTTTGTGTGAGGTCCCCAACCACCCGGAAGATTGGAACGACTTGATAGATGGACTTCCTTTACTCTCAAGTTACATTGATGACACCTTACTCCAATTCCACGAAGCAAGGATACAAGCAACAGAAGAGAGGAAGTCCTCTATCCATCATGATCGTGGTTGTAAGGGTCATACACCACACGCCAGGTCGATAAATCTAAGGGTTCTTATCGGAGTAATTTCCTATAAAGATAAAAATCCCATTGACATATTTAGAATCTATAAAAAACTCATTTTTCCCACGTTTAAGAGGCATGGCCGCCATCCTTAAATCGTAAATATGATATGATGCTTATTCTAAACTAACTAATAATCTTGTGAAAAGTACCGGCCTAGTCCACTCGTCTGTAGACATAGATCCGTTTGGATACTAGTCTTCCACTTTCCACACCACACTCACCCATTCTTCTTGTTTTCTAATTACTACCACATTTTTTTTAGATACATATAGTTTTCCTTTATTAATTATTGGCACGGGTTCTTTTATAGAGCCCTTCAAACATCACCAAAACAATTCTTTCTCAAACAAAGCCTAATGAAGATAGTCCTATATCTTTTTTTTAAATGAATCTTTCAATTATACTTAAGAGTTTTTTGTTAACCGTTGACTTTCTCTATCTAACCAACAGAGCCTTTGCAAAGGATTTACTTATTCACTAGCCGCAAAATACGCAAACTTTCCCAATCGCTAACCGCAAAGGGGCATCTCACTAACCTTAAGGCATATTGCTAACCACAAGGAACAAAAAGAGAGATGATAACCTCAGCTTATTCTCTGCTAACCACGAAATCACCTCGCTAACCTCGAGGTCCATCTGGAAACACGATATTCTTTCAGCAATTGTTTTCTTGAAGTGATTTCTCAAACATGATTAACTAACTCCTAACATCAATAGTGACAAGTTATCAACCAGTAACCATTTGTCAATTAATTCTTTCACTAGTCACAAAATCATATGCTTGTTTTTTAGATATAATCACATTTCTTGGACGGTTTAAGGGAATTCCTAGGCTTGACTTACTGAGTGAGCATGTATAACAATACAGAATTATAAATTCATCTTACCGGATTAACAACGCGTTTGACTACCTCCCATGGTTGAGGTTGGATGGCTTCAACTTCTTTCGCAACAGTACCTCCGCTTGAGCTATGGTTGGAGTAGTAGATACCTTCCTTTATATCTTCTTAGAGGTGGAACAACATAAGCGTCCTTGGAGATTTGAGTCACTCACTTCGAGGCCATTGTGTGACGAAAGAGAAGAGAGAAAACTTCGCCGTGAAAAGTAGAGTAATCACTTCTTGCTTGTCGAGGAGAGAGAAAGAGAGAGAGAGAGAGAGAGAGAGAGAGAGAGACAGAGACAGAGACAAAGACAGAGACAGAGAGAGCTCTACAATTTGAGTGAGAGCACGACTATGTAGAGATGGAGTTCGAGATGGAGATGGAGATGGAGATAGATTGAGGGTGAGAGCTTGAGGGAGAGAAGATACCTCCGATGTCAAGGCAAGAGAACTTCCACTTCTAAGAACTTCTATGTGTGTGTTGAAAGTGAGGGAATATAGGGGCCTTTGTATAGGCTCTCATCATCCAAAGAGAGAAAGCTAAGAATAGTGAAAAGTAGAGAGATAAGTTTGCGCATGTAAAACATATATATGTGTGTGTGTGTGTGTGTGTGTATGTATTTATTTATTTATTTTATTTTTTTTTTACGGACATGCATCTTGATGCGCGATTTTGAGTCTCTATTTTTAGGAGAAGCTTGGCTTCCAAGAAAAGAAACTCTAATCTTGACTTACTTTTTTTGCCTTCTTAAAAATACTCCTTCTTTCTTGAGGGTTAACTCTCATCTTCAATTATAGTCCTAAGGCTTAAATTTTCTTTAGCAACCTATTGTTCCCACGTAAGTAAGGGCCATAATTAATAGTCCAGGAGTTCGATTTTTTATCTGATTGTTCCGTTGAAACCCCATTGAAATGCTCTATGACTTAACAAAAATGCGAGCCTCAAATACTTTTGCAAAGTAACTGAAATAGTTTTTATTGAAAAATCTTGGGTACATTATAGTTTGCATACTAGGAACGCTAAATAGCATAAACATTGTGTTAAACATCATATGCAGCATGCAAGCGAGCATACTAGGTATGTTAACTAGCATACATATTGAGTTAACTAGTATACTTTGTATGCTAGGTAGATTTATAGGCATGCTAACTAGCATACTCATTATGCTAAACAACATACCCAACATAATGATAAAGAGCATAAACCTTGTGTTAAACAGCATACGCAGCATGCTAATGAGCATACTAGTATGCTAACTAGCATAAAGGGTGTTAATTAGCATACATATTTTGCTAACCAACATACTTTGTAAGATTACTAGGATGTTAATTAGGATACATATTGTGTTAACTAGCATACTCGTTATGCTAGTTAACACGATACTCTGTATGCTAACTAGCATACTCATTATGCTAAGTAGCACACTCATTATGCTAAACACCATACCCAACATACTAGGAACATTAACTAGCATAAACCTTGTGTTAAACAACATAGTCAACATACTAGTGAGCATACTATATATACTGACTAGCATAAAGCATGTACATATTGTGTTAACCAGCATACTTGTAAGATTACTAGGCATGATAATTAGAGTACTCATTATGCTAAACAACACACTTGTCATACTAGGAATGCTTACTAGCATAAACCTTGTGTTAAACAATGTACTCAAAATTCTAGTGAGCATACTAGGTATATTAACCAGCATAAAGGGTGTTGTGTTAGCCACCATACTCGCTATGTAGATTGCTAGGCATGCTAGCTAGCATACTCATTATGTTAAACAACATAGTCAGCATACTAGAAATGCTAAATAGCATAAATATTGTGTTAAACAACATACTCAGCATGCTAAATAGTATATTAGGTATGCTAACTAGCATATCATGTTGTGTTAACCAGCATGGATGAAAGCAAAGGTTGGTGGTACAAAAAAAGGGCCAATTTTTTTTCCACCTATTTGGTACTTTGGAGGGAAATTTTGGAGGCAAATGGTGTTTGTATTTCTATTTTTTAAAGATATAAGGATATTTCAATAAGAATGCTTTGTACAGTTTCATAATGGGCCACCCCATGTGAGAGTAGTGGTGTCATGAGTGGATTTGTGGCTCCATACAAATAATCTTTGCCCTACATTTGAATTCGAGCTGCATAGCGTGCTCTCTCACTTGTTGCCTTCCACAATCCTGAGCTCTCTCTCGTCTCAGCATCACATGCACTTATAGCAGCTCTACTCTCTTGCGTCAGTTCTCCAACCATGAGAATCCCAAAGGCCAAGGGAGTTGCTACCAGAAGAGCATCACCTTCAACGTGCAAATTGAAATTTAAGGCCAAGAAGATAATGTCCTCCCCTATCAAAATCCAAAAAGATGTTTCCACCCATCCGCTCAAGAAGCAAAGTCAGAGCACAAACCCGGTCCCAACACAAGGGCTAGTGCAAAACAGTGCAAGGTTGTTGATATCGACTACGAACAGACCTCACTCCTCTTTGATAAAAATGTATCAAAATATTTCAACAAGTCAAGACGTGGTACGCATTGGCATCAAACTTGTGTTAACTAAACATTGCACGTTCACTCCATGTGCTTGATGTGACATTTGAAGTTAGATGTACAATACCAAATTTGGCTCTCTAGAGTACCAAATTTGGTACTTTGGAGTACCCCATTTGGTATTGTAGGGCATCACATGACATTCAATCTTATATCTCATTGATTTTCTCTATTAGGTAAGAATAAAATGGAGGGTTACCATCAACAAACCAAGTTTTGTTACACAGCACAAGACCTACATGAGAAGTACGGCATGTGTCTAAAAGGCAAACTCCCTAAGGACCTAACTGATGAAGACTTGCCACCCGAAAGTGGTGGTTAATTGTTTTCAAGTACAAGTACCGAAAGAACAACAAGATCTATTTAAACCATTTGTAGCCACATATGGTGGAAGACCACTGATTTATATTCTCCAAAGTTTATTAAGGGTCCCCTTCATTTGGTGAATTGACCAACAAATTTTCCAGGTGCTACGCTTTGGAGAAATTCCATGAAGCGAAAAAAGACCCAGCAGGGCATAGAGTAGCATGGGCCCAGTTTGGGGAAGGAGTGTTGCAGATGATAGCAAAAGTACCATGGATTGTGCCAACATAGCACCCAAGACAAAACCGCTAGTACCCTATAAGACTCAAAATTCACTAACAAAAAAGTACCAACAAGTACTAAGGCAAGTACTTGGACTGCATCTAGTGTTAAAAAAGTACAAAAACAATTGGAGAAAGAACCAAAACAGTTCAAGAAAGTACCAAAAATATGTCAGCAAATACACCAGTCAAGAAGTCAAACATGCCAAATCACCAAACCATGTGAAAAACAAAAACACTTTCAATAGTCATACACTATGCAATAAGCCAAAAATCCCATACCTCTTGTTGTTGAACCTCAGCTTGGAGATTCTGGATATGTTCGAAAACCCCATGTTGTTGTAACAAGCACTGACTTGCTCCCAGCTTGACCTCAACCTCTCTGATATCTTCATCAAGGACATGGATTTTCTACCGCAGTAGAACAATGTGTGCTTCCAAGGTATTCATGCCCTCCAACAAAGTTTTTGCCACACCCTCTTTACCTTCATGTACAAGTATTTGGTGCTTATTTGCTTGAATATAGGCCTTCAGGTCTGTTAGGTTTGACGATCCTAGATGTGACACCGATTTTAGCAGTCTTTGTTGTAATGCCTCTAAATCAGGTAGGTAGTCACCCACTTCTCCTTTGATAGCTTGCTCTGGTTTTCTGAGATGTTGCTGCCACTTTGAGTCATCCGGGCCTTCTTTATCTAAATGTAGGACACTTCTAGGGGAAGAAACATTTTGCCTCCTCCATGACTCAATTTTAAGGTGAAACTCGCCATTCCTTTTTTGCTCAATTGGTAATCTTAAGGACTATTTTGAAACTGTTTTAGTACTGTCTTGAAATATTTTTATAGTGCTTTGGTAGTTTTTTGAACTGTTTTGCTAATTTATATAACTATTGGGTACTTTCTTAAACACTAGATGCTACATTGATACTTTCCTTAAGGCATTGTAGTGCTTCTTTATTTCATTTGGTACTCCATTGGACTATTTTGGTACTGGTTTGATACTTCTTGGTACTCACATACTGTACATTTTGTTGTGTATTGGATGCTATGTTGGAACAATCCTCGGTATTCTAGGTGTTTTTTTGCTCATTTGATGGTCTTTTCACCTCCTTTGGTATTGCATTGGTACTTTCTAGTTACAGATTTTTTGGTCTTATAGGGTACTATTGGCTTTGACTTGGGTACTATGTTGTTACTGTTTTTGGTACTTTTGGTGCTTCCTTGTAACTTTTAGTGCTATGTGGAAATATTTTGGTACTACATTGGTACTATCTAGGTTATCTTCTTTTTTTCTTGTTATTATGCTTCATTTGGTACTATTTTGAACTATTTTTGTTAAGAATATTTTTGTTACAAGTTACTGGGTCTCATTGGGTCCTTTTGGGTACCTCTTATGAGTTTTGGGTTCCTTTTTGTATCAATATAGTGCTATTAAAATTGCTTTTGTTCAATTTGACTTGTTTTGGTAATGTTTTTCTACATATTTGGTACTATGTCGTTATTATTTTGAGACTATTTTGGTACTACATTGTTTCCTATTTACTACTGTTTTGGTACTGCTTGGATTTGTGCTAGAAGTTTTTGGTACCTTATTGTACTAAGAACGTGCAGTTTAGAACTGTTTTGGTACAATTTTACATGTTTTGATATTGTCTTGGTCCCTATTTGATACTAGTTTGAATTACTATTATGGTACTGTTTTAATACTGTTTTGGCATTGCTTGTCTTTTTCCTTAATACTTGTTTTTTTTGTAGATAAGTTAATAGAGTATGTCTATTTTGCAGATGGAGTATGCAAGATCTACAATGAATGCTTGGAAAACCAAGACACGATTTTGTAAGCAAGCTGTGTGCTGATGTGAAGAGGGGGATGGCATACACATTGACTCCAAGGACTCATGTTGTGGACACTGAAAACACAATTCATATGTTTGGTACTTTTGCTACATGTGGGGAGGCTTTGAAGGCTTCTTACTTGGCTAGTACATTCATGCTTCCCTACCGGCATCACTACCATCCACTATGTTTTTCCATTGTGTTGAGAACAAAAGATATTTGCGTGAAGGCACGTTGCAACACCGCAATGCCTTCGGAGGCAAAGGCCTAGGTATCAGGGAGGTCATTATTGAAGAGTAAGTGGGGTGTTGTGTTAGACACTATGCTTATATCATTTGAATTCATGATCTAATCTTGTCTTTCATCTTCATGTATATGTAGGTAGAGGATCTTTTGGTGCGGACACCCATGACAACACCCTAGTGGATCAAAAGGATCTCTGTGGTCATAGCATGTCAGATGTGACTCACATGTTCTAGTAAGGTCCTCACAAGTCAGTGATTGAAATACAACAAGACCTTGATGCCAGCATAGTCAAAGGGAAAGGTGCCTCCTATAGACTTAAGCTTGGGAGAAGATAAACTGAAAGCTCAAGTGTAGGAAATACTGCAAGACCTTGATGCCAGCATAGTGGAATGGAAAGGGGCTGAGCCTACTATAGATTTAAGCTTGAGAGAAGATCAACTGAAAATTGAAGTGCAAGATATACTACAAGACCTTGATACCAGCACAATGGAAGGGAAAGGTGATGAGGGTACTATGGACTCAAGCTTGGGAGAAGATCAATTGAAAACAAGGTAAAGAGGGAAGGGGACAATAGGAGAACCAAAACCATATGAGGGGAAGTAATTTGATTGAGGAAGTTGTTGAAATGGAGATTGACCAACGTGAGAAGATCAACGAAGAAATGCCAGCTAAAGAGGTGGCAGTTGAAGTTCTCTCGACGGTAGAGTTTTTGGATGCAACTTCAAAATTTGCAGAGGAGGTGGGTAGAAAGAGGAGGAAGAAGGCAAAACCTTCTAAAAGTTCACAGGAGGCTGTAGGTGCCAAAAATTCCAAAGGCTCGGAGGAGGCTTTTAGCACGGAGGAGGCCAAGGTTTGGGGGGATGGCAAAGGTGCAAAGAGGAGACACTTGATGTAATGCCCTTAGAAACAGGTGATAGCATTGACTCAGCCACCCTCTCCCAAACCTTCAATGCGAAATCTAGAAAGCGCCACGTTGGTCTTGGCCTCAAGCCGCGAACCTGCAAGAATTAGCTATTATGACAACATTTTGTATTTGCTTCTGGCTTAATATGAAATACAAGCCCATTTTCCTTATGTCAATGTGTTTGGTGTCATGTCACTACTCTTGAAAGATGCCATTGTGTTGGTTAATTGTCATGTCCTAGTGTCAAAAATTGGTAAAATTTTATGGTGTCGAATGTCCAACTTTGCTATTGTAAAAAGGTTGTGTTCTTCTACTCATATAGTTTAGTGATACTATAGCCAGGGACAGTTGGTGGCTAAATGAAGAATGACCGGATATAGCAATGCCAACAGATCTAATGGAAAGCGATATGCACCTTGTTATTTTGGATGTCAATGGAGTGCTATTAATGGATTGTGATGAAGCACCCAATTATGGAATATCCCATTCCCAGCGGGATGTAGGCCCCGAGGTGTGCAAGTCTCTCAATACAAACATTGTGTAGTCAGACTTGATGGGAAGGAATTTATCATCAACTTGAGGAAGTGATGCTATGTGATGATCTGGTCATGTAGCCAAAGGAAGAATTTGATGGCCATAATGAATGCTTGCTTCCCTAAATTGATGAGGATGAAAGACCTCTTTTTAGGTATTTATTCCTTAACTTTCAAATTGGCTTTACTGAATTTGGTATTGTTTCACACTTGGCTACTGTGATTTGGACACATTCTGGTACTATATGATACTTTGGTACTATTTGGTACTTTTGGTACTGTTAACTGTTGTGTACAAAATTTGGTACTATTTGTGTCTTTGGTACTTTGGTAATGTGTACACAATTTTGTATTGTTTTGTATTTTGGTTCTTTGCTACTTTGGTATTGTGTTGTACTAAGTTTGGTACTGTGTCACTGCTCCTATTGTTTGTTGCTTTGGTACTCTTGTTTGTATAGCTGTTATAATTGCTTAGTTTCTCTCTCACACATATATTTTTGACTAGTCTCAATGTGAGATGTGGGCTCCCACATTCAAAGATGTGCCAGCACTTTTGGAGGAGTTCGGTGACAAGCCTATTTTTCTAAAGCTCCTAAGAAGAGTGTGGTGCAAGAATCCACAGTTCAATGAAGTGAACACCCTCCTTGCGGATGACATGATGAGATACAAGTCCTTGAAGAATGATTACGAGTCATGTTGCTACATTCGGTCATATGAGCCAAAATATTATGACCCAAAAAATGAAGTATCTTATGGAGATCATTTTCCGTGAATCTGTGGGTGGCTAGATGAGAAGTTCTTCACTGCTTACAGCCATTGCACACCCTTGTTTCATGTCAAGGATGACATTTCCTTGTACATTGCCAACTACTTTGTATCTTTGGAGGGGTATTCGTACCGCTTTGACCCCCTTGATGTGTAAGAGATTTTGTAAGCTTGAACATTGCCTCTGACTACTCATGAAAATTATTAAAATTATCATTTCATGTGTATCTTGGTCCCCTAAAAACTTTTAGTAGAGCACTTTATCTTTTTGTACACATACTTTTTCTTGCTATTGCTTTGTACTTTTCTGCTACTACTTGGTGACGAGGGTGACTTTAAAGTTAGTGGCAAGTGGGAGTTTCCAGGTTAGTAGTTCCTCTTCAAGGTTGGATGAGAGGAAGGAAGAGGACGGTAGGAAGCAAGGGGAGAAAGATCATGAGAGCAAGGGAAGGATGAGTAAGAGGAAGGGGATACTTATTGCAGAGTACCAAAAAGAGTTCTTATTACACAATAAGAATGGGTTTTATAACTCTGGTTGCAAAAGAGTTGTACACAATAGTCAGCTAAAAACATTTAGCACACTACCAAGATTTGATACTACAGTACCAAATTTGGTGGCATATTACCACCAGATATTGGTACTGTAGAACGCAGTAGTAATTGAATAATTGTAAAGATAGCAGATAGTACCAAAGGTGGCTAGTATAGAGTATCAAATTAGGTACTATAGTACTATAGAGTATCAAATTTGGTATGGTAACATAGAGTATCAAATTTGGTACTACAATAGTCAGCTGAAAACAAAATGCACAGTACCAAAATTTAGTGTTATAGTAACACAACATTCAACTAAAGTATAGAAATCATATCACCAAATTTTTCGATTGTAGAGTACCAGCTTTGGTATTCTGGAGTACCAGATTGATAACACAGCAAAGGCATTAGACAATATTGATCTCAAGGAAGATTCTATTCAAGAGAATCACAACTGTTGGTTGTGGTGGTTAGAATTGTATTTGGCAACTGTTGGTTGTGGTGGTTAGAATTGTATTTGGGGTAAACATTGTAAGGTTCCCCTCCTGTCCACTTCCTTCTTCATATGGCGTACTATTGCATAAATTTTCATATATCTCTGAGAATAGATTGAAATGCTTATGCAGTCCATGGATAGCCTCCATGGGGAATCATATGGCTCTAGCTAGATGGGAGTAGATCATCAACGATGGTTTTGTTATTCAATAGGGTATAGGTATCAACTTTGCCCTCAACTTGGGCGTAATACAAACCCTCAACTAGAATTCCACCTTTTACGATCTTGTTATACCAAAGGTCCTTCAGTACTCTTGGTGCTTGGTACATGGTTTTTATGCACTTTATAAGGTAGAAGTCCTCCCAGGGGGTCCACCTCAAAATATGTAAGTATAGTACATGAGTTCACCCAGAGAGGTTTTTAATATACCAAACAATTAAAGAATAAGATGTACAAGAGGGATTAAAAATGGAAAATTGAAAAAAAGTTACAGATTGATGAAGAAAGAGGGGTCTTTTAATTCATGATGATGTGTGTGTAGGTGTGTTTCTAAAATACCTCTTGAATGCACGTGCTATAGGTATTTTTGAAAGGTGGACCCCTGAGAAGTCCTCTTTCTCCTCGGCTACCTTCACTGCAAAGTTATCCCGAATGGACAATAATTGGCTCAACATCTCAGGGTCTCCTTCATACATAGGCATGTTTAAATTGTGACTCATTTGGGAGGAAAATAGATAATTGTAGTTCTGTTTATCATCCTCATCTTCATCACTATCTGCTTGTACCAACTCTGTCAATGGCTCGATGGAGACATATTTCCATTCTTCAATGTGTTGCTTATTATTGTATCTTCTCCACTACCCATTCACACATGGATCACAAAAGCATGATAACATCCGAAAGTACACATCACATGGATTATGCGTTGAGTAGCCGTCACACAATGGAATCAGCGAGAGCTTGCAAATGTTTTACAGTCCCATAGTGAAGAACACAACACCTCATTCAGTGAAACCAACCAAAATACCCTCTTTGTACTGACACTTCCATGACTTTTTTGAGTTCTTGCAGGAGCATTGCTTCTTAGAGACATCATAGCCAAAATCTTTAGTGTAGTAGTTATGCTTGCAGAACTTCTTTTGGTGTTTGAGTTTTTCAACTCTTTCTATGTTTGTTTATGTATGCACTGTTCTTGTATTATTATTTGGAGAGCTTGAATGATGTCTCTTAGTGTTGCTGACTAAGAATCCAGATTTTGATTTTCTAATTTTTCCAAAAGTAGT
Organism: Adiantum capillus-veneris; assembly: GCF_014529385.1. NCBI lineage: Eukaryota > Viridiplantae > Streptophyta > Polypodiopsida > Polypodiales > Pteridaceae > Adiantum > Adiantum capillus-veneris. The sequence continues at coordinate 122,962,842 of NC_140948.1, forward strand.
TTTATTTTTGCTTTTGATAATGTGTTGTCTTTTCTTTCTCCAGAATGATATTCGTCTGCTTTATAAATTAACTTTTTGGAGTAAATATAGAAATCTCGAATCGAGGAGAAGTTGCTTATCTAGGTATCATGAAAAGCTTGAAGAGCGCCTAGGTTTTCTTGATGTTCATGATGCCCAATGAACTCCTTGTAGATTCCTCTGATCAATACAAGCATTGGAGATTTGTTATCCAAAGGACATAAGGCAAAAAAATAATTCTTGGGGGAACATTTCCCACCAGGCCTTTAATATCCCAGTAGATATGTTGATTGTCGCTTCCATAGCAATATTTTTCCTCATTATTTCAAAAAGTATTTCTTGGTAAATCTAATTGTGTATGTATTCCAAAACAAGGATGATATCTATCCCCTTGTTCCATTTTGTCAATGTTGTAGAATGTGATATCACCTACCTTTGTTATTCCTTGCAAAAATTTGGGAGTTGGTGGAATGGATCAAGCACTTTTAGAGGCTTCTTCCATAGGCTCATCCTTCTCCATATGAAGAGGCACTAAAGATATATGTACCTAAGAATCATCAATTTGACTTTCACTGGTATCATCTTCTATGTCGAAGTTATAGTCATAAGGAGGAGATGGAAGTTGAGTTGGGATGTACTCTTCTTGGAGGCCCCTTTGACATGTGGTGCAAAGGACAATGAGGCCTGTATGCCAAGAAGAGGGGTATGCTTCAAGTTGCTTATGCATACGGGTGACCCACTTGTGCAACTCAGATAACTCTTTTTCAAGTGCATGTATTGTCTGCTAGTTATTTTGTAGAACCTCAGGTATAGGTTTCGTGTGATCGTCCACTTTGACATATGGTGCAAGAAAGATTTTATCATTATCTTTGCCTTCGATCATACAAAATTGAATTGAGTATGCTGATCCTACAACGAAGGTTTTACCCATTAGTCTTAGGTAGTGCTTACAAAAAGTTTGTTTGGTGGACTCAAAGGCTTCTATATGCATGCAATCTTTAATTCACATTGGCTTGGATTTTCTTGAGGTTTTATGTGTTATAGAACATACTAGTGGCTTTTGAGAACTAATCACATAATTGAATAAATCTATATTATTTATATCAATAACCTTATTTACAATTTTTGACTTAAGAGTAGCCTGAGTATCTACGGCCCAATTTTATGGTAGCTTTAATTTCAACCAAGCAATCTGATAACATCTCAACATTTGAGAATGATCATCAAAACGCATAATGATGATTGGTCCTTAATGATCTTTTTTCTCACTTGCTGTTAGTTTACCTTAATAGATTGTTGGCAGACCAAAATTGGATGCTCTTCCTAAAATAGAGAATGCTATCTCTATATTAGGTGTTAGGTGGTTTAGATCATAACGAATAATCTTATTGCAAGTGTAAGTGCTTACCCAAAATAGGGATCTTCTAATGAAACATTGTAATTCAAACGCACTTGCAAAAAACCTAGACCATCTGCAAAATTACTTTCAATTCCTTCCAGAAATTGGTCTTGTAGATTCTTGTGCCTTGTATCTAAAATCGTAACTAGACACGTGACAACTAGTCCTACTCAAAACACGAGATTTACACCTATTTGTATACATCCAAGATGAGCAAAGTGATAGCCTTTTTTAAGAGCTTCAGCTTTGTCATAGTGGAGGATCTCAATATTTGAATTTTATAAAATGCATTTGATTATCAAAAGGGATGGATGTAGCTGATCTATTATCTAGATATACAGTTGATGCAAAAAGATTAAGTAGATATTTATGTTGATAGACTTGTTCGGGTTTTAATTGTGGTATTTGCCATTGAGCATAAGGTTTGGATTCTTTCGTTTTCTAATGGGAGATGTGCAAGAGACTTGGTCACTTTAGACAGATCTATTTAAAAATACCATCGAAATTTACTTGAACCATCACCGGAAGGTAGGAGTCTTTGCAGGAGTTTCTACGAGAATTTGTGCAAGGACTTATCAAGAATTAGTGCTTGTGGCTTAACTCTCCAAACATCGACGACGGCCTTCACATCTTCTGACGATGCAACCATGCAACCTTGCCTTATAGTAAGGATTCAAGAAAGCGGCAATAGCTTCGATGGATAGAGATTAAATTACTCAAAGCAAGTAGCCTTCAATAGTAATCTTGTGAAATCTAATTTCATACACGAGAGGTTTGATACCACATAGAACAAGATTAAGACATGATTAGTTGTGATTTAATAACCAAGTTAATTAATTGGTAAAAACATGAGACATGGCTCTGATACCAAGAGACGCACACGCAGACGACATGTAGTGGAAGGAGTGTATTTCTATTGATATGAGAAGATAAATACACAAGTGTGTAGTGAATTGTTATAGAGATGTACACAAGAGGTTCGTTGGCTTAACTTGAGAGTCGATTTTTGTACAAGGTATGGGCTTGTTAGGGTTTAAACCTACTTCCATTTTATGCCTATGTGAACTCCTAATGATGCTACTCACACACTCTAGTGGGGAAGGGCTCTTACACCTTGCATACCACAAATGTTGCCACCTTTCATCACCTATGAATGCCACATAGCATTCCACGTACTAGGTTGAGTGGCTCATCCCTAGCTTTGCATCCACTAAAAATAGCCTTGAGCTTTCTAGCATGCTCCTGTTACAAGCATCCTGCAATCAATTCATTCCAAGAGACGACATTCCGGATAAAAAGCTCCTCAAGCACTTTTTGTGCTTGTACCACATTATTCGGCATACATATCGACCAAGGCGTTGCGAATCACATAAGTTTTTTGCAATAGCAATGCATTCCAAGAGCCATTGTTCCAAACAAAAATCTCTCAAGCACTATTTGTGCTTTCTCAAGTGCACCACATTTGTCATACACATCGACCAAGGTAGTGATGAGCACAACATCTCTTTTCAATAGCCTCAGAGTCTATGTCAGCATCTTGCATGGAGCCACAATGCACATGGCTTTAAGATGACGTGTAGGTGATTGTGTCTAGAGATAGGCCCTCGCTACACATCTGCTGAAACACAGCCCATAGCTTCCTAGCCCTGTCTTGGTTGGGCATATCCTACAATCCACAAGATAGCATCCCGCAGAGTAAGCTCGTCAAAGACTTGTTGCACACCGATAGGCACCACACTTGACATACATACTGACCATGTTGCTGCAAAAATATGAGCGCAGGAGGTTTTCCCTGTTCCGCACGGACCGTAGAAAATGCACATCATGGGTGCAATTTTACCTCAGAATAAGGCATTACAGATCAGAGCTTGTATGACAAGATTTTGCCTCACAATGTCATTGAATGCTTTCGGCATGTATTTCTGATGGTGCAGGCTTTCCATCCCCTCTCATTAACACCGGGTGTACAGGCTCAATATAGCTCGCCCAATTTGACTCTCTGTGCTCCTTCCCATTCTGCTCCCAAGGCGCACACTCACTTTGACCCTTACAATAGTCTTGAAGAAGGGGTACCAACAATGGAAGACTCTCCAAGTCTGTATTGAAAGACATCTCGAAAACATCTGTCATTGCTGAAAAAGACTCGCTGTGCTTCAGCTGTCCTTCCTTCCCAGGTTTTTCGTGAGGAACCTCATAGCCCATATGGCATGCCCAGTCCTGCCATCTTCAATATATTGTCTCTCTTTTTACCGTGAATCCTAGACCAAAACCAAGGGGTTCCACATCCGCTTCTTGGCACGTCCAAAATGTCTAGCTCGTCGACATTTTGGATGGTCAGGTATGTATATGTCGGGGAGCTTGGACCTGAAGAAGTAGGTTGGGGGTGCAGGCAGAGGGGGAACATCTTGCAAGCATTAAGAAGACTCCCACATTTGGAATACATGTTGATTAATGCGCTTCCCACGTACACATCTAGCTTGCAACCAGTTTCCAATGCAGTACAATGGATCAACCTCCCCTCATCCAGTGCAACTAGAGTAGAGTATGCTTTGAGAGAAAAAACCTAATGTGATTCGATTCAACAACTCCACCATCTTGTAAATCGTGCATTAAGTTTAAGACTTCTTTGCTTACTCCAATCTCCAGATAGCCTGTCATCATGACTCCCATATTACAACATCTTTACCTTAGGGTCGGTTGAAAACACTACAAGCATCCTCAAAATGCATGCATAGGTGATTGTGTCTCTGTTGAGCATATCCTGCAATCAGTGCGTTCCACAAGACGACATTCCGCACAAAAAGCTCGTAAGACTTGCTGCGCACTAACAGGTGCACCGCACTTTACATACTGACCAACATTTTCCCTCAGTATGCATTCTTTTGAAGTAACCCACTATCGGAATATCAACATGAACCCTACAGTCTTGGTGCAAAACCTTCTGCTTAGCACAGTCTTTAAGTGAGCTCACAAAAGAAAGACTCATTCTCTTGCTCTCCATTTTTGCTTGTGTAGCCTTTATTGCTGCTTGCTTGGTGGTGTTGCCAGAGAAAACAGATGTTTGTGGATCAAGTCATTGCCAAGCAGGACATTTTTTGCAACAGTCCTTGAAGAGCTGCCCTCTCTTTGTATTTGCTGAAAACAGCCCAGACCTTCCTGGCCCTGCTACTGTTAGGCATATCCCGCGATCAGAGTATTCCAACAGATGACATGGAAGCTTGTCAAGCACTTTTTGTGCTTTATGAACTACACATTTGTCAACCAAGGCAGTACCAAGCATGACATTTTATGTCAACAGCCCTTGACTAACAATATCACCGTGAACTCTTTTGCCCATACCAACATCTTGCATGATGTGATTGCCTTTGGAGAGCTGCCCTCTCTTTGCATCTGCTGAAGACCGCCCAGAGCTTCCTGGCCCTGCCACTGTTGGGCATATCCTGCAATCAGAGTATTCCAAGAAATGATATGGAAGCTCGTCAAGCACTTCCTGTGCTTTGGTGGCCAGCTCTCTACAGACCGTTAGAACGAGGGAGAAGTATCAACGCAAGCACAAGTAAAAAACAACGCTACTCTTGTTTTTCTTGCGAGGCTCCTGGCCATGCAAAACGGGCCAGAGATTCCCGACCCTGCCACTGTTAGCATATCCTGCGATCAGAGTATTCTAAGAGACGACATGGAAGCTCGTCAAGCACTTTTTGTGCTTTAAGAAATACACCACATTTGGCATACATGTCAACCAAGACAGTGCCAAGCACGACGTTTTATGTCAAGCTCCCCGTGAACTCTTTTGCCCATACCAACATCTTGCATGATGCCAGATGCCTTCAAGCTGCACGTGTAGGTCATTGCAACAGGAGCTCAATGCTATGGAAGCTCGTCAAGCACTTCCTGTGCTTTGGTGGCCAGCTCTCTACAGACCGTTAGAACGAGGGAGAAGTATCAACGCAAGCACAAGTAAAAAACAACGCTACTCTTGTTTTTCTTGCGAGGCTCCTGGCCATGCAAAACGGGCCAGAGATTCCCGACCCTGCCACTGTTAGCATATCCTGCGATCAGAGTATTCTAAGAGACGACATGGAAGCTCGTCAAGCACTTTTTGTGCTTTAAGAAATACACCACATTTGGCATACATGTCAACCAAGACAGTGCCAAGCACGACGTTTTATGTCAAGCCCCCCGTGAACTCTTTTGCCCATACCAACATCTTGCATGATGCCAGATGCCTTCAAGCTGCACGTGTAGGTCATTGCATCAGGAGCTCAATGCTACATGCCTTCAAGATAGAAGCGTAGGTTGCATTTAGAGAGCTGCCCTCTCTTTGCATCTGCTGAAAACAGCCCAGAGCTTCCTGCCCCGCCATTGTTGGGCATATCCCACGATCAGAGCATTCCAAGAGATGACATGGAAGAGCCCATATCAGCACCTTGGGTAGATCCACATGCCTTTAACATGCATGCATAGGTGAGCTTTCTAGCCCTGCTCTTGTTGTGCATATCCTGCAATCAATGCATTCCAAGAAACGCCGCTCCAAACAGTGGTAGTGCCAATTACGTAGTTTTTTTCCAACGGTCCCTCACTAACAATACACCGTCAATTCTTTTGCCCATATCAGCATCTTGCATAATGTCACATGCCTCCAAAATAGAAGCATAGATGATTGCATTTGGAGACTTGCCCTCTCTTTGCATCTGCTGAAAACAGCCCAGAGCTTCCTAGCCCTTCCACCGTTGGGCATATCCCGCGATCAGAGCATTCTGAGAGAAAACATGGAAGAGCCCATATCAGCACCTTCGGTAGAGCCACATGCCTTCAAGATCCATGCATAGATGATTCACAACCTAGAGATTTCTAGCCCTACTCCTGTTGTGCGTATCTTGCAATCAATGCATTCCAAGAGACGCCGCTCCAAACAGTAAGCACTTTTTGCACTTTCTCAAGTGCACCACATTTGGCATACATGCCAAGGCAGTGCCAAGTACGTAGTTTTTTTGCAACGGTCCCTGACTAAAACTATCATCGTGAATTCTTTTGTACATTTGAGCATCTTGCATAATGCCACATACCTTCAAGATAGAAGCATAAATGATTGCATTTGGAGAGTTGCCCTCTCTTTGCATCTACTGAAAACAGCCCAAAGCTTCCTGGCCCTTCCACTGTTGGGCATATCCCGCGATTAGAGCATTCCAAGAGACAACATGGAAGAGCCCATATCAGCACCTTGGGTAGAGCCACATGCCATCCAGATGCATGCATAGGTGATTCACAACCTAGAGCTTTCTAGCCCTGCTCCTGTTGCGCATATCCTGCAATCAATGCATTCCAAGAGACACCACTGCAAACAGTAAGATCCTCAAGCAGTTTTTGCGCTTTCTCAAGTGCATCACATTTTGCATACATGCCAAGGCAGTGCCAAGTACATAGTGTTTTTCCAACGGTTCCTGACTAACACTATCATCGTGAATTCTTTTGCCCATTCCAGCATCTTGCATAATGCCATATGCCTTCAAGATAGAAGCATAGGCGATCCCATCCCTCTCTTTGCATCTGCTGAAAACAGCTAAGAGCTTCGTGGCCCTGCAATCTGCAAACAGCCCAGAGGTTTCTTGCCCTGTCCCTATTGGGCAAATCCCGCAATCAATGCACTCCCAAGTGACGACATTCCAGCTGGCACGAGATGAGCAAAGATTTGGAGGCATGGTTCGATTCCGTGTCGGCAGATGCGATGGTTCTGCCGCACTGTTGATGGCAGATGGGCGTTGAATCAGATCGACTTTAATCCCCACCTGCTTATGGCGCTTGGTGCCCCCTTCCATCTTGCTGCATCGCGTTTCCTTTCGCATCTGAGGATGTCTCGTGCTCAATTTAAATTTCTCCATCGTCTGCTTTTCTACGAACGACCCAGATTTCAATTATCGAATGGTTGATCTTGAGCCAAGTGGCTCACTCTACGATCCAGAAAGTGAAAAAAGTTATAAGGCTCACCAAGTAAAAAACATCCACACCCTGATCTACAGCCATGAGCTCAAAGTATAGCTCACTTCAAGGGGTTCTTATAAAGCTTCTCTTTTGCCTTATAAATGATTGACTTCCTAAGTAAAACAAGGGAATTTTTGGCATTATGTCCCTTGTCTTTCAGCTTGAAACTCATCAAAAACCTCAAAGAACTTGAGCACTTGGAACTAGGATAGGTTAGGTAGGACTGTCTTAATCGGTGATTATTTCCTCAACAACTTGCATTTTCCTTGTCATTGGCCCAATCTTGTGGCAAGAGGTGTACACAAGGATAAGTGGTGTGTAGCACGGCTCAAAAAAATCTAGGTTCAGTGTAACCCAGCCTTTCAATCTTACAAATTAACTTGAAAATCATGATTTACAGGGGTTAAAAAACCTTCAATTATGGGAGGTTTTAGTGTGTTTTGAGTCTCAAAAAAAAAATCCACTTATAGGTTAGGTTAAGTTTATTTAGGGCCCTGGTGTGAGTATATATTTAAGTGTGTGTCTGTGTGTGCGTGTGTATGTATGTATATCTCAGGCAATGGCATAATCCAAAATTAAGCAGATGCATTGTCTCAATTAGAAGATAGACCAGACATCACCAACAAATTCCCCGCTGGGGCCGTACCTTCATGCGTAATTCATGTCATTGTACAATCTATGCAACACACACAAGCCTGGCTTAAGCCCATTGCCAGGACCTAATGCACCTTACCTTTCTCCACATCATTCGCCTTGGCTGCTTCGAGAATGGTGGTCAGCTTCCGATCAAATTCCATGCTCCTTCAGAGATCAAGGCTGAGTCCCCATTTATTATATCACCATAACAGACTACAATCTAGTATACATATCGCAAGGAGGCCACCTTTAGGAACAAACAGCTCTTGTAGAAACTTTACACAGCACATGTTGGGAGTTCGAGGATGAAAAGTGGGTAACTAGGTAACAAGCACAAGGCCATCAGTGAGGTCAGACAGGGAAATTGCTCCAGCTGAAACTCCATAGCTTGTGGCCTTTGTCGTGGATAAACCACCTAATATTGCCACAGACTAATTCCTTGTCATGAAAATCTAATCAAACATCCCTGGCAACATCCACCATGGTGGATCACGTGTTTAGCTTGCATGTAATATCAGTAAAAGCAAACAGTTACAACAGTTTCCACCGAGGTAGTTCGTGGATCATCCAGGAATAGAAATTTATAGCCACCACATCTTTTCTCGAGCACACAGCCTACCTTCAAGAAAACAACTTCTTCAGTGGAACCTGGACAACCTTCTTCCACGTTCCTTGCAGATATTCTGAACCTGGTTCAAGGGATGCAAATAAAACACAAATAACAGAAGTAGCCGCTTCAAACAAATATGATCGGATGCGGATATTCAGGCGTACCAAGTTCTTAATTGCAACGGGGTACATCGATATCCATTTAACACAAGATCTAATCTCATTTCTTATATACTTGACAAAAAAATTTTATTGAATTTAACTCTTCAAGGCCCGGATGAAAGCATATAGACTTGATAGATCCATATACCTTCATAAGATCATAACAGTCTAAACTTACGAATTATAAGAGGGGATAAAACAGTACTCACAAAAATACAAAAGCAAAGGACACAAGAAACAACCAAAACTAAATAAAACTAGATAAACAAAACATTTTTTCACTTAAAAATGCTATTAAAAAAGGCATCGGCAAAATAAGTTAAAGTAGCTTACATGACTAAAACTTTTCTCACAAGGATAAGACTCCCAAAGATCCTAGAAATCAAACTCCACAACAGCTTCAAATTCTTAAATCCTAAAGCTAAATACTAAGAAGAGGCTAAATACAACCAAAAAACCTCCACATGATAGATCCAACGTAACAGCCAACCTCACATGCGAGCATTTCGGGTTAGTTCAAAGATGGCACCTCACACAATAATATCTAAAAGCCACCAATCCAAGAAAGCATGCAAGAAGGGCTGAAGTGCACAATCTTGCATCAAAGGCTACGCACATGACGTATGCCCTTCACTTCCACACCCGCTGCCGAAAAAGCAGGTGAGAAACGCCAGGGACTTTGCAAACATGGTGGGCAACTTTGCAACTTGATTTTATCCATAATGAGCAAAACCCTTGCCGTTGCGTTCAACTATGTGCTGAGTCCTACTTTCAAGCGTTTCACGCTGTGGCTGGAATCTTCATGCCTCATAAGCAAACACACCCACAGCGGCTAATTGTTATGCTCATGTGCACACCCTTTCAGATGCGAGCGCTTGCACTTGGTTGCCGAACTGAGACAACACTTGTGTAGCCCGGACGCCATTCCTTTGAGGGGAGGAAGAACCATGAATCTTTTGCCAAGTGGCCTCAATTTCAGTGAGGTGCCGCCTTTATCATAGCAGACAAAAAAAAAGCAGCTCCCAATTGCTAGGACCTCGAGTCCAGTGCATTCTATCCTCTTGTCAATCGCTGTTGACATGTATCGGGGAGTGCATGCAGCCTCAACCCACTCAGCAGCTTCCGAGCCAGCCTTTCTGACCTCCCAAATTCGATATCCATAGCGTTCCGGCCACATCTCTAAGGCAAAATACAGTCGCCCCCCATACTTGTGGACCAAAAAATCCTGGTAGCACTCATCCTCATCAGTCACATCACGCAACATTTGCACAGGTTGCATGCTCCACACACCACTTGCTGCATGATAAGCTACAAGATTTGTAGGAAGACAGCGCACATCATCTCTTGCAAGGAAAAAGAAATTTCCGTCCCACACGTTCCCCCGCCACTTCTGAAATATAGGAAAGGATGCATCTTTCCAAATCCCTGACTTGGAGTCAAAAACCTCCATGTATAGATGACTCGAACTGTCATCAATAAATTTGCGGCATCGAGAAAGCAGGATGTGGTAGCACTCAGGATCATAATCATCTACAGCCATTTACTTAAACCAAGGGCAGGAAGGACATGTGTCTTCACCACAAAAGCCCCTACCTGAAAAAAAGGAGATCACCACAGAGAGGTGGAGGGAGTATCTTGTGGAAGCCTGAGACAGGGTTGAAGACAGCGACAACATATTTCCCACTAGACGAGATCAAGCAGCACATGAGGCCTCCACTGCCTGCCACAGGAAGATATGGAAGTGGTTTTCATCGTGGTTATAGAAAAGGCTATCACAAAAGGTATAGACCCGGTGCTGCAACCATCAAGTAACGAGGGCGGCATCACAGGAACCTGCCTCTCGAGGGAGCCCGTGGTCGTTGCATGAGCCGCCAGTTGCGAGCGATCATGGCTGGATGTGTCATACGTCGACATAACTAACCAGGGACTCTTCAGGAAGTTGGCGACAGCCACGGAGCCCCTTAGCACGCTATTCCAGTGCTTGCCCAGACGCATCACCTGTGAAAGTTTGTCCTTTTCGTCTGCCCAAGATCGACCCCTCCTCCTCCTCCTCCTCTTGCTACGAGGAGACGCCCTGCTCGGCAGAAGCATGAATATTGACGTAGAGAGCTTCATCAGACGAGACAAGAAAGCTGTATAGGGGCGGAGGCGGTGGTTATGCTGCTCCGGCTGCAGAAGAGAAGAAGGAAGAGTGGAGGGAAGAGAAGGGGCTTCAGTCTCTTCGACTGAATGGTCATTCTTATGATTTGACAACTGGAAGTTTCATGGATGCCTTACAAGTTAATGAGTTCTCAAACTTTGTATACTGGTTCTGCAATGAACTTTACAAGGTTATGGATTACTTTAATCATTGAGCAGTTTTGTGATCAACCTGGACATTTGTCAATGTGATGCTCAAGTAAATTGAGCTATTTTTGAGAGAGAGAGAGAGAGAGAGGAATTTCAGCAGTTGATGAGCTAGTCCTCGATGTAATGATATAACTTCTTCTTTTTTTTTGCCTCCTCTCAACAATTGACGGTTGTCGTGGATGTAATGATAAAACGTCTTTTTTTGTTTTTGCTATACTCTCTCTCTCTCTCTTTCTCTCAAAAAACGCAATCGTTTTTTGACCTAGTAGACAGCAGTCCACTCTTTTGATCATAACTTCTTCATCCGAACTCCGATTTGGGTGATCTATAGCCTCAATCGAAGAGCACGAAGTCCTCTACGCATTGATGTAAAGACAAAAATTTTCAGAGTTATGGAAGGCGTTTCTGTAGCAACATTTCCGAAGTGAACAGGTTCAACAAAATTGATTCTCATCTCCTATTTTACATACAATGTCTTCCGGCACTCGCAAGGGTTCTTCTTCTTCAACAAGGTCCACAACCATTGTGAAAAATGATCCAAAATATCCTAAGTGTGGAGATAGCAACACAACCACCCAACCAACGACATCGGAAACCATGATCACGGCGTACTTGGTATCATTGCAAGAGACCGTAAACAAACAAGGCGAAGACTTACGAGCACTTGCAATGGAGAATGGCACACTAAGGGTACTTGTGGTTGAGAATGAGAATCTCAAGAGGACACTTGAGATACAAACAACACGTTTGATGCAACTTGAAGAGGAAGTCAAGGAATGTAAACGCTCTCTTGTGGACTTGAAGGCTTTGAAGGAGCGGATGAGCAAAGTAGAGCATGACCATGTATTGAAAGAGGAGAAATTTGACACTATGAGCCGGGATGTATGCGACATGAAAAATGTATGCACAAACAAGTCTTGGGCTGATGTATGTGGTAGCAATGTGGTTTCTAATTCCTCACTCATGCAAGCTATGGTTCAAACAAAGAATGTTGAGAATGTGGATATGAGGAGTTGAAGGAACGGGAGCGACGTTCCAAGAACATTGTTATTCGTGGAATTCCCGAAGAGAAGTTAGAGACACCTCCTTCTCTTGCCATTGTTATTGAAGATTTCTTCAAAACCCACTTTGGCATGTCCGGAGTTATGGTCTATGGAGCACATAGAGTGGGGAAGCAAGGAGCTCCTCGCTCGGGAGAACGGCAAATTGTACGCACCATGCCGGATGAGACCAACGAAAGATTATCCTTGATAATAGTTGGATCTATTTGAGGGACACAAAATGTTTTGTATGTGAAGATCGCACTATTAAGCAACAAAATATGCGTCGCAAGGCATATGAGGAAAAGAATAATAAAAAAAAGGAGATCTCTCATGAAGAAAATGTGCCCAAGGAGGAGGCAAGTCTCTCAAGCAAATAGGGATGTGTGACCTATGAGACCGAGTTACAATTGAAAATATGCTTTTGGAATTGTAATGGATACCCATGGAATGCGGGGGTTGGCATTGATGAACTAACAAGCAAAGCCGATGTTGTACTTCTTGTTGAAACTTGGGAGCATGATACACAAAGGATTAACGGCTTGGAGGATTACAATGTACATTCATTGATGTGGTCAAAGAATCTCAAGCAACGAAGAGGACAAGGAGGGTTAGCATGTATGGTTAAGAAAAGACTGGAAGATTTTGTATCAATTGTGAAAGATGACAAGTACAAACGTTATGTATGGCTGAAAATTATGACACCAAAAAGAGCACCCATTTTTGTAGCCGGTTGCTACATTCCTCATCATGATTCTCCCTTTTATGTTTGCATGGATAGAGATCAACCATTTTCTGATTTGGAAGAGGACATTGCTTATTTCAAAGGTGAAGGTGATGTTATTGTATTTGGGGATATGAATGCTCGCACAAAAACATTGCAACATGATACTCAACAATTTGATATGCCATACATTTCAAGGGAGTTGGAGGAAGTTCACTTGTATGATCGTACTTCAATGGATGAGAAAGAGCCGGATCACTATGGAAAGTTACTTTTACACATGTGTAATAGCACGGGTATACTCATTGCCAATGGTGTATCTTTGTGGAGTGGAACCAATGGATTTACATGTAGGAGACATAATGGGGATAGTGTGATTGACTATATGCTACTCTCTGAAGCCATCATGTATCGCATAAAGAGTTTTATGTTTGGTCAATGGACCCCGGAATCCGACCATCGCACCTTATGTATTGACCTTTCATGTGGAGAAGCAACTAAGCATGATAATCTCAGCCAAAGGAAAGAGAAGTTATCACTATGTATGGATTTCAAACGGGCACCAATGTACATTGAAATGGTTGAGCAAAAATTATGGATGACAAAGCTTCAATGTGATGCACCATTGGAAACTAAATGGGAAGCTTTCAAGAAAGCTATTTGTTCTTGTGCGGAAGAATGCTTTTCCATAAAGCATCTCCATGGTATCAACAAAGATAGATCACGCAAAAGGTGGTTTGATAAATAATGTCAAGATGCTCGAAAGTCCTTGATAAAGCTTGATGCAACTATGGACAAAGACAACTATCAAAGTCATTTGCATACATACAAGGCATTGATTCAAAAGAAGAGAAGAACATGGGAAGTAAAGCAACAAGAATTTCAAGTCCAAGAAAAGGCACATGCATGTAGAAGATTTTGGAGAAACTTGAGAGGCAAGCGGGTTGAGAATTTTGGTAACTTGAGTCTAGTGGATATGTACACACATTGTAGGAAATTATATGAGCAAGCAAATACTGAAAAAATGCCATTTTATGGTTCACTCCCATGTATGCCGTCTTTTTTTACTATTGAGGATGTATGCGGTGGGCTTGAAAAGTTGGCCACTCGCAAAGCGGGAGATCTTCAAGGTATCAAGCCAGAGATGATCAAATGGACGGGAGATTTTACCCATGAGTGGATGTGTGATATGTTCAACCTTGCACTTCAACATGGTATGCCTTATGATTGGAGTACTAATTGGGTTAAGCCTTTGCATAAAGGAGGGGATGTAAAGAATGTAAGCAAATATCGGACTATAATGATTGGTTCTCTTATGGCAAAGTTGTTTGGGTGCATAATGGAGATGAAATTGAGTGATTGGGCTGAAGAGAATGACAAGCGTGCAAAGGGACAAGCGGGTTTTCGTCGATTCCATAGCACCATTGATCATCTTGTCACTCTTCGTGTTCTCATGGAGGAAAGCCGGTTGAAAGGCAAGCGATTGTATTGTTGTTTTGTGGACTTTAAGAAAGCCTTTGATATGATTCCACGTAACAATTTGTGGAGAAGGATGGAAGAACTCCAAGTGCCAAGTGAGTTTATGCTTGCGGTTTCTCGAATCTATGAGAAGGTGATTTGTCAATTGCGCATGGGAAGAGAAATTTCAGAAATTTTTGTAAGCACTATTGGGGTTAAACAAGGATGTCCATTGTCACCAACTCTCTTTGGTCTATGTATCGATCAATTGGAACAAATGGTACTTGACTTTATGCAAGAAGAAGGCATTGAAGAGGTCACTATTTGCAATGCGGTAATCATGCTTTTGTTGTATGCGGATGATGTAGTGCTTCTAGCACACACTTTAGAAGATGCACAAAAGCTTATGGTTGTCCTTGAGAACTTTTGCTTGCATAGTGGGCTGATTGTAAATGAATCCAAAACAAAGGTTATGCTTGGGAAAACCAACCATAAGGAGAAGCCATGCATTGTGTACAACAACGAGACACTTGAAGTTGTTGAGAGCTTTAAGTACCTTGGCCTTGAGGTTCCATCCAATCACAAGTGGCATGAATGTGCTATATGTCGTTTGGAAGCGGGAAAGAGATCATATTATGCATTTGAGAACATGTGTAATGCGGGAAACATCAAGTGTTGGGTTCTCAAGAAGTATCTTTTTGATGCATTGGTGACACCGGTTCTTCTTTATGGAGTTGAAGTGTGGGGCGGGAGCATCTCAAAGTCTACTTGGAAAGAGTTTGAGAATGTCCAAAAGCGTTTTCTTACAAACTTTCTCCAAGTTAAGACACAAACACCATATATGCTCCTACTTCTTGAGTCGGGATCTCTTCCAATTGAGGTTATGGGCATGGAAAGGGTTGTGGAGTACATGATAAAGATGCGTCAAAACCCATCACATCGACTTCCTACAATTGCATGGGAAGCAAGCAAAAAAGTTCAAAAGACGCATAAAAGCAAGATCTTGAGCACGGGATGGATGCAAGACATAAAGAAGTGGTTTGGGAGATGGGATGCATTACACTTGCTACATGATGCTTCAATTGACTCTCAAGTGAATGAAGCTTTTCTACAACGCCAATGTATTACCGCTTGGGAGAAATCCGGTGGGTCACGCTTCATACATTACACCACCTATATTGCCCCCAACTACAAAACCATGTTCTTCGCTGAGAGAGGAAACCGTACTCACACTTACATGCTTGAGCCTATTCCCTTGTCCGCGATACGCACTATCGCAGCAATTCGGCTTAGCTCCCATTTCCTTCGATGCGAGATAGGGCGTTGGGGCAATGGAGAAGAGTCAAATCGATTGTGCACATTATGCTCACTGCAAGTTCGAGAGTTTGAGTACCACACACTACTAGAGTGCTCAGCTTTTGATCACATCCGAACTTGCTTCTCTCACATTTTCAGCCATAACTTAGACCTACACACTTTCCTCTCCCAGCCAAAGTGTGGGCTCTCCATTGCGACTCTCATCACTACAATTTTGGAGCATCGAGAGTCACTCATCAGCCATACACATACTACATCACATGTAACTTTGGTCCCATAGGTCATATTTGACCTCCGAGGACGATAATAAAATCTATCTATCTATCTATCTCTCTTCATCTAGGAGAGGGAAGAAGCTTGAGGGAAATAGGAGTTGATAGTATAAAGAAAAAGCCCTCAAAATAGGTCCTCTCTAGCTTCATCTAGGAGAGGGAAGAAGCTTGAGGAAAATAGGAGTTGATAGTATAAAGAAAAAACCCTTAAAATAGGTCCTCACCCCGGATGTTTCCAAGAGTCTTGTAGCTACACATGATAAGGGTGGAGCTATAAGGGCACACCCAAGAGAGAAATTGTTTCACCACACCATCTGCGTATAAACACTGCAAGGACGGTACACATGTATTGCTACTAGCAATGTAGAACTTCCGAAGAGCCACCCACGATGAAACAACATATGTACCGCTCCATGTCTGCCTAGAACTTGTTCTTGCAGGGGCCCATTTCATGGTTTCACGAGGCAGCACAAATTTGTAGCGTGCACATATGCCAGTAGGGAGGATCCCCACTCCAACGTCAGCACACTCTCAAGAGATCATGCCTCGTCGTGGCCCACCACGTATGACTCATTGCCGTGCTAAGCGGAGGACTCATGCACATGCAAGGCCAACAAAATTACAAATGACTATGCCATGGACTCCACCCCCATCCTTCTTCTTCTTCTGTGTTGTTGATGAGATCTTTATTAATGAACTTCCATTTTATGAATCTTGCTTGGTTTTTGGTTTACTCGGAACTTTTCGCTCAGGGCCTGGTAGGACTCGAAAAATACCATTCCAAAAAAACCTCCAAGGTAAAGAAAAGCACCATAATAGGAAATACTATCATGACCAAAGAAACCAACATGACCAAAAACAAAGTACCATGATGGGAACCTTGGGCAATGCATGATAATGGAAAAAACCAGTCATGACCCTACAACCACCACGCTAGGAAAAACTACCTAGGTATCTTGGACACAACCACCATAACAAACAAACTACAACCACTATGGCAGAAAAAACTACCTTGGGCACTTAGAAAATTATCCATGACCCCTACAACTACCATGGTAGAAAAAACTACCATGGCAAGTACCTTGGGCATAACCATCATAACATACAAACTTCCATGAAAACAACCATAACAAAAAACAAAACCATTAAAAGTACTTTGACACTATCCCCATAAAAAATAAAACTATCATGTCAAAAGAAACTACTATGCCAAGTACCTTGAGTACTACCACCATGACATACCTAACTTTTAGAACAAAAACAAGCCACCATAAGTGAAAAGACTACCATATAAGCTACCTTGGGCACTACCACATAGCATAAAAAATAGTCATGTCACAAAAGAATACCACACTAGAAAAAACTACCATGCCAAGTACCTTGGGCACTACCAGATAAATAAAAATATTGCCATGACAAAAGAACACAATGATAGAATAAACTACCATGAACAGAGTTGACCTACCCAACGACATGTAGCTCTCCAACTTTTATGTTTGCTATAACTTTGTCTGATAGGTCTTTGTTTATGGAGAACCACAAAAGACTTGATGGTGATCACTACTAGAGGCAGCTACAACCGACATGGAAACTTATCTTTCTATGAGCCCTCTTTGGAACGAGGGTGGTGAAAGGCTAGAAGAGGAAACAAAGAGCAGTGGTTTCAAGAAGATTTAAATTGCAACGCTCATACTAGCAATTCCTTCCATAAGGTTGAGAAGAGTCTAACACTCCTTCAAGTCAATCACATCTGCAAGGAATCATTAAACCAAAAGGTTTGTGACAAGGGCTTCTTTGCAAGGATTGCAATGGGTGGTTTAATTAAAGATGTTGTGGCTGTAGGAGGTTGTTGTTTGGGAAATGTACCAATGTAATGCCTATACCTATCTCCCGAATCCACGGTTATTGTCATGTTTGCAGATCAATGTACCAATGAATGAGTCTACACATACTTTGAGATTATCCACCTTATCTCTTATGTTGGAGTTGCTTGCGTCAACCCGAATAGTTGTGAGTGCACTAGTGAGAGCATCCCAATCCTGATCTATGACATTGGACTCACTAAGCTGCTGGTAGAGCTTGCCTTCCAAGCTTAAGAAAGAATCCGATGCAATGGCCATGGACCTATCATATATTAACGATGATGAGATACGTGTGATTTAAATTGACTATAAGATAAGGAAATAGTGGAAACCATTGTCTGGGGTCATTATGGATGGAGGTACCAGAGTCAACATTCTAGGGAAGCATGTTAGACAAAAGCTCAAAATTCAAGGTATGAAATCAACTCCTTTCAAATTCAAGATGGTTGATCAACGAATCATCCATGCCAATGGTCTGGTAGAAAATCTTCAGATCAAGTAGGATTGGAGAAGTTCAAAACTAGTTTTATGGTTCTTGATGTGCAAGGAGCCTAGATCGTGCTTCTAGGTAGTCCATGGCTCAAGAGTTTGCAAGTAATTCACGACTATGTAGGGCACACCCTAACTATTCAAGGGACTCACAAATGAATTCAGACCAAGATAAGTAATACCCAAAGTTGGAAGAGGGAAGTAAGACTAGAAGGACTATGTAAGAAATATAGAACATAGAAGATCAAAAGAATTCTAGCCTCATTGAGTATTTTTTCCGATAGAAAAAATAGATTTGAATGTGGTATTGATGGATCAACAAAAGGTAGACAAGCAGTGCCAATAGTATCCAAAACATTTTGTGGAGTCCAATGAAGAAGTAAGACCAACAAGTCTGAACGGCCAATCTTTGGGGTATTTAGAGGGCCAAACTACAAGAGATGAGTCAGATGAATCAAGAAGGGATGGCATTGGCACTGAGTCTAGATATCAAGAGACTGTTCCACCAAGCGATGCAAGTTAGCCCATATATGAAGGAGATAGAACTACCACTGACTCATATATTTGGGATTCAAAAAAAGAAAGAAAGAAAGCTAAATCCTTAGCCAAAAAGACATGAGGAACACCGAATTAGCTCCTACCAAATGATCAAGAAATAGAAGAATGGAACTTAGGGTTAGAGTCAGATTCCAAAATGGTCAAAGTCAACAAGCATCTAACTAAGAAAATTAAAGATAACACCATATTAGATTGTTTGGGACTTTATCCAATTTGGAAATCCCCAATGTCTTGAAGATTTGGCCATATGGACAAATCTCAAATTGTTTTTAAACACCAAATACTTCCACAATATAGTACTTGAAAAGGTCTTCCGAGTCATACTCTCAAAACTTTGGCTAAGGTTTGTCAATGTGGTCAAATCTTAAGCTCGTTTTGAAAGTGGGAATTGAGAAATTCCCAAATTCACTAATATGGTGTTAGATAAGGCCAAGAAATTTTTTTAGAAGTGCAAGGATGTATTTTCTTAGGAGCATACTCACCTGAAATTTCTTGATCCAAAGGTTTTCCAACATAGGATTCCACTAAAGCCATATGCTAGGCTAGTTTGACTTTAGAGGTATAGAATGAACTTGGAAAAATTCAAGGAAGAGATTGAAAATATTTTGAAGGCATGTTTCACCATAGAAGTAGCTTAGGATGTGTGTGGATCATAGAAAACTGAATGCTTAGACTATAAAAGATCCATTCACACTACTCTTCATTGATATGATGTTGAATAAAATAGTTGGTGATGAGAGGTATAGCTTCTTGGATGGCTACAATGGCTATAATCGATTAAAGATAGCACCAGAAGATCGTGCTAAGACAACATTCATTATTGAATGAGGAGCATTCATGGATCTAATAATGCCCTTTGGGTTATGCAATGCTCCAACAACCTTTCTAAAATGCATGATGGAGATATTCAGTGAATTCCCACAAATTATTTTGGCCATATTTGTTGATGATTTTACCATATACTCTTTTGAAGAGACGCATATCCTATTCTTGGAGAAGGTGTTCTAGTGGTGTGAGGAAAAGTGAATCTATCTGATTTTGTGAATTCTTGCACAAATTTTTGGCCATATTTGTTGATGATCTTACCATATACTCTTCTGAAGAGATGCATATCTTATTCCTAGAGATGGTGTTCTAGCGGTCCCCGAGGTATGCACTAGAAAATATGTCAGATAGCACGTGCGAAAAAAATAAGGGATTTATAAAGGTTTTTTTAATTGAGAAAGTGAAAATTTTCATACACAACGGATAGTTTTTCTACAAAAAATGCAAACATAATACTTGAAAATATACAAGTAAGGGATTATTTAAACACCTCTTGTTTGCACATGCTATATGCAATTTTTACATAGTGGACTCATCAGGTAGTGATGTAGGGAATAGTGAATCTACCTTCAACCGGTATTCATGGTCTAGAAGAGACAGCTATTAGGACACATACTGTCTAGAAATGGCGAAAGAAAATATTCAAAGTGTACAATAGGCCAGAGCACCAACCAATATGTCTAAATTGATTAGTTGTTTGAGATACATTAAGTTTTATAGGAGGTTTATTCATATTTTTTGCAACAAAGGTTATTCCTCTATATGAGGTTACTCAGAAAGGAGTGAAGTGTTTATGGACAACTGAATATGAGACCACTAATTTCTAGTCACTCAAGGAACCCATTTGTATGAAGCTAATCCTTCCTTAACTTGGGAAGCTATATTCCATGTGCATATAGATGCATCTGGTATGTTGATGAGGGTAATTTTGGCACAACCAGACGGCAAAACTAATTGCTCGCTATACTTTTCTAGTAGAAGATTCATCAAGGTAGATCTCTGGTATTCAACTACGAAAAGAGAGGCAATTGGAATGGTATTTAGTGCAACTAAGTTCAAACATTATCTACTAGGGAAGGTATTTCATTTTTGTGTGGATCATCAGGGTTTATTGTTTTCGATAAACAAAGTTGTCATCCAATATTAGGGGAAGTTTGAGGTCAATTTTTTGCCTTTTAACATTTAGAGAGAGAAATTTCTCTAAGCCAATGAGGGGAGGGATCCCGTTATGAAATCTTCTTTTTGGAAATTTCATTTGATTTTCTAAAGTGAATTTTCTTTGAGCCACAATCCGAGGTAACTCTCAAGTACATGTTCTTTTACCTCAAAAAGGTCTCTTTCATCGACCCAAAAGATTTTTTGAATATTCTCACGAGCTTCATTTCCCTCTTTTTCCCACCCCTCTTTGTCTCATCTCCCCTTCCCTCCTCTTCCTACTATCCTCTCTTCACCCTCATCTGCTCTGCATCATATTCTTCTTAAGCAATGGAGTCCACACCATCCAAATTCCCTAGCGCATCCAGTCACCACTCATGCCACTTTGGATGAGCACAACCAATGGATCCCAATATCTATGGCCAAGGATAGTTGGATTATAATGCACAGAGCAGGAGAAGAAAAGACTCATCCAAGAACCCATTCTTTCTTTTCATCCAAGAACCCATTCTTTCTTTTTATCCAAGAACCCATTCTTGTCATGCTGGAAGGGAGAGTGAAATACTTCGACTTGTTGGAGCCAAGAAGATAGTGAAAGAGGTTTTGGTGAAGCATGTTTATACAGACAAGGAGCTTCATCCACAACCCAAAATCTCAAATCTTCCTCTGCACATAGATAATTGTAAGTGTTTCAAACTTCTCTTCTTGTTTGTTATTCATATGTACACAGTAGATTATCTTCTATACTTGATTGTTATAATTTTAGTTTGTGGTTCTCTGCTATGCTCATTACATACTTGTATCCCTTAAGCATAGAGGAATGGCAACCAATGGAGTGTGTCATAGATATTTTAGATGTCTAGCATGGATCCATTGGTGAAGAGATTCAAAAAGGGAGAACAAACACAGTTGTTTCAAATGCGATCATAATCAATAACTTGCACTTGCAAAGCATTTGAGAGAAGAGATCACAAAGAAGGATGGCAAGAAACAGACGATAGAGGAATCTGTTATGGATACATGCTAAGAGCAGCCAGAGCCAACTACCAATCATAATGATCATGTGTTGACACTAACGAACACTACACAATATCATGTGCAAGGAGTTATAGTACCAAATAGTGTTACTTCTAAGCGCAGTGAGGTTGGGCTTGGGCAAATGTTACAAAGATCATTGCACCAAATCTTTCAAATGCAGATGCTAGAAGAGGCACAAAATGCACTTGCAAAAGCCATTTTTTTTATTGGAGTGCATTAGTCATGGTTGACAACCATCAATGAAAACATGCATGGAAGAAAGTTAGTGAGTACGGTCTAGGATTTTCAGTTCCTTCGTATCACACAATGCGGAAATATCTCTTGGACAAATGTTATACCAAAGTAAAATACCATGTTTCCAAAATAATTCTTGCAATATATCTCTTTCAAGATGCAGAATTGTCAGTGACGGTTGGTCAAATGTTCAAAGAAGACCACTGATCAATGTTATGCTAGTTTGTCCAAGGGGAGAGATGTTCATAGAAGCTATTGACAATTGCGGTGCTATTAAAAGTGGCAAATATATTGTTGAGGTTTTATTATTATAATTATAGAAATTAGCATTGAACATGTTATTGAAATAGTCATAGACAATGCAAAGAACTATAAAAATATTGGTGACATAATCAAAAAGTTCTTTCCACACATTTATGTAAATGGTTGAAATACGCATAGATTGAACTTTGTGCTAAAAGATTCGTATAGTAGTGAAGAAACTATGTGGTTTGCTAAAATAATTACTATAGCATGGCAAGTTGTGAAACTCATCTTGAAACGATAATTTGTACAGGATGTGCATGTCAGTTATCTCGAAATTGCCTGCTATTACTCGATTTTGCATGCACTATTGTACATTGGAATCAATCCTATGCGATAAGTGCACTATGATTGATATATTTAGCTTCACGACATTTGAAGACTGGCAGCTTGGACAATTTGAATGAGTGAAAGAGAAAATTATATGTTTACGTAGATCCATAAATAGCCTGCTCGGTGGGGGAATGTAATGGGTATATACCACATAATGATTCCCGTTATGTTTGTGATTTGTAACCTTGAACAGAAGGTGCCAAATTTGGGCAAACTATGGATGACTTGGTGGATAGTCCAAAAAAGTTTAGAAAACCTTAGAGGAGTTGAAAGAGTTTGTAGTAGAGAAGGAGTGGCCCATACCATTCTTTGCAAAACAACGGTAAATTTTGTCTAAGTACTTTCATGCAAGGTGGAAGAGTGCTCATAGTCATTTAAACTTGATATCAAATACAGAGGTGGTCAACAATTTTTGTCAGGTAGTCAATATGTTCTACTCCAATATTAAGGATCAGATTAAGTGCATCAAAGAGATGAATGCATTTAGACCCCGGGGGATTCACTCTATATACAAAACGGGACGCCACCTGCGAGCGGACAACTTTGATAAAACCCCTATATACGACTCATATTATGGAATATGACCCCCCTTTCTACGCGTATACGACAATCAATGCAAAAAACTATCATACCCCTATCTTACATATAAAATTTAGGTCTCACATGATCTAACTGAGTAAAACTATTCAAAGAGCTTGTATCATAGTGACTGGAAACATCCTAAGAAACCACTTCTGTTGATAAATACATGTGTCTTAGTTTGACTTTCAAACTATGTGCCCGTTCAGCCTGCACTCTAGCTACTCGTCTAATTTTGACCCATCTAAATTACACAAAAAACATGGTTATAAAGTTGTGCTAGGTTCTCCGTGTAAATTTGCATCTATACAATGAGTCTTTATAGCTTTCATCCCTCAACAAATGAACCATAATCACAAAACAAGAAATTGATACAAAGCAGTGTCACTTCTTGCATGTATCTTTGTAGCTATTGACTCACAAGTTTGAGGGCAGACTCTTTTGGGAAGCGATGATTTTGAAACACAAAACTTCCTCTCATTTCCCCCTTTTCTCACTTCTCCCCTCCCCCCCTCCCCCCCTCCCCCAAATATGATACCCCCTCCCTTACTTTTAAGCTTGGGAGATTAATTATTGGGGGCCTACCCCTAACTTATACGCTTATGTAACTTGTAAAAAAAAACCCCTCCCTTGCACTTATGTGGTGCGGTAAGTTTTCCATGGTGAATCCCCCGGGATTTAGACTAAAGAAAGGACCTTTTGTGAATGAATTTTTCCAATGGATGGTAAAAGAGAAACTTGCATGGAAGTGGTGGATGATGAATGGTGGGGAGCATTACTTGACTGTACGTCCTCTTGCAATGAAATTTTTGGCACAATGTGTAGTAAATTCAAGCTCTAAGAGAAATTGGAGTATGTACAAGTATGTTCATAGCACAATCCGCAATAGATTATCAATATACAGAGTTGAAAATTTAGTTTACTAGTATAGCAATGAAAATATTGCATCATATTGAAAGTGCTAGCTACGAGAAAGAAATGCTTAGTTGGGTCTATGATTGTCAAATCAAAGATGAAGGTGAGTCCAATGTCAGTGTATCATAGTGCACAAAGAGAATCTCATGATAGATGTAGACAATTCAATAGAGGAAAACAAACAATGCTCGAACTTAGAACAAAACATTGACTACACATATTCACCATAAGATGAGTTGAGAGTGAAAATACAAAATGTAATTGGAGGTTATATTCTTCAACATGTTTTGATTGTATATAGTGGTGCTTCGAGGAGAAATTACAATGCTTATTGTTGTCAAGTGTGGTGTTCAGAGTGTGTTTCTTCACTACTAAATAGATTTATAATTGTATAGGGGTGTCTTATTGGGCTTGCTTGAAATTATACTCATTTGCCATTCTGAACATATAATATACTCCTTGCGAAATTTCTTGCAAACAGATTCCACATCGGCTATTTTTTTTCATTAATTGAACTAAGCAAATTAGGTTATAATAATGTTGTAAGGACACGGGTCCTACGGGTAAGGCCACCAGCACGGTTGGACCGTATGTATGCTAGGGGGAGGCTATAACATGGTTGGATGGAGACTAGCACACTACTACAAGAGGAGAGTAATGTAGTGTGCTTGTCTCCACCCAACCATGCTATCTTATATCCCCCCCCTAGCATACACATTGTCCGGTCGTGTTGGTGCCCTTGCTCGTAGGACCCGTGTCCTTATATTACCCCCCCTTGAAGAATAATTTTGTCCTTGAAAACAAATGTAAGAAAACTTTTCCTAAGTGCAGAGACATTCTCCCATGTAGAACCTTCTTCAGGTTTATCTAGCCATTTTACCAACAATTGTCGTCTAACATGATGTCTGGTGCGAAGCTCATGAGAATCCAAAATCTTTTTGAGTTCATGAGTGATGCTTGGCGGTTTTATAATATCAGCTAACACAACTGTGTCAATGACATTATCATTCTTTCCTAGCTATTTTTGTAAACGGCTTACATGAAAAACAGGATGAACTCGTGAGTGCTCGGGAAGAGCTAACTTATATGCCACTTAACCTATACGTTTGAGAACGATAAACGATCCACAATAACGTGGTGAAAGTTTAGAAAGTTTTCCCGTCTTCAGAATTTTTTAATGCTCCAAAACCTTGAGAAAAACCTTGTCTCCTTCTTGGAAACTAGCAAGAGGACGATGCTCATCTGCGTACTTATTATATCGATCTTGAGCTTACTTAACATTCTGTTGAGAAAATCGAAGCATATCAAAATGTTCTTGGAGAAAATCCTTCACTTTTTGTATCTTCTGCGTAGCCAAACCCACTATAACGGGTGATCTTGGTTTAGGGTTTAGGGTTCTTATATAGGCAAGTAGTCTTCCCAATTGGTTTTTTTCTTGCTAAAGTACACTCGTAGCATATCCTCTAGCACTTGATTAACCCTTTTGGTTTGACCATCTGTTTGTGGATGATAAGCCGTACTAAGATTAAGTGTAGTTTTTAACTTTTGGAACAAAACTCTCCAAAAGTGATTATCGAACTTTCAATCTCTATCAACAATGATACTAGCTGGAAGACCATAGAGTCTATATATATGCTCTATAAATAGCCATGCTAATTTTGGTGTCATAATCATAGTCTTAGTGGGAATGAATTGACACATCTTTGTTAGACGGTCTACAATTACCCATATGGCATCATGGCCACGATTTGTATTAGGTAGTCCTACTACAAAATCCATAGAGATACTCTCCCACTTAATTACCTTGTGGAATCTCTAAAGGGTATAAAAGGCCACCTACCTTGAGGAGCTCTACCTTATTAAATTGGCATTGTTGGTAGTTTAGTACGTACTCTTGAACATCATGATGTAAGCCTCGCTAATAAAATTGTCGTCGAACTAACACATATGTCTTACAATACCTACGTGACTAGCAGTTGGACCATTGTGACACTCAAATAATATTTGGCACCTAGTGTTGAGTCCTTTGGCACACATACTCTACCCTTGTGGAGTAAGTAGCCATGATCAATGGAAAATTTCTTCCATTGCTTAAGCTCGTCCTAAGTGCACTCCACACTTTAGCATATGATTGATCTTGTGCATACATGCCAGGTAATGACTCCAAAAATTCACTCTTTATTTTTGTGAAAGCAAGTGAATTAACCTGAGGCATCCGGCTTAGTGCATCCGCTACTACAGGATATCGCCCCTTGCGATATCGTAGCTTACAATCATAATCTTGAAGGATCTCCGTCCATCTAGCTTTACGACCCTTCAAGTCCGTTTGAGTAGTAAACCATTTTATACTCTCATGTTCAAAATCCACTTCAAACTCGACACCATATAAATAGTGTCGCCACTTTTGTAAAGCGTGAACTATGGCATAGAGCTCCTTCTAGCATACACACTGTCCTTGTGTGCCAGTGGCCTTACCCGTAGGACCCGTGTCCTTACAAATGTCCACACAAAAATGTGTAGTATCCACTCAATCCATCAAAAGTCTTGTAGCATATTGGGCATTGATTTGATGAAGACACATCTGAGTGTGATGTGTGGACTAAATCTAGATGTAAAAATGAGTATTGTTTTGTGAAGGTGCTTGTCATAACTATAGCTGCTATTGAGATTGTGCAAATGTGACATGCTATAAATCTTATGAGTACTCTGGATAACATTTTATAAGTTGAAAAAAGCATTTTTTGATGTGTTTTCTAAATTGCATGTAACATTTTATTTAAATTTATGTGTTGGATAGTTGTTACATAATTAAAATTTTCTTTTGTTTTTCTATAAATATGTTATGATTTGATATGATATACTTTGACAAGAACAATCAACATAAAACATTTATAGACATTACAAAAATTTGTACATGAAATACTCTTCACGATCGCATTACTGACCAATTATTTTGTATACCTAATACTCAAAAGAATACTATAGACATGCACATACAATTTATATGACATTCATAAAGGCCAAGTCAACAACCTGAATGCCATATTTATGCCAAAAACACATGCTTCTAACAAACAGCAGCGTTTTGAAATATCAACTTCACCCTCAAGCAACAATGGAAGGAGAGACGGGAGCACCAAGGAAAGGTGGTGGAAGGATCAAGGGATGGCATGTGCAAGGCATTTGAGGACCCGAAGGACATCCATCACATTAATCTTGGGCATTTGATGATAGATCATTGGTGACATTTGACGATAGACATGGAGGAGGAGGAGGAGGAGGAGGTTATCGTTTCTAGGGAGGGTTGACACCCAGTATGTGAGCATGATGTTGCTATGTCGTAGCTCTTTAACATTCTATAATATGCTCATGAGTGTTGATATAAATGGTGAGCGAGAGAGTTGCTAGACCTCTTATTTGCTTTGGTAGGAGTGAATGGTAGCCTTTCATAATGCATCTTGATGGATTCTACACCTCCTCTTGACTCTTCATTCACATTATCTCTCTCTAATTCTCTCGTTTGTCTGCCAGATCCACTAGAATGAAAACTTAGAATATTACTTTTATAATCTTTTCAGAAGCCCAAATTTCAAACCCCCTCAAATCAGTCTGCGACGACGGGATTGATTTGGGGGGCTTTTAGATCCAATGGGATAGTCAAGCCTTAGGGAGAAAATGGGAGACATAGTAGATGTAAAGAGAGGTAGAGAAATATATGACGTGTGTCATGATGAAGGTAGAGAGAGAGAGAGAGAGAGAGATGTGATTACCAAGTGATTAGAAATTGTTGCAGGCAATTAGTAGGCATCCAACTGCTCGCAAATGTTTGCTACCATAGGGCATGTTTGTGTGTTTTGTGATGGTAAGGGTGCTATAGAGGTGGGAACTCTGTTTGTTTTCCGTCCTTGCTTTTTGCATGGGAACATACAGAATGCCCTCCTCTACCCTAGCGTGTTGCGTGACAGAAAAATCCTCGGGCAAATGCAGGCCACTGGTTTGGACAACAATTAGTAGACACGAGAGGGTGTGAGCTTAGAAAGGTGACTTTAGGAGGCAGTTGGGATGAGCGTTCTAAGGTGCAAGGTGAAGGTCAAAAACTCTCGTGTAGGTGGGGTTGCTAAGTGCGAGGAACAAAGGTTGTGGCCAAAGGTGTGGGGTAATGGACAGTGGGAGAAAGGGATTGGGTTTTATCTCTTAGGAAGGATGGAGCTGGGAGATGCAAGTGACACCTTCAACAATATGGTATAGTGGGTGTCACTATCGTGCAAAAGAGGTAAGAAATGAGGCATCATGGTGTGGCTGAACAGAGGGAGCATGAAGTTGGAACGGCAATCAAGCAGGGAGTTTGGGGGAAAAATTATGTCAACAGAGGTGTCGCCTAGTAGGGGCGGGCAAAGCCTCCAAAGGAAGCGGGTAGGTTCGGGCAGCGTGGGCTAGGGAGCTAGGTTTCATAGACCCAAGCAGGAAGGTATAACACAAAGCATGTGTAGATGGGGGTGGTATCGTGCAGAAGGAGTTTGCTTTCCAATTCATATATTCTTCGAGATTATGCCAACAAAATTAATGGTTCCGGTGAATTTAGAGCTGATAGAAGTTACATATATTCAAAGATTTTTTGTGGCTCAATGTGATTCTTCAGGTTTAACTGAAATCCGACTTTACCATTTTTTGTGGCTCAATGTGAATCTTCAAGTTAATTGAAAGCTAACGTCAACAGGTAAATGGTGGTGACACGGGGGTGATAGGCAATGAAGAAGGAGAGGAACGATGATCTGCCTATATTTTTTACTGCGAATAATGGAAAGGGCTATGGCAAGGAGCAAGAGACGTGTGGACTATGAGGCGGCAAAGGGAAACACCATGACAAGAGAGCCAATTGTGATTTTTTCAAAAGCAATTGTATGTCGGAGCACCATTCATGCTAGTGCATAGCCATGCCAACACTAGGAAAAATATGAATCCCAAAGGGTCCTTGTAAGGATCCCTAGTTTTAAGGGATTAAGGCTGAAATTGTGTGTGATTTAGGAGACAAGGCCATTGAATGAGGGTATTCTCATAGGCTTTTTTTTAGGCTGTCATAGGCTTTTTTGTAGGTTGAAATAGAGGCTAGGGAGGGAGGATAGGTACATTCTCTCTCTACCCAAAAGAGTGGTGGTCCTTATGAAAATAACTACCCTCCCCCCTTTCTTTTGTCACATCATCAAGGGCGTCCATAGCCTCAGCCCAAAAAAGCACTTTTTTCAAAAAAATAAAAAAAGCCTCACTTTTACTCAAAACTTCTCCCCAACCTCAACTTCTCCCCAACCTCATAGCTAGATCTGCAAAATATGAAACATTCCACCTTTTTTATTTCCCTCCAAAATCAATCCTCTCTCTCACTCCTCTCTCTCTCTTATCTCTCCTACTTTTTAACACACACTCTTCCTCCTTCCCTCTCTCGCTCCTCTCCCTCTCTCTTCTCGCTCTCACTTTTCAGCACACACACTTCCTCCTTCCCTGTCTTTGTTGCAGGTCCACTCCATAACTTTGATGTAGCTCTCCCCCCCATGGATCTCCACTCCATAGCCCACCTCTCCACTCAGTAGCTCTCTTGCAGCTCGCCACTCCATAGCTCTCCTCTCCACTATGTAGCTCTCCTGAAGCTCTCCATCCCATAGCTCTTTTAACTCCATAGCTCACATCTCCACTCCGTGCCTCTAATGCATCTCTCCACTCTTGCTTGAGGTCAGCTTTATTCCCCTTTCGATGGAGCTAGGCAACATTACAAACCTCCCATCCACAGCAAGATTGTCAAGTTCGGAAACGGTTTCTCTACATGTTTGATTGCCAAAGGACATCGCACCCTCAAAGCATCATTACTTGTAAACTGCACAACAACAGCGTGTTGTAGGCCACACCAATGTGGTTTTTGGGGTGCATGGTTGCCTCTACCCTAATGATCTAGCCATCAATGTGTACCCAACATTCAATAGCCTTGCTTCATTCTTACAATATGTAGGTAGAGGGGAGCAAGGTCTTCTTGGATACTATAAGTGATTGTCAACTTTTGGAGCTAATAGTGCACAATGGTCTTTGCATCAATGTCAACTTCTTTCCCATACCACTAGTGGATTGCACGAAAGGATCTTTCATGCGGAGGAGGAAGTGGAAACTCTTAAGCTACAGGTGGAAGAGAAGGATGCTAAGATTGGGAATCTTGAAGATAAGATCCTGCATCTTAAAAAGACGCCCTTAGGTGCAAGGGAACATAAGAGGAGCTTCAATGCCATAGAGACTTTAGCCCTCGAAGGTGGTGCTAGAAAAAGAAGGGTTATAGCTACAAGGTACATATTGATACGCCCCAATCCGTGTTTCTGTGTTAATGTTTTTGTCCATTCTTGTAGGAATTTTGTAGTAATGTTTTTGTTCATTCTTGTAGGAATTTTATCCAAGAAGTGTGTGGTGGCCACAACCAGGAGGATCACATCCAATTGTTAAGTTTGTGCCTCAAGAAATCGAATGTCGTAGCCCTTTTGTGAGCACCAAATGCAAAACATTTAAACAATGCTGTCACAAAGGAGGTGATGCAAAAAAAATTCAAATCTTGTGAGCGATGTTGATGTACAGACGGCTTGTGATGAAGTTGGAATTAGTACTAAGGGATACATTGCCTTATATGGTCTCCTTAAGGATGCTTTAAGGGAAAGAGGAATTACTGAGAATGTTTTTCCTATACCACTTAAGGTCAATCTTGCTAAGAAGGCCTTGAACAAAGACATGTACTTTTGAATAGGAGACTATTTGCACATAGAGGAGATAATGCCTTCATCCATCTTTACCAAGCGGTCCAAAGGAGTTAAGAAACGTACCAATGCAAGCGTAGGTGCAAATGGGTGGACAAGGGATTTCCTTAATGTCAAATAATTTTTTTGTTGATTTGAGAAGGCTTCAAATGGCAATGATACATTTTTATGTTGTACCACCTAATGGTGAGGCTACAATAATGCAATCTTTTTTTTTTCAATTATGGTTTTTCTTACGTTATTTTGGACATAAGTTTCAGTGCTCGGCTCAGAGTTGGTGTTTGTGCTCAAGCTAAACGAGTGTCAGATTGTGAAGAAATGAAAATTAGAAAGGATAAGTATTACTCTCATGAACGAGGAATTATTTCATGCAGAACGTACAGCTATGAACGAGGATTGTGCACCATTTTTTAGTATACAATCGGAGAAAGAAATTTGGTGGCTTGGTGCTATTGAGGTTCCCAAGGAGACCCATGAGGTGCTTGCTTGGATTTTTGAACGCATTCCGTGGATAACAGATTTTATTAAGGTACAGCTAGCTTGGGAAAAACTCCAAGTAGATGGCATAGGGGAGTTTGAAGTTGACTGGCACGTAGGTGGCAATTTGAAAACAATCAAGTGCATTCTAGGGTGCAAACAAGGGGCAGGAGCTCTGTATCCTTGTCCATTTTGCATTAAGGGCTATAAGGGGAATGCACGCAAGATCGCAATGGTCGATGAAACAGAGGAAGATGACAATTCACAAATTACACATGTGTGGGAGCATTTGATTCTACGATGTGATATGCTGGAGGAGCCCAATCGTGCCACAAAAGATAGTGAATGGAACCCTATAATTAACTTCCCTCTAAAAAATTGCATTTTTGCACACTTCATGCTTTTATGTGCATCTTTGATCGTTTATTAAAGCTTCATATTGATTATGCCTTTACAATGAAGCCTGCGGAGAGGTCGCTTGACGCTATCTCAAAAGTGGAAGGGCTCTTAAATTCAATAGGTTGTCATGGGACCAACACCTCCATTGTTGCACAGAAGAACAATGCAAGCACTCAGGAAGTGGCCCAACCAGTGTCCATGAGTGGACTAAAGGCAAGGCATTTTTTGAAGAGGGTTCGGTCCAAGGAAAGGGGTGCTGCTGCCAAAACATCAACATGTGAAGGTGGATGGAGTTGTGGAAGGATCTCTGCAAGTATACAACGGGCAATGATAGCAATGCAAGTGTTGTGCTTAGCCGACAACATGTTTGGGTGGTATTCGACAAGATGATGAAGATACTACGACTTGCAAGCACAACCAGTGAGCAACGACAAGAATTCCAAAATTTGGTGGTGGAGTTCACAAAGGCAGTCATCATTGCATGGGGTTAATTGAACATTATGCACTATATGGTGAGTGCTTGCTATTCCAACTTGGTTTGTACTATGCTTTAGTTTTGATCATCGATGTGTTGTGGCTTTTGGGTAGCACATCCTCTATGCCCATGGTTCATACTTTATGAACATGTATTGTTCATTGGATCTTTGGAGCACGCAAGGTATGGAAAATTCACGCTATTGTGCCAAGGGTGTCTACTTCAAGAATACAAGACATGGAGGGGGTTTAGTGTGCTCATGCTATCTTCAGGAAATGTTCAACTGCTTTTATCGCACCACCTTTGGACGCAAAGTGTCGATTGAACGTGCAAGGTCATCACACTTGGCAAAAGAAGCCCGTTTACTGGCCCATGTTCATTCTCTGAATGCTGGAGATCCTCACAAGGTCCAACACGACATGCAGTGTGGCAAGCATCAAGGACTAGGGTTGGAAAAGTTTGGGTCAGGAGGTAGCATATGTATTTAGAATCTCATGAAAATGGAAAATATATTACATTTGGATGCTCTCTTTTTTTGGATCAAGTGTTTGCATTGTTTGATTATTTATGCAATTTTACAAGTGTACGTTTCACTATGTGTGTTTGAATAGTTCTCCAATTTCATCTGGTTTTAAAATTCAAAAGATTATTTTCTCGTGATTGTAGCGCCTCTTTTCCACCATGTGAACCCACCCTTATATGGCCACCCTATATAAAGAGGTAAAACCCTCCCCTTCACAAACACATAACACTCCTTCCCTCACCAAACACCACAAGCTCTAAGAAGCCCAACAAACACACTTTCACGATGGCAAGGACCAAACAAACTGCAAAGAAGAATCCAAAGACCATTGAGGCGTGCAGAAAGTAAAAGATGCATGCAAATCAGCAACCAGAAGAAATAGCTGATCGGGAACGCACAGAGACGTACATGTCTGATGAACGTCCATTGTGGGAAGGGGAGGACATCCCAGTGAACCATAAGGTGGGCGCGAAGACGTTTCCAGGCCAAATGGGTGCGATGCCATCTGGCCCAGGTCGCTCCAATGTGGCCGGCAAGTCATTGCCCAGAGGATTGGGTGCCATGCCTTCTGATCAACCCAACAATGATGAGCGTAGCAGTGATGATGAGGATTATGATCCTGATGAAGATGCACCCTAGACACCTCCCAAGCGTCGTCAAAAGTCAAAATTCTAGAGGAAGCTGTAGAGAGCAAATCCACAAGGAGCTCAGTGGCCCCCACAACGCCAACCTCAAAGAACACAAGATTTTGCCGAGTGTTTGCTAAAATTCGGCATTACCAGAAGACAATGGACTTGCTTATTAGGAAAGCACCATTTGTACGAACATGCAAGGAAGTGCTACAAAGCCAGAGCACAGAGCTTCGAATGTCAACAATTGCCCTCGAATCAATTCAAGAGGTTGCAGAGGCTTATTTGGTCAGTCTCTTTGAAGACACGTTCTTATGTGCTATCCATGTCAAGCGTGTAACAATCATGGCCAAGGACATGCAACTTGCACAATGCCTAAGGCATGACTGAAACCCTCTGACGTCAAAACCTCTTTTTGTAACTAACTTTTGTATTGGAATCAATTTACTTTGGAACCCTTCTACTGGATTCAAGTTTTCTGGTGAACCGAATGTATTTTCACTTTGCAAAAAATACAATGCGTCTCTTTTTGTCGCTCTATGTAAACTTAATGTCCACTTTTAATGTCTATTTGTCTACATTTATTTTGTTAAATGGTTGAAGGTGAGATGCTAATCAACTGTACAAAAGGTTCTCTTGTTGATAGGCATAGCTTAGATAATGGAAACCAAAGCTAAGTAAATTTTTTGGTTGGCTTGAAATTGTCCATTACGTAAAAGGTTTGCTCTGTATTTGTCAGAAATTTGCAAAACTATTCAAAATGGTGTTGTCCATAAGACAGCGAGGTTTAGCTAGACAACAAGCTTGCAAGGCTAATTCTCGCTGCCTTGTGGACACATTCAGAATTGCATAAAATGTCAGAGACAGGGCACAGCTAGTACAAAAAAGAAATTATATGCTATTATTTGGACAAATTTTGTTCAATGTACAAAATCAACTTTCAAATAGTTAACACATACTACAAATGGGTAGAATTTTCACAGTTTGCCTTGTCACTAAACATGAACAAAACAGCAAATTGAACTTTGCAAAAGATCATGGACAAGAGATAATTTTCATTCACTACAAGAGGTCACTTAAATTTCGGCGCAAAATTACCGCATCAATGGCGGGCGTCGGTATATGTGTAGGTAAGTATGGAGGGAGATGAAGTTTTTAAACATTTTCATTTTTAAATTTTTGACGCTTGTTTCGATGTATCTTCCTACGCCTGTTCCGATGCACTTTTCGACGCCTGTACAAATGCTCTTTCCGACGCCTCTACCAATACTTGTAGAACGGCGGACCCTACAGAAAACAAACCCGCGGGCTTTCCCCGCACATTTCTCTTCTTCTTGTGCCTTTTCTCTTGCTCTCTTCCTCCTCACCTCTTACAAATCTGGTGCGAAACAAGTTGTCAGAAGTGCTAATCTTGCTCGTGGACTACAGTTCCAAAGCACTAAGGTGAGATTGTTTTTAAGTTTACTTGTAGGTTTAGGGTTTAGGGTTTAGGGTTTAACATGGTGTGTGTGTGTGTGTGTGTGTGTGTGTATGTGTGTGTGTGTGTGTGTGCATTTTTGCAGGTTCGAGGATGTTTACAACACCTTTTCTTTCTCAAATAGGCCGCATGTGAGTGCTTGAACTTTTAATGCATATTAAGTTTATTTAAACTAATTTGTATATTGATAAAAGAAAATAAACTTTCAATGCTTTAAAAGAAATTATGGTTTGTGTTGTGAAATTGCGTTTTGAATTATGAAAAAAAATCGTTTTGGTTTATGAAAAAATCTTGTTTTGAAGAAATTTCGTTTTGAATGATGTCGTTTTTTAAATTATGCGATTGATGAGGTTTAGGTTTTAGGTTTCGGTTAGGTTTAGTTTAGGTTATATTTTAGGTTAGGGTATATATATGTTATATGTTAAGTTATAAGTTAGGTTATACGCATCAACATTGCAGGGGCTCCGCAAACCAGGCGAATTGGGACAGATAGGGGTTTGGTTGGCAACAACCCTGGCTTGTGTGGAAATGAACTCCTCGTCCGTGACTTCACTCTGCTCTACAGCGAGAATATCCGCTGTCACTAGTGCAATTGTGTCAGCAACAGAGTCCCCTAATAGAAGCAGCTTGTCATCTGTAGCTTCTGGTGTAGGATCAAGGGGGAACTCCATCTTGGTGCATATGAGGCTAAGACACTCATTTAGTCGGACACCAAAAGCCTTTTCAAGATCATGTAAGAATAAATACTCTTCATCTTCTATAATTATGCTATTGAGACGGCTAATCTCCACCTCGGGAATCGCAGCAAGGTCATGGCTCTTAGGGTCGGGCACCTCGGAGGTGCCAGCAATCTGCTCTCTCACTGCAAATGCTTCTTCCAAGCCGTGGGGATATTCGGCAGCTTGCAGTCTTCGCTCACTTTGGACATCTATAGGTGCAACCTTGGGATCTTTACGATCCGCCAGCACCCCACCCACTGCCAGATGCGGGATCTCCATCTCCTCCAAGGAGGGCTCCTCATTGACAAGGAAGAAGAGAGTGGCAATGTTGGACAAGAAAGATTGCCCAATTTTGTGCTTCTTGAAGGAGTCTGCAACTTCCTTTGTCACTTGGAGGAAGTGGTTCACCTCTTTTGCAATTGCCTCAATGTGGGCTAGTCTTTTTGAAAATGCAGTGTCGCCCTTGTGAATGTACCGAAGTAGATCACATGGCAACCACAGCAAGGCATTGTCTTCAAAGTTCACACTTGAGTATATGCGCATGCATATACTCTATGATGTCGTGAAAAGTGTCATTGTGGAGTTCCATGGTTTTTTGTAAATCCACTGTGCAGGTAAAGAAGCCGTGAAGATCATTGCGTCCAACATATTTGATGTTCTCTAAGAAAAGAAGAAACCACGAAAGGGGGGTGTGTGGCTCTTCTGACACTGCTATTGTGTGGGAGGAGGATGCGCTAGCATGTGCTACCATCTCTCTCTCTCTCTCTCTCTCTCTCTCTCTCTCTCTCTCTCTCTCTCTCTCTCTCTCTCTCTCTCTCTCTCTCTCGTGTATGTGTGTGTCTTGTTTTTGTCTCTCTCAAGTGTTGACAGAAAAATAAGAAGCCCCTACCCTTTATACCCCCCCCCCCCCCCCCCCCCCCCCCCCACACCACCGCGGCTCGTTGCAGAAAAAGACACCATCCCAAAGCTCTTTGATATACATACAAACACACATGGGTGCACACACAAACACCCAAACATTATCTAAAAAACTTAATCAATGAAGGTGATACTATAACGACAAAAAAGTTTTGAATTTCCATTCAACAGAAGGCTTTACAATGTGGCATTAGAGCCGGTTACATTGATCTATCAGATCAACTTAAAGACAGTGCACCGCCAACCCTCCACTCCTCTTGCACTTTCATGGCAAACTCCATCCGCCTACCAATCTGAAACAACAAAAATGCTTTTAATAAAATTAACAATTGGCACATGTAGATAGCATATAAATTAAACTGACCTTTTGCTGATTGAGACGATCTTTTTATAAAGATTAATTTTTGAATTCCAATGTGGATATAGACATATATATCAACGGCGATATTGATGCCCATACCAATGTCACGTGCAAAACAAAAATTGTGGGTTCTCTTCTATGTCTTCACCCCATTTTTTGAACTCTCTCTTTCTCTCCTCTTGCTAGGCTTGCTTCAGCTCTATTGCTGCGGGGCTTGCCCCCAGGGGATTCACTCTATATACAAAACGGGACGCCACCTGCGAGCAAAAAACTTTGATAAAACCCCTATATAGGACTCATATTAGGGAATATGACCCCCCCTTTCTATGCTTATACAACAATCAATGAAGAAAACTATCATACTCCTATCTTACATATAAAATTTAGGTCTCACCTGATCTAATTGAGTAAAAGTAGTCAAGGAGTGTGTAGCAAAGTGATTGGCAACGTACTAAAGAACCACTTCTATTGATAACTAGATGTACCCTGAATGTGTCTTAGTTTGACTTTCAAACTATGTGCCCAATCAGCCTGCACTCTGGCTACTCGTCCAATTCTGACCCATCCAAAGCTGGTGTAAATCAACCCTTGACCTACTCCAAATCAACCCTTATCTATGATCGGCTTGATGCAAAATTGAATGTGTGACCTGATAAAAGAACTTCTCTAAAATTCATCCAAGTTCTATGCACATCGGTGACCAATCATTACAAGTAATCAACCAGGGTCAGCACCCCCCCCCCCGAAATATGATACCCCCCTCCCTTATTATTAAGCTTGGGAGATAAATTATTGGGGGCCTACCCTAACTTATACACTTATGTAACTTGTAAAATAAACCCCCTCCCCTGCACTTACATGGTGCGGTAATTGGTGAATCCCCCGGGGACTTGGCGGGCTTGGGATATCCACCCACACACTCCCCTCCAACAAGAAGATAAGATTTTTTTAAAGATTTATGGTAGATTTCTTAGTTTTTGTGTGTTTATATAACGTTGTGTGTGTGTGTGTGTGTGTGTGTGTGTGTGTGTTTTGTTGCAAATCTGGTGGAATTCTCTCAAGTGTTTTGTGCTTACGTAGGCCTCATGTGAGTGCCCTATCCTTTTCTTCCGTTGTGCGCACGCCCGCGCGCGCGCGCGCACACACACACACACAATCACGCATATGCACATAAACACGTAAATAAATAAAAATGCATATAAATTTACACATAATTAAACACACATACATACACACATTTTCAAATAAACAATAAAAGTTTTAAAAAATATATATGAAATTTGTTATTTTTTTAATTTTAATTGAATATTATCATGCACAAACAAATATAATAAAAAATCAAAAAGTGAGTTTTTTTTGTTTAGATCAATTTATTAAAAAATATATTTTTATGTGATTTTCTTTTGAATTTATGTTGTACTTTTTAATTGTGGCATATCATAGGTGTTGTAAATGTTAGTGTTAGAATGTTTTAGCCATGTTTAAGTGTTAGGTTTTAATTACATTTGATTGTCTTCATACATTTGCTCGTCTTAATAGGATTTTAATTGAATATTATCATTCACAAACAAACATAATAAAATTTGATAATAAAAAAATCAAAAAATGAGTTTTTTTTTGTTTAGATCAATTTGTAATTACTTTATTTTTATGTGATTTTATTTTGAATTTATGTTGTACTTTTTAATTGTGGCCTATCGAAGGTGTTGTAAATGTTAGTGTTAGAATGTTTTAGTGTTAGGTTTTAATCGCATTGGATCATCTTCATAGATTTGGGCGTCTTAATATGTTTAGTTTAAATTATTAGGGATAGAAGCTTAGAATTAGGTTTAAGTTATAGTGTTAGCTTTAGGTTTAATTACTAGGGCTTGGTCGTTTTAATATGTTTAAGTCATATTATTAGGGTTAGTAGCTTTTGATTTGATGCTAATAATTGGAGGTCTATGTTAGATCGCTTAGGGTAAAGCAGCTTTTGGAATCGTAGTTGGTGATGTGTATTATATCACTTAGGGTAAAGCAATGTTTGCTTTGTCGGCCGCTCATAGTTGGCCCTGTAAAGGTACTTAAGGTTGGCCATATAAAGACACTTTAAATGGATTTAGAAAATCTTTAGTTCGATCATTTTGGAATATTGTAGTGTTTGACCAGTTAGGGCTAGCCTCTTAGGTTTTAGTTCTTTGCAATTTGGCCGTTTCAGGTCGCTTAGGGCTAGCCACTCAGGTTTGACGGCTTTTGATTTAACCATTGTAAATTGGCTTAGTGTTGAATTAGTTTAGCCATTTCAATAATCTGCTTAGGTGTGGCTGCTTAGGGTAAGTTGTTGGGCTATTTCAATCCACTTAGGGTTAGCCACTTTTAAGGCTACTCGCTTAGATTCTAGTTCTTTGCAATTTGGCTATTTCAGACTGCTTAGGGTTAGCGGCTTTTGATTTGGCAGCTCTAAATAGGGCTAGTGTTGCATTAGTTTAGCCATTTCAATAATATGCTTAGGGTTACCCGTTTAGGATAAGTGATTAGGCTATTTCAATTTCTTAGGGTTAGCTGCTTAGGTATAGCGATGTTTACTTTGTCGACTTCTTGGAGCTGGCCTTGTAAAGACACTTAGGGCTGGACATGTTTGGTTGCTTAGGGCTAGCCACTTAGGCTCTAGTTCTTTGTAATTTTGTTGTTTCAGACTGCTTAGGGATAGTTGCTTAGGGTTAGTGACTTTTGATTTGGCCGCTCTAAATTAGCTAGTGTCGCATTAGTTTATAATCTGCATAGGGTTAGCTGCTTAAGGTAAGCGGATGGGTTGTTTCATTCCTCTTAGGGCTAGCCACTTAGGTTCTAGTTCTTTGAAATTTGGCTATTTTAAGCCACTTAGGGTTAGCAGATTTTTATTTGGCTACTCTAAATTGGTTTAGTGTCGCATTATTTTAGACATTTCAGTAATCCGCTTAGGATCAACCACTTAGGATAAGTGGTTGGGTTGTTCAGCTCACTTAGGGCTAGCCGTTTAGGTTCTAGTTCTTTGCAATTTGGTTGTTTGGCCGCTTAGGGCTAGCGGTTTAGGGTTAGTGACTTTTGATTTAGCTTCTCTAAATTGGCTTAGTGTCACATTAGTTTAGCCATTTTAGTAATCCACTTAGGGTTAGTCGCTTAGGGTAGCAGTTGGAGTGTTTCAATTTTCTTAGGGTTAGCTGCTTAAGTAAAGCCATATTTGCTTTGCTGACCTTTGATTTGACCACTCTAAATCGGCTTAGTGTTAGTTTAGCCATTCCAATAATCTGATTAGGGTTAGTCACTTAGTATAAGCGGTCAGGGTGTTTTAGTCTGCTTAGGATTATCTACTTAGGTAAAGCAATGTTTGCTTAGGGCTAGCTGCTTAGGTTTTAGTTCTTTGCAATTTGGTTTTTTTAGGCCGCTAGGAGTTTTAATTTAGACTATTACAATATTATGGTTTTTCCTCGATCTACATGCATTGTCATGTAGATGTGGTTGTGTACTTATGTTGCACCCCCAAATATAGTCATTGATCAATAAAGTCAAAAGTATTACCCTATGGTCCTGATCTCCGTGCACCTCGAGACTAAGATGTGCAAGGATCAAGCATGGCTAGAGAATGTGACATAGTTCACAATGTGATCTACTTTTGGTTTGGCCGATTAGGGTTGGCCATGCAAAGACTCTTATGGTTTGGACGATTAGGGATAGCGACAAATGGTTTGGTCAACTAGGGTTTGTTCGTGCAAGACGCTTATGATTTGGTTGATTAGGGGTAGCGGATTTTGGTTTGGCCATTAGAGTTGGCCCTGCGAAGAAGTTTATGGTTGGTCGATGGTCCACTTAGAGTTGGCTAGCTGTTTGTTCAAATTTATGTGTTAACTCACAACAATTTTAGATTCTCTATTGCTTACTAATTTGTTCTTTGAAGCTTTTAGAATGTTAGACATATTGTCAATCAAGGGTTTGGCAAAGTCTTTAAGGCTTAATATTCTAAATTTGATGTAAAAGAAGAAACATTACATAATGGAGAGGGAGTATAAATGCATGTTCATCCTTGTACTTAGTAGAAAATTCATATTCCCACCAGAGATTCCCACGTTTGTGGAATCCCATTAGCATTTTTTTAGTTTGCAAATAATCCCATGTGGACTCTACTTTACCAAAATAGACTCTCTTTTCTCAGTTTACAAATAGTCCCATGTGCAACTCTACTTTCCCATGGAAGGATCTCTTTGTCCCACTTGGGAGAACATAAGTACCTTGAGGGATAATAAATTTCATTATGGAAAATATATTTGTCACTTTTGAATATTGAGGGGAGAAATAATTCCACATGTGAAAAAATACAAGGACTTAGCCAATCTTCTCTTGTGTGAATGCATCAAGGGCATCTTCAGCATCAAGGTCTAGAGCAAGTAGATATAGAGGCCACGATCATGGAGGAGGTGCAATAGGATGCCCGCATGCATCCACAGGGAGGGACATGTCTTCAAGCATGCAACATGGATAGTTATGTGTGCCATCATGAGAAGGGGCCACCAGGATCGGCTCTAGCAGTGTGCACTCATTATTACTTGTTAGTTTTTTTTTGCAATTTTTATATTAATTATGGATGATAGGATGGCATGACCTTGTATTCTATGTAAACATCAAATCTTTTGAAAACAAAAGATCTATGATCAGCGTATACGCACCTTTTTTCCATATAGCAACTACAAGATCTGCGCTATCAATCTCATGGGGTCAAGAGAGAATAGGTCAACTCTTAGATATTGCTTTAATTTCATCACAAGATTGATAGAGGAGGAAAATATCAAATGATCCACCATTGGTGGAGTCCACCCCATCAACACTTGATGCCACACTTCAAGAAGTTGAGATGGAGGATGTCTTCTTTGACATGGACCCCATCATTTAAAGCTAAGGTGAAGAAAGCACCAGCAGTCAAGGCAACACTATTCAACCTCAATCATCCCACCCACAACAATGGCATGCAAATGACAAAGAGGAAGGAGAGATGATACGAGCACTTTCCTGCATGCCACTTTACAATTGTGCCAAAATTTATGTTTGTGGCAATGCGTAACCTACAGTCTCTTTATGGATGGTGTGACATGAGTGTTATAGATCTTTTCAGGTAAATATATATTTGTCATAGTTGAAAAGAAAAAGTCTTTTTTATATTGTTTAAATGATTTTGACAGATTCCTCAACAAGAAGATTTTGCCAAAAGGAAATTACATGATCCCTATAGGAAAACCTACCGCCAAACAGCAACTTACAAACTTGGAGATGGATTATAATAAAATCCATGTCCTACTGATTGTGTACTCTTTTGAAATAACTATACTTTGAACAATGTCTCTGTAGAAGGAGTATATTGTAAGCATTAGTAAACCTTAGGATAATTGGAGATGTGAGAAGGTAGTCTGATATTCAAAAATCTATGTAAGGATTACTTCTCCTGAAGCATACGTAATGGATGTAACTAAATTCCTAAAACTGTAATAAGAATGTCAATTGCCACCATCTCTGTGTATTTTGAGTGTTTGGAGTATTCTATGGGTATTAGAGTGTT
Organism: Adiantum capillus-veneris; assembly: GCF_014529385.1. Classification (NCBI taxonomy): domain Eukaryota; kingdom Viridiplantae; phylum Streptophyta; class Polypodiopsida; order Polypodiales; family Pteridaceae; genus Adiantum; species Adiantum capillus-veneris. Next base: position 123,005,419 of record NC_140948.1, read on the forward strand.
CTTATCATTCAAGTATGAGGGAGAAAGTGTATTGTTGTCTGTGTTGATTTAGAGAATCGGAATTTAGTATGATTGTATCTTCTGATACTGTGTTGGGTAGTTATCAAATTCCATGTGTATGTATCTAGCATTTGTGCCAAGATACACATTGGTGATCCTACGGGTTTCAATCTAGAAGTCGGGATTGTAGAATTGGGCAATGTGTGTGATGAATTCGTGTATGCATGTCCGAAAGCGATGAATCAAGAAGATTTTCCAGGGTGTATTTTATCAAGCAAAAGAGTCGCTTTGCTCAGGAAGCAAGTACTAGTGTAGCACCCATTCCTCTTCATGAAGGGCATGTACAGCCTGATCCATTCCAGTATGATGAGGTTGCAAAAATGTCCAGTTTAGATTATGTTTATGAGGATTCAATTGTAGTAGAAGAGGGGACAAAGATTATTAAAGAGAAAATTCAGAATGAGGAACAAGGGTGCCACCTGGTACAGCAGAGGATCATCCATCAACATCCAATCAAAATCAGCATGTGGTAAGTCCTTTGTCCTCTGAAGCAATTTTGGGTACATTATTTTCTCTAAGAGCTAGGAGGAAGTGTCACTTTAATCCATTGGGGGTAAGGCAGAGAAAATGAGCAGTTATGTTAGGGAACCAACCCTAATAGTCCAACCAGCCAATCCGATGGTTAAGGCAACAAAATTTAAAGGGAAGTCCAAGGAGGACCCTGACTGCCATGTGGCTTAGTTCCAGACCAGATAGGTGGCTAGTGGATATCATGGGATGTATGGGGATGCTATTAATTTATCACAATTTGCTGCAACATTGGAAGGAAAGGCTATGAAATGATATAGCCAGTATGGGGCTGGTCACTTTTCTAACTTTGATGCATTAATTGACGCCTTCTTATCTAGATTCAGAGAGGAGAAGACTTAATTGACATGGATCAGCTACTTGAAATTAGTTCAGGACAGCACTTGAAGAAATGTCAGGAGAAAGGTAAAGCGTTGGTGTTTGAAGGGGGGGTCAAGTGTTGAACGTGATTGTTCTAATTGAATTATTATTGACGATGTGGAAGACCAAGGGATCATAGTTCCTATTATGGTTGTAACAAGGTCTAAGAAGAAAGGTCTTATCCCATGGAAAGATCAACAAGAAGTCAGAAAGACAATGACTAATAAATTGCAAGAATTACCTCCATTTATGGAGGAACAACAGGAAGATGGCTGGAGTTCAAAATTTGAAGTGCAAGTGGAAGAAAGGAATCCCATCAATAGAAGCTTAGAGGAGTTGATGCAGGCATATGTGAAAATTCCATTAGATTAGTTGTTGAAAGAGTTGTGCCCAATTTCAAAGAACTCTTGTTTCAAAAATATGTGGGACAAGGAGCACAGGTTAATGAGGAGTTAGAGGTAGCTTACATTGGAGCTCAATAAATTCCACCAAATGAGGTCGAGTTTAAAGTACCAACTATTTAGGTTGGGTTTGCAGGAAGAATATTTTAGGAAGTCCTTCTTGATGGGGGATCAAGAGTACATATTTTACCAACATCTGTGTATTACAAGCTGGGAGCTCCTAAGTTGGCACCTGTTCCATTTTAGGTCAAGGTGGCTGATCAGAGAAGATTACAAACCAATGGGGATATGGAAGGATCAGGAGATTGTGATAGCATCATTAAAATTCAGCGTTAATCTTGTGGTGTTAAAGATGGAGTTTGACAATGATTCATATCCTATGCTTCTAGGTAGACCTTGGTTTAGAATAGCAAAGTTGAAATAGAATTGGGGATCCAATGAGGTGAGAATTAAACAGGGTAAGAAAAAAATCAGATTTCCTATGAATAGGGAAGTCAAGCTACAATAGTCAAATAGACCATTGTGGGTACAAGCTATTAGTTTGGTAGCTGAAGTAAAAGATTTGGAAGAAGAGGAGTTTTTGTTAGCAAATCCTTCTGTGGAACCGGTATTTGATATCAATGTGATGATAGTAGTAGGACTGAAAAAAATCAGCTCAGAAGGGGAATCCAATCAGGTGTTGCTAGGAACGGCGATCACTAAGGGTAAATTTTCAGTTTTGGAAAAGAAGCAGCTAATGGACCAAGAAATTAAAAAGTAAATAGAAGAAGGAGCTGAAGCCATTGTGGCGATAGAATAGAGGTTTGAGGAGCATATGTCAAAGTCAGCTAGAATATCAGAAGAGGAACTTCAAGAACTGAATTTAGGTTTGAAGAGGAACCAAAAATGGTCAGGATAGGGAAGAATTTGTGAAGTCATTGAGGAAGTTCTTGATGGAGTTTAAGGATGTTTTTTCTTGGAACTACTCAGATATGAAGGGTATAGATCCTAAGTTTGATCAACATAAGATCAATCTTAAAGAGGATGCAGTTCTTGTTATACAGCAGAGATATAGGATGAATCTAAATTATGCAAAGCAAGTAAAGGAGGAATTGGAAAAGTTACTACGGGTTGGGTTCATTAAACCTATTCATGAAGCAACATGGCTATCACCCATTATGGTAGTGCCAAAAAAGAATGGGAAATTGAGGGTATGTGCTGATTATAGGAAGTTGAATGCAACCACTTTATCAGATCCTTTTCCATTTCCATTTACTGATATATTGTTGGATTCAATTATTGGAAATGAAATGTATAGCTTTTTGGTGGGTTCTCAGGGTATAGTCAACTTAGCATGGCACCAGAGGATCAATATAAGAATACTTTTATAATAGAGTGGGGAGCCTTTGTGTATACAGTGGTGAGTTTTGGGTTGAAGAATGGACCTTCATCTTTTTCAGATACAACAGGAAAGGTGTTTGATAGGTAGAGACATGTGAACCTGCAGTGTTCATCTTTTTCAGATACAACAGGAAAGGTGTTTGATCCTATCTCTACTCGAGTCTTTTTTTGAGTAGAGTAGAGAGAGGTCAACCTACAGTGGGAATCCAAGATGAGCTACCTAATGCAGAATTGTTTGGTGTGAAAGGATTGATTTTAGATTCTTGGTATGATCAGATGTTAACCTTTTTTATTGATGGATTGATGCTTGATTCTTTTACAATAGATCAAAGAAGGAAGTTTGCTTTAAGAAGTAAGCCATTTTTAGTGATAGCAGGAGCACTATATAGAAAAGGCATAGATCAGATTATCAGGAGAGGTGTGTTCCTGATGAAGAACAAACAGTGGTGTTGCAAGAAGCACATTATGGGAATGCAGGTGGACACTTTTCAAGAGAAATAACAGGTAGGAAGATTCTTCAGACAGGGTTATGGTGGCCAACCGTATTAAAGGATGCTCATACTTATGCAAAAGAATGTGTATTGTGTTCGAGAGAGGGTAAGCCTTCTAGCTCAAATAGGATGCCTTTGAATCCTATGTTACCTCTAGAACCATTTCAAACCAAGTGGGTGGAAGTTGTGGCACTAAAGGACAATGCAGCAAATTCAGTGGCTAAGTTTTTGTATAAAAACATTATGACTAGATTTGGGTGCCCTATTGAGTTAGTCAGTGATCAAGGTAGTCATTTTTTGAATCATGTTATTAAAGAACTAACTCAAACACATATGATTTTGCATAAGAAATCATCCACTTACCATCCTCAAGCTAATGGTCAAGCAGAGAGTTCCAATAAGGTGTTGGTTATAATTTTGAAGAAGATAGTTTTAAAAAATAGGACTAATTCGGATACAAAGTTGGATTCAGCTTTGTGGTCTTTCAGAACAGCTTATAAGATAACAACTAGAATGACACCCTTCAAACTGGTATATGGTTTATAAGCAGTGGTACCTATGGAGTTTGTAGTTCCCACTTTGAGAATTGGAGTGCAAAACATGTTATCACCATAGGAATCAATTCAGCATAGACGAAGATATTTGTTACAGCTGGAAGAGGATAGAACATTTAGTGCTTACATTGTTGAAGTGATTCAGAGGAGGAGACAAACTCGGGTGAACAGGAACATTCAATTTAAAAAATTTCAGGTAAATGATTGGGTTATGCTTTACAACTCAAGATTAGGGCCACATCCAGAAAAATTGAAATTGAGATACATTGGTCCTTTCAAAATTATATAGGATCTAGGTCAAGGGACATTCATATTGCAAGATTTGTATGGTACAGAGGTTCAGAAGCTGTCAATGGTTTTAGACTGAAAAAGTTTTTTGGAAGACCTCCTATTCTTGATATTGTGCCTAAGCAGAAAGAGGTGGTTTGTTCCAATTGTGTAGTGGTGGTACCAGGGTATGTAAGAGGTAAGCAAGGAACCAAAAAGTGAAAAAACTTGAGGTCAAAGTAGAGTGGATATTAGGGTAGAAGTAATTGTTCAAATAAGAGGAGATTGGTAAATCAGTTTAGAGATCAAACTCAGAATGAGTGGTATCATAGGAGTGGAAATTCAAATCAGTATATTTAGAGTGCTAAAAATAAGGAAAAGTGTTGGGTTGAGGATCAAGGACCTCACTCACTTAAGGGATGTACATATCAAAAATATGATGGGGCTAAGTCATTTTATCGTGTTTCAAGGAGGGAATGCATAAAAAAGCGGGAACCCACTATTCTCCTTGTATGAAATGGATTGACGTGGCCCTGCCTCGCATGCATGAAAAGTACTAAATTAAGAAAGTGGGAGTGAAGAGTACAAAATATTTTGAGTATTCCTGTCAACCTGAGTGGGAGAGAAGAAAAATGCATTCTACACATCTTGAGTACCTTGAGTACCTTGAGTGCCCAATAGAAGAGTATCACCTCGGCTAGCCGCAATGAGCGCAATGGCTCAAATTGGTCAAATGGATTTGACTAAGGAGCAAGAGCAGAAGCTTATGGAAGAGATGAACAAGAGTATAGGAGCAGAAGGGGTAGAGCCTCAGTTTGAGTTTAAGCATGACTTGGATCTGACACAAGAGGAAAATTGGGTATGACTGAAGCTGATTGGACTTTGGGAGTTTGCTAATCTTCCCTGGGATGATTGGTGTTGTAATGTGAATGCAAATGCTCAACTACAATATGTGAGAAGCACTAGGGGTAGGACACTAAATGAGTTGCAGATATCAGAGTCCCGGTGTCTATTGCATTCCGACTTCTTAGGCTCAGCACTTATAAAGTGGATACAATTTCTACTGCTGAAATGAAGAAGGAGTTTGGAGCTCCAGCAACAAGCATGTATTATTATCAATTGAAAGGCACTGAAGTGTTTAGAAGAGCACAATTGAGGTGGTATTTGGAAAGGATGTGCTTGCTCATTAAGTTTGACAACATGTCCAAGGAGGCCTATGGTCCTCTCAGAGCATCTGAGAGGGGGTTTCCTGTTGTTTGGGCAGGTTACCTATTTGAGAAGTTAATGGTTGATATTGAATTGAAAGATAAGAGGAAGTCAGTAAATAGGTGCAGAATTGGACCCTATTTTCAAGCATTAATTTCAATTAGCTTGGGTCTAGTGCCATTGCAAATTGTGCATCCAGCAAAGAAACAACATGAATCAGATCCTGAAGTAGGTAAGATTGTGAAGGGAACTTTGAAGGAAACAATTTCTGAAATGATTCAAGGAAGTGATGATATTGTGGAGCATAAAAGTGAGAAGATGCAATAGGTAATAGCTAAGGAAGAGGATGTGTTCAGTTCATCCTTGAATACAAGCTCTGGAGGAATTCCAAAGTTGGGGGTCAAGTTTTCTAGCAAGAAGAAACAGTTGTTTGAAGATGACAAGAAGGTTACTGCAAATATTGTCGGAGTGGCTCAGGAGGCTGAAAAGGAAGTTTTGAGCAGAAAATTTGAGGAGAGAAAGAAGCACAAAGAGAATATTTCAGAGTCTAGCTTTACATCTAGCATGGCTATGGATTGCATTATGAAGTTGGGAAGTCATGTAATGGCTCAAGCCAATTTAGTTCATTAGCAACAAGTGGAGTTGTTAGATGCTCAGAATTCAGAAAAGTGGGAGAATAAAATGGAGCAATTGGAAGCTGATCATGAAAATGAGATAATAGAATTTTAGAATAAGCTGAAGGAGGAAAAGAAGAAGTCTTTGATTGTAAAGAAATCAATATAGGTGTTTGACACTTGGTCATCTGAAGCCAGGAAATTTATTAATCAGAAGCTGGAAGAATTGGGGAAGAAAAACAGTGTGTTAGTGGCTGAGAATGAAGTGTTAAAGAAAAGAATCAAAACATTGGAATAGATGGAGAAACAGTTTCTTCAAAATGAGGGTCTGGATTTTCAAGGAGTTTTACTTATTACTGATGCTGAGGTGGAAGTGTTACAGGAACAATTGGTTCAGACACGTAGAAATGTATGGCATGTATTGAAAGAACAACTGGAAGGAATGATTGTTAAGCCATTTCAAGAATGGTGAGAGGAAATTATCTCTGATACAGACTATGACATAGTCAGGGAAAATGAGCAGTTGGATAAGAAAGTGGAGAAGCTGGAAAAAGAAAATATATTTTTGAGGATGCAGTTGGCAGAATTGCAGAGCAAGAAGGAAGAATAGGACACCTTAAGTTTTCATACTCCTGTTGTGAGATTTTTTGATACAGTGCATCAAACTCCATTAATTAAGGAAGTTGCTAATCAGAGAATGGTTTTTCAGAACTCAGAAACAGGGAGTGTTGTTGAAGAAATGAACATACCATAGGTTTTGCTGAATATAGAGGATCAGTAAGTGTTACCATGTGGACAAATTGATAAGGGAAGTGTATGGAAATTAAAGAGGGGAAGATAGTTGATGTGGAGATGAAAGAAGTTGAATCAGAGGGCCAGAAGACTTTGGAATAGGGGAATGAGAAAGAAGTGGACCAAGGAGTGGTCCAACTACCTGTTTGATGTTGTGCTTGTTCTTCAAGGGAGTTATAAATTTTTGTATACTCTGAAACTTGGATTTAGTTCCAGGCACTTTAGTGGATATAAGAAAACTTTGACTTACCTTTTGTTATTAAAAAAAAAACAAAACAACATTTTGAAAAAAGGCAATTGACATATTTTGTGCAGGTTTTGATCAGTTATTGTGGGTATCAGGTCATATTTTGGAAAAATCAACCATCGGACTGTGACATGTGTAGAAGGAGTATATTGTAAGCCTTAGTAAACCTTAGGATAATTGGAGATGTGAGAAGGTAGCTTGATATTCAGAAAACTATATAAGGAGTACTTCTCCTGAATTGTATACGTAACGGATATAACTGAATTCTTGAAACTATAATAAGAATGTCAATTGCCACCATCTCTGTGCATTTTGAGTGTTCGGAGTATTTTGTGGGTTCATGAGAGTGTTCTTATCGTTCAAGTATGAGGGAGAAAGTGTATTGTTGTCTGTGTTGATTTAGAGAATTGGAATTTAGTATGATTGTATCTTCTGACACTGTGTTGGGTAGTTATCAAATTCCATGTGTATGTATCTAGGATTTGTGCCAATATACAGTCTCAAATGTGAATCAAATAAGTATAGAGAGGACACACAAGGAAATTTGTCTCTGCAAAGATTCTACAATACTTTCCGATTATTCCAAGAATAAAGAGAATGTTCAAGTGCAAGTCTATAGTAGCTTTGATGGCATTGCAAAACACCAGATCCACAGATTATATGATGCCGGTGCCTGCTAATTTTCTTACATGGAAGCACTTAGAGGCACGATGGTGTGAATTTAAAGAAGAACCTTGTTGTGTCCGTTTTTGTTTAGCAATGGATTGAGTAAATGCATTTGGAATTTGGAGTTCCTCATGGAGCACATGGCCTATTTTCTTGGTGAACTATAAACTTCCACCATGGTTGGATATTAAGAAGGTCCATATGCTATTGTCATTGATTGTTCTAGGGAAGTACAAGGTAAAGAACATGGATGTTTATCAGGCATCAATTATAGAAGAGCTTCAAATCTTGTGGATAGGGATTGATGTGGTTGACATGTCCCAATCAGTTGGTGTTGATGCCATGCCTATGTGCAAGGAATTCTCATGTGGACCATGCATGATTGACCAAGCTTTGGTGAGTGTTCAAGTAATTACTTTGCAACCCATACCTTTATACATTTTGTAGGTGGTGCCTATTCAATGCTTGATCCTTTTTTGGTTCTTCTTTCTGGTTTCAAGGTTTGAGCTACTCAGGCAACCATGCATGCCTACTATGTGGTTCTTGACTTGGCTTCCATCACTCTCATTAATTGGGCAAGATAGTGTACAAGGAGCATGGTTAATTTTTGTCAGAAAGACATGAGCTGCATGGACCAAACATATGTAAACATGACATGCACCCATTGAAGTGAGTGAATGGAAGAACATGTGGCAAGAAGAATCAAAAGATTTTATGCCGCCTGGGATGAAAAGAGTCTCTATTTTTCATGACATTTCATATTGGAGTAGCTTATTTGTCAATCATTTGCTCAATCCAATGCATATTTTTAAGAATGTGGGGGAGGTCCTATGGAAGACCATTACTAGAAAAAGGGATATCAAGGCCCAAAGAGACAACCTACAAGCTATGGGACGAATGCCAGAGATGTGGCCTTGACGTAACCCCAATGGAAATTATGTGTATCCAAAATCTCCATGGGTTTGGAGAAAGGAAGATGAGATACAAGCAAATAGGGATATATCTACATTCAAAACTCCTACTAGAAGCATATGATGCTTGAAAGCAGCTTTCACTAAAGATGACAACTAAGTGGTCTCAAGTCTCATGATTGGTACAAGTTTTTACAATTTATCTTACCAATTTCCATCAAAGACTTCCTGGCAGATGACATTAGAAACACAATTTACAAGATTAATTAGTGAGTTAGTGCATTGGATCTCATCAAAAGAGATTAGGAGAGACAGCATAGATGCAGCTTGTTGAAATGCTATAGAGGTAGTCGGTATGGAGAATTATTTTCCAACAAACATTCTTACTATCCAAATGCATTTACTTATGCACATGGTTGATGAAGTTGCAGTAGCTAGAACGGTCCATTATAGGTGGATGTTCTTCTTGGAGAGACTCATGAAGACTTTAATAGGGTTTGTTCATCAAAGGGCTCACCTGGAGGGTAGCATAGCCAAGGGATGGCTTTGTGTAGAGTCTCTTGTTTTTATGAGTGAGTTATTAGGTTCAATTGACCCAGGGATGCCCCAATTATGGACATCTGAACAAACGCCAAGGTAACTGGGGAGGAGCCACATGATAGGGAATCATGAGGAAGATGGATGTCAAAATGTGCAAAAAAGTTACAATATTGTGTCTTCTCAACTGAAAAATCATGCAAAAGTGGATTGAGAAATATAAAATAGAAAAGAAACAACGTTTGACTGATCAAATGAGATTCAAGCACAATTGTGCCACTAGAAATGTTTCCTTTTGTATCATCTTCAAAAACTGCCAAACTTTCCTTGTGGACACTGGCTAGATGTACCAATTTAGAAGGCAAAGGAAAATGAAGTATTTATCACTAAAGAAGAAGAGGAGATATTGAGGGGATGCAATTGACATGTATATATTGTACTTACTTTTTCCTTTTAACCACACAAAAATATTTATATAGTGAGTTTGAAATTGTTTTATGTGCCACTAGTATCACAAATACGAAGCTCTGTAATCACATGTGTGACACTTTAGTGGTGTCGGGGAAAGATTTGTTCAAGAAAGTCGGAGTAGTGCTAGGGATGACAATACACGGACTACCCAACTTGAATACTTTGGCTATATCCAATACATCTTGAAAATTAGCTTTTGAAATCTTGATATTTTCACTTTTGATGTGAGGTGGTTCAAAGTTATTAGTAGCGGTCCCAATGCAACTGTGTGCAAAGATAGGAGTGGATTCATTCAAGTGAACTCTAGGTAGATGTGGACAGATGATCGGCATACATTTGTGTTTTTGCATCATTGCGAACAAGTTGTGTTGATCACATATCCACTATGGAAGGAAAAAGATGAAGAATATTTGACTAAACTACATTGGCTCTTTGTCGTCCAAGTTGCTCCACAAAGTTAACAAGTTTGTGAAGGATTGGAGGTTGAGAATGAAGAGACAAATGAGCATCAGATTGCAGATGATCGGGATGAAGAGGTTGAGATTGAAGTTAGTGCTCTTGATGAGCAAGAGCCTAAATCTAAAGATGAGTGACCAAATATTGAGATAGATGCAAAGTTGGATGGAGTCATGGAGCATGATGTGATGAAGATGCAAAAGTTCATTCAGAGATAGATTTCTTTGGTGCATCAACTCTCATAAAAGATGATAGATTGACTATTGATTCTTGTTAAGGACTCCCTTGTAATGTCTACTTTTGATTAATGGATTTTAATTAATATCTAATGGTGAATAACTAGTTATTTTTGTGTGCTTATGATAGTTATTATGGTTAAGTGGTCTAATGTATAGTTCATACTTTTTCAAATTATTTTTTTCCATGGCTGATGATGAAGAGTCGTAGTCTCCAAGCTTCAATTTCCCAGTCACTCTATCCGGCATGTCACTTGAGTAGATGCATAACTTTTTCTCTCAGTTTTTCCCAGAGCACTATGTATACACACATTAGTTTTGGATAGTTGGTCCTTCCATACCAAATACAGCTACTCCAACCCCTCAAAACAATATTTCAATCACACTGACTGATGGCATCACACCCTCAACAAGCTTCCTAGCTACATCGGTTGGGCGAGGTACATCGGAGATTGCACTCCTTCTGCACTTTCTCGTTCTTCTTCGAGACAATGCATGTATCATCGTTGAAGTGGTGGAGGTGGTTGTTGTGGTAGTGTTGCTATTGATGCACGCACACCACTTCAATCGATACTATATCACTTAGCACACCACATACACTTTGGGGATCACATGAGTTTTATCTTAGCAAGGTGTACAAGACCAAGGATGGGGCACCACTATGGATAGGGCCAAAAAGTTCATGCATCAAAGGGTTTGCCTGCTTTGTATGGTGCAGTTTGTGTACTCTTTGATCTTGAGCATTGGGATGCTCAAGATCAAGATATAGAGAATTATATCATAAATTCCATTCATAGAGAGTACAGGCCAGCAGATAGGCTAGCAAACAAGCCAACAAAAATACATGATCCAGTCTCCAATGACTGGATCTTGGGCGTGACTATTGTGATGATTTCACATCGTTGATCAAAGCCACAAGATAGATAGAAAAATAATGAGCCAAATTTATCATGATTAGATGCAGAGGAGTGGGCAAGGATCATGCGAGAGATGCAAGAGCATCCAAAAAGTTTTCAACAGTAGTGAGATGCAGCTAGAGCACATTTGGAGTCCGTAGGATCTTCTCATCTTGGATTGGAGGCTATGAGACTCTTTGACATGAGTTTTAAGTATCATACACTATTTAAATAGCGTATGTACATATATTTCTAATGTTTATCGTATGCATTAGGGAAAATTTGGACTCTCAAAGGGGCCCTATAAAAAGGTTTGACTTTGCCTCTCTTGTCCAAAGTGGGCAACCCGGTGAAGTACATAAACACTTTGTCAAAACCCTATCAACCAACATATCATTGGAAATATCTTAGAAAGTAGGTTCTGAATTCCCAAACTTCGACAAATTTTGAGTTGATTTGTAGAAGTTATGGCCTTCCCACTGAAGCTGAAATGTGGGGAGAGATACATTTATAGGACGGGGTTGTCACATTAAAACATGGAATTTTCTAGAATATAAAGAATCTGATGGCATGCTATATATCAATGGATAGATCTCAATGAGTACATTCTAAATCCAAAAGATCCAACAAGTTTTGATTTTATTTGTAAAAAATTTTCCGTGCACCCATTTTGGACAAGAGGGAGAAAGTCAAAGTCCTTATAGGGCCCATTTGAGAGTCCAAAATTTTCCTAATGGTTGTGTTTATATTACAAAAGCTTTCCATGAAGTGTCATCCAACACGTAGAGAAGAGAAGTATGGATTCAAGCATGGACTATCAGCTCTTCTCTACCAGTTTCAAGATGAGGGAGAGGCAATTGACTGGGAGGCCTTACCTTGATGAGTATGGTCTATGTATATGTTTTCATCGAGACATGTTGATATATAGCTAGTTATGTTTACATTTTTTGGTATACTTTTAAACGTCAGCCATGGTTCAAGATATATTTATGTATACTTTTAGAAGTCGGCCACGGTTCTAGATATATTCATGTATACTTTTAGACATCGGCCATGGTTCTAGATATATTCATGATGTACAATTTTGGTTTTGGTTATGATTATGAACATTGTTATGGTTTTAGTCGTGTTATAGTTTTGGTTAAGGTGTTTTGAATTTGGTTATGGTTATGGTTTTGAAATTATGTTATGGATGGTTTGAAAAATTGGTTATGGTTATGGCTTTGAAAAGCGCTTAAGGTTATGGTTATGGTTTGAGAATTTGGTTATGGTAATGGTTTTGGGAACCGCTTAAGGTTATGGGTATGGTTTGAGAATTTATGGTTTTGGAATTTGCTTAAGATTATGGTTATGGTTATGGTTTGAGAATTTGGTTATGGTAATGGTTGTTTTGGAAATCTCTTAAGGTTAAATTTATGGCTATGGTTTGAGAATTTGGTTATAGTTATGGTTTTGGAGTCCGCTTAAGGTTATGGTTATGCTTTGAGAATTTGGTTATGGTTATGGTTTTGAAATTTGCTTAAGGTTATGGTGATGGTTTGAGAATTTGGTAATGGTTATAGTTTTGGAATTTGCTTGAGTTTATGGTTATGGTTTGAGACTTTGGTTATGGTATGGTTTTAGAATCCTCTTAAGGCTATGGTTTTAGAATCCCCTTAGAGTTATGGTTATGGTTATGGTTTTGGAATCCTTTTAAGGTTATGGTTCTTGTTATGGTTATGATTTGTGATTTTTATGATGGTTATGGTTAGCAAGTATTGTTATGGTTACGCTTATGGTTATGATTTGGGAGTATTGTTACGGTCATGTTTTGTGAATCTTGTCATGGTTATAGTTCCAAAGTCTTGTTATGATAATGTATTCACATTTGCTCACTTTTCAAGAAAAATGAAGGTGGAGTGGAGTTGTTTTTGCACTCTTTCCTTTGAGCAGAGAGAGCTGGTTTTGATGTTGTTGTACATGCAGCTAGCTTCCAGTCCTCTCTGCTCAAAAAACATTTGCAGGCTTTTGTGTTTCTATACGCATTCATATCAGCGTCGATATACACATCTGTATATGCGTCGGTATAGGCATCAGTATTTTCTTGCACATATACCAACACCAACTCTATCGATGCTTATATACCAATGAAGCAATACCAAGGCTTATAGAGATGCATATATCGACGCCATGTATTTTTATAAACCATTTATTTTTGTTGGCGTAGGCATCAAAATCTGCACGATGTGTTGTAGTGCAAGATAAAGACGTTGGAGAGGAGCTTGAAACTGAGCTCAAAATGAGGTATTCAACTAAAGTGTTGCTTGTGAGTGTCGTATAGAAATCCAAATGGTTCACTTAATAGAGTTGCAATGATACAATATTCTTCAGCCAAAGAGAAGAGAGTTGCAAGAGCACTAGCCAAGGAGCATGCTTGATTCCATCTTAACATATCTGAATAGTACGTGGGAAGATCCCTATCTAGAAACAGGAGAGTGGCATCTCCCTCGGGAACTTTGTGGTGTGAGACAATAGTGGATGTTTCAAATAGAAAAGCATGCCTCCTCTATGACAAAACTACAAGAATTGTTATTTGCATCCAAACCTCCATGCCTATGCGTTTGCTTAGACAACACATAGAGTCTACAAGGCAGGGCACATCTTCCATTCTTACAATTTTTTGGGAGACCACAGTGCCAACTCTCTATCATACTTTTGTATGGCACTTATGTAGGATGTGTACTATGTGTTTTGCATTTTCACTTGCAAGACAAAATGTTTAACTATTCACATTGTTTTTATGTAACTAAATACAAATACCATTTTTGCCTTAGACTCTTGGATGAAAACCATACATGATTTCCAGGTCAACAGTACACTTTAACTTTTACAATATATCAATGCTTTTTGTTTAGGCTCTAGTAAATTGCATTAAACATAATGTTCCCAACAACATTCTATAGCAATGCCTAACAAGCAAGACTAATTTTTTCCATGTGGGCACCTTTGTGGGAATCATGTGATGAACCAGGGATGGTGTTCATCCTCCTTGAGTCCTCCCCTCTCATGGAAGATGCTTTCCATGCCAGTAGCACCACCATTGTAGAAACCGGTGGACGGAGGCCGCTACTAACAACAAAATGAATAACAACGATTTGTGAGACTTTCAATGGAATTCACTTTTCTAGCGTTTGATTGTGCCGCATTAAAACAACAAAACACTGTGGAGATTTATTTAAACATGCACTCTGAACATTCACACTCTATAAAAATGAAGTTGAGTGCATTGCCACCCCCCATCACCATTATCTGTATATACTGAGGCAAGAGCAAACCTCCATGGCTACTAATTTATGAATAAAAATTATGCTCTTCAATATCCTCTCAGCACTTCTTATTACATATGTCTTCATCCACTATGAGGCCTCCGTTGCATCGACAACTTAATTTCTATCTCCAATCTCCAAGGTGCTACCACATCTCTCTCATGGGGGATTCACTAGTTTGTTCTATATGGTAACATGTGAGTGTACATTAGGGAGGTTTTGGCAAGTGTGCATAAGCGTATACAATAGGGGTGTCCCCCCAAAACTTGCATACACATACCATATGTTTAAGGGAAGTGGGTGGAGGTGGGAGGAGGGAGGGGTAGAGAATACTATAGGGTACATGAGTGCTATCCTTTTTTACTCTCTCTCTCTCTCTCTCTCTCTCTCTCTCTCTCTCTCTCTCTCTCTCTCTCTCTCTCTCTCTCATAAAACCTAATATCTAACCAACCCAAATGATTTTCTCATATTAAACTGATCCTTTAATGTGGGAGAATAAACGGGAACAAGGGTTAGAATATTGACATGTGCTTACAGATCTATCTCAACACGGGGCCAATGTTAAAGGGGCCCAAATGAGAGATGGTCTGTCAAAGAGAAAGACTACCCCATGGAGATTAAAAGACCTCTGGGTTAGCTTCATTGAGGACCTCCAAAGGTTAGTGTTAAAAAGTCCTTTAACCTTAGGTAAGCTAGAGCTGAGCTTGAGGTGGGAACCCGCCGGCCCAAGCTTAAGGTGCTTGTGGTGCTTGTGGTGCTTGATGACTAAGGTGCTTTTCGTGCTTGATGACTAAGGTGCTTGAGGTGCTTGTCGTGCTTGTTGACTAAGATGCTTGAGGTGTTTGTCATGCTTGCCGACTAGGGAGCATGAGGTTCTTGTGGGAACACTACCCAAGCTTGAGGTTCTTTGTCGTGCTTGCTAACTAAGGTGCTTGTGTTCCACAAAGTCAAAGCATCCCTACACAAGGGGGGACGATCCCTAAAGCTAGGGGGATGAGAGAGAACACACACACACACACATTGTAGTACTTGCATATAAGCATTGACAACGTGGCTTCTACTAAAACACGCCTCCTAGTTTTAATATATATCCACCATGGGATATGGCCCTTATAAATCATAAGTAGTACTCAAAGCCTAATAAAGTGGTTAACTGCCTTATGCAAACTGGCCGTGAAGGTGCTGTGGTTGTTTTACCTTGGCATTCCGCATCATAGGCGGCCTCAGTGTCTCGGATCCCCAGGAGGGGATCGCTCCACTCATTACTCTGCACGCTACACATGGATGGCGCCCTTCATCCTCCTTCTATTTAAGAGGTGAGGGCGCATCTCTGCCCCTCACTTAGCTTTGTATGTATTTTCTGCTTGCATAAATCGTAAGGGACTGTGTTTTTCTATATTGCACTGAAATATGGAGCTTGCGACACAAACTACACAGGTTGGCTACTCTGCTTGATTATCATATTTTTTCATTGCAAACCTATTGTTTTTAACAGTAGAATTAGTATGGTGTTGCTCTATCAGCTTGATGATATGGCTCACTGTGGGGTTTTTTTACTCAGTATAGTAATGCTTGTTCAAAGTTGGTTGGTCGTCGGTAAGTATTGTCGCTCTACATTAGTTATCCACTCGTAGTTGAAAAAACTTGGGGCTGTTGCCACTTGGCTTGACAAGACAGTAATCTGTCGTTAATGACCTAACAGACTAAAGGTGCTTACTATTCATGAAATGGCTTTGGGATTGACTTGGTATTGCTGATTAAGAATGATACATTGACCATTGTCACATATGCCTAATAAACCGTTTGGGTTGGCTATGTGTGGTTTTTTTAAAGGGGGAATTTTTGACCTATTGCGCACTTATGTTGGTGGTTTTTTCTTGGGACGATAGGGGTGTTTGCCCCGGTGCTTACGATGCTGTACTGGTTCATTACTTGGTTTTTTGGATGATATAATGCAATATTTGCATGGGCAGGTGTAGTTTTTTTGAAAAAAATGCTTTCGGATGGACTTGATATTGTCGCATAAGCATGGAATAATGGATCACTGTCAACGTAAATGCCTAGTACGACCCATCGGGTGGGCTAACTGAATATAAGGAGTTCTTTTTTACCTATTACGCACTGTTTTTTGCTATGGTTTGTGGCGGTGATTGCCCCGGTTGCATACCAATGTTGTACCGACTCATTAACTTGGTAGTTTGGATGAGATAGAGAAATACATTTGTTGCATTCACTTGGCGGATGTAATTTCTTAACAATAATTAGGTTTTTTTTATGGATGCCCCTGTTGCTCAAACATCATATTCATTCAAATGAACCTCTACTACTAAAGGTAGGTATACACTGGGGGACTTTTGGTTTTAGACTCGGTACTGGTTACAACACGCACACTGTTTTGGCTTAGGGAAAATCGAGGCTTGGCCCAACTGCATACGGATATTGGATGGTTCTTTTCTGGCCCGAATGCTTACAGTTACTAGGTTTGTTTTGCTACTGGTCGTCTTGGTAAGGTATTGCAGTACTTTTTTATTTTCACAATGAGAAACAAGAAACATAATGGCATTTGTTCCTTTTCTAACTTCATGGTTGGACTTGAGGTCTGGCTTGATTCCACAAAGGCTCCTTATCACTTGGTTTGCTAAAAAGATATATAAGTGATATACAAACTGGGGGATGTTTTGGATTCCATGTACCATGATGAGCATAAACTGTATCTGACCTAAAACAAACATAAACAAGCTTGATACTTTTTAGAACTATAAATGGAATTTTCTAAAAGCTTCTTTTATAGCTTCATGTGGTGGAGTTTCATTAGTTTAGAAAGATAACTTATAAACTTATAAAAATATTGATGGGGGATTCAAACACTTGTATTAGAAGGGGTGATGGCCTTCTAATCAGAATAATATATTTTTTCTAGAAACTTTGGAGTTATTATTATAAAAAAGAAAACATTTTTAATAAATACTATGGACTAAGCTTGTAAAGTTAAAAAAAAGTTTGTAAGATGGACATGGATAACAATTGATATAGTCCATTGATACCTGTAAAACACATCCAAGGCTAACATATTTGTTGTCTTGTTTGGATGGATGCAGGTAAGGAATCTATCTTATCTTGGAAGGTTTTTTTTTGTCTTTTAGCAGTCATCCAAATACAAGATTATACATACACCTACTGCAAGGGAAGTACTTCGGCTAGCTGTATACTGGAATGAGGCTTCATTCTTACAAACATTGTACAAAGATAATTCTAAGAATGAGTTGTTTTTGTACTTATAATTTCCTTTATTCTGGAGCCAACTGTCTTTTGAATGTAAAAGTTCAATTATGTCTTATTAATTATGATAAAACGGCTACACACACATCCTAAACATAAGGTTTTTCCATTTTATGGTAAAACCAAGATGCTGGCTTTAGAAACTTATTCTGAAACGTAGTTCTAGGATGAACCCACAATCTATAATCCCTTGATTGGTTGACTTCTGTTAGGTGATCCTTCATAGACTATTTTTCTGGTTCCGTGCTCACGGCTATTATAGTCTTTGACTTTGCCGGTTTAAGGTTTGCAGGCCCAATCTATTGTAACTAATCCTATTTATGTTTATATATTTCCTTTTAGGACCACAAACATTTTAGAATGACCGCTTGCATGAGGGTTAAACACAAACCTGAGAATCATACAAAGATTCTTGAGCAAATTAAGTTGTACCTTAAAGACCATAAACCTAAAAATGCCCTAGGAGTTAGAACCTGACCTTTCTTTGCTAGGAAGGCCAAGGATTGTATTACTTACTACAAAAAGTAATCACAATCTCACTAACTTTTTTGATATATTGCAGACCCTTGCTCTCTCGCAAGGATTGGAATTGACCTCTAAACCCGTCTCTATGGCTACATCTCTTGTCCTCAGATGTATTAGCAGCTTGGATGCATCTCAACTAATATATGATTCAGCTCTTACCTCAGACAAAAAGATGTCTATCTTACACATGTTATCTTTTAATGATTGGGTCAAAGTTTTGGCTACCTTAGATAAGGATTCCACGGAGGGTGTAAATTTGATCTCCCAATACACTGCCCAGCTTTTCATACTCTCTTTACAATACCAACAAGAGCTTGCCCTATTCTCTTCTTCTGGGGCTGACCTATCTAACTTTTTTAAGAAACTATGCGGCCTCAATCCATCTTTTATTAGTACCCCGGCTACCCCTACCATACCTCAAACTGGTGGTATCTTTTGTACGGATAGTGCAACTCTAGAAGCTATCAAAGAATTTTAGAGTAATCTTTGCTCCCTCAATGACTCTAACCTCTTGGAAATGGTACCAAAAATCTCTGAAGTATTTCCTTTCTTACCTGTTAGGCAGATAGAAATTAGAAATCGAGTCTTTCGGGGTAGACCATCAGCTTTGGGTCTTACCCAACAAAGATTTTTTAGCACCTATTTTAAGTGAAACTTGGGTTTACCTTGCTAATCTCCCTGCTCTACTATCAAAGACTGCAGACTTAAGATCCTGAAAGGTGGACACTTCCTTGACAAAGGGGAACTCATAAAAGCCCCCTTCAACCTGAATCTCATTGACCATTCTAAATGCCCTTCCAATACCGGCCTCTACATTTGTACAAAGGGTAACATGGAGTTTTCCAAAAGCAACCCGGATTTCTACACAGAATCCATTTGGAATGTTTTTCGGTCATGTGTAAAATGTGCCTGCAAATTTCTTGACCCAAAAGCCTTGTGCGAATCCAGCATCATGTGGTTTGATCATGCCATTTGGTATATTCTCAACCATCTTGACCTACTCTTCCCTAAAAAACCCGTGGACTTTCACCTCTCCCTTATTTGCTCCTGGTTGGGCGGCCAAGCAAAACAGATTGTAATTGCTCAGATTGCCTTTAACATCTTTCAAGGACTAATACTGGATATCTTGAAGGAACTAAAATCTGATGAACCCGAGATCTATCTTACCACTTATGCTAATTACAAAGGAGTAAATATCATCACTAGCTTACTCAAGCCATGTATAGATGAGGATGATTCCCCTTCTTTGAAAAGACCCAACTCTCTTACTACTCCCAACTCCTTTACTTCTTTTTTGATACCTAGCTCTTCCTCTAATTGAGGGAAGTCTCGTAGCTACACTAGGGGAAGAGGCAGAAACTCCCCTATCAGGAATTTCCTTGAAATGTAATCCTTGATGAACATGCAGGTTACTACGAGCCCTTGTGGAAGATGGATTCTCGATGAAAAAGCTCCAAACAAAGACTTCATCTATGTACACTGTCTCTTCCATAATGTACTTCTCGATTGAGTACAACCTAAGGCATTTTTTTGTGAGTGCTTTGACCTAATTTTTGGAAATCATAAAATACTCGACAATGTACTTATTGGTTGGAGGTATCAACAACCCATTAAAAACTTGTTTTACAGTATTGATTTTCTTCGGCATGAATCAGTTCCCGAATGTACATGTAGTCAGTTTATCTCATTTTGCAAAAACTTTGATACATATGGTATGCATGTTTGTACTTGTGATCTTAGCATCATTGAAAATACCAAACTACAAAAAGTCTTGGCCAATGGGCTCAATCACATACCTAACTTTCCCAAAAACCCATACCTTGCTCTATCAGCTTTAGCTGCCTAACTGACCTTGTCAGTTCTCTCCAACTGGAGAAGACAGTCCTACTAGACTTTATAGAAGTTATGGAAGGTTGTTTTTCTCAAAAAAATCTCACAAATACCGAGAAAATGGTTATCAACTGATAAATCCTGGTTAACACCACAGCTTGCTCATGATTTTCACAATTTGGCTAAAAATTGGTTCACGAGCTGGATAAAAGCTCTAATTGTCCCACTCTTATATGCAAGAACCTAGATTGGAAAGCTACTCAGTTTCGGGCTTCTGGGAGGGAATTCAGAATTAACACTTCCCTACAAACTGTTACCGATAACATCTCTAGACACTTAGAAAATCTAGGCTATACTCTACAGGACACTAAACTACCAGTACTTTTTTCCACCTATAAAATACATAAACATAAATTCAGATGGATATCTGATGCTTCTAATGGTATCTTTATTGATATCACCAAGGATATTACTCGATGTCTTTACCTGATATTAGCTGAGTTTGAACTTATTTGTGCCTCTAAACAAAAGATCTACCACAACTTCTTACAAATACATTACAAACCCTTCTGGATAACAAAAAAACTCTAATGAGGTTTCTCTTAACCTCCCTAAACAAATCTTCCTTATCTTTTCAGTAGATATTACTAAATGTTATGAAAACATTCCCTTAGAAGGTGATCTTCTCTTTAAAAATGTACTAGCAAAGTTTATTAAAATGGCTTTTACCAATGCTAGAAAGAAGAGTCATTTCTACATATCCCTTTCGAAAACACCTAGATGGATAAAGAAGGTATACTCCTTACACCCCTTACACTTCAATCAAGACAAGCTACGTCTTTACATATCTTGGTTACTTGATAACTATACTATCGTCTCTGGAGAGGACAATGCTTTAACCAAAGGCTGGGCATCCCCATGGGGTTCTCCTGCTCTCCACTTATGTGTAATATATACCTTGCCTTCTTCGAATACAAATGGTGTCTCGGAGCCATGAAAAGTAAAAATAACAAACTTTCACTATTTGGACACACTTACAGATATATGGATGACTTACTAAGCATCAACAATAAAACCTTCTTAGAGGAAATCTATCATATATATCCTAATTGCCTAAAAATTGAACCAACTTCTTTACAAGAGTTCATAACACCTAATGGAGTTTTTTGCATTTCTGCATTCAGCTAAAGATTTCCTCATTCATTTTACAAATGATAGCTATGTTGCTGCTACATTTTCTCATAGGGTGACTTTGATGAGTAAAGATTTTGTGTTTGTTAGTAGGCTGAGGTACAAATTTGACAAGTTTCTTGAACCCATCCCAATTGAGGATTCCAAGGAATTTCAGATTCTAGATATACCTCTTGTTAGAACTCCAAAGAAGTCCAGTGTTCTGATACAGGATGCCATCCATCTTAATTTACCCTACAAGGAAAGCCATGGAAACTCAAACAGAGAAGATGAAAGAGAAAGAGAGGGAGAAATTTTTAGAAGATGCACTTCTCTTATACCAAATTTAATTGTGAAAAGAATCAAATTTTACAGAGTTTTCAAAAGGTCACTAGTCAAATTACTATAGATTTCTCTCAATCATCAAAATAAATGAGTATCTTTGTGGATATTTTCTCGAGTGACACAAAGATGCTAGTTGATATTGATGTGGAGATATTTGACACAATTGTTTATGTTGCCATGAGATATGTGTAGTGAAATTTGTATGCTCTTTATTGTGTTGATGACTTTTCTCATTGTGTTTGTGTTACTTAGGATGATGATAAAGGATCTTCCAAATGAGATAAGCAAGCAATTGTTTGCCATTGATCCACTAGTTTTTCATATTTCTTATTTAATGTACTTGAGGAGATGAAAATATTTTCAAAGGTTTGGATCTCCTCCAATGCAACATTATACTTTTACCATATCATGAAAGGTATAGCTTCTATTGTCATCTTCTCTTTATGAGTTTTCTCAATTATTTCTCATTTGTTTATGGTTTATTTAGTGGTCATTGGAGTCTTATCATCTTAGACATTTTAAGAAGATATACAATGTGATGGGAATAAGATCGTGCTAGCTAAGGTGGGTGATAGAGAAACATAGTGCAAATGTGTGAGTGTGTGTAAGCAAGATTATAACTCAAGTGAATTAGGTTCCAAGTTAGATTATCTTGGACCCATAAACACAACCTTGAGTATTGACTTAGCTTAGCACATGCTCACCATAGACAAGCATGTATTGCAAACTTGAATTGTGTTGTCTATTCATGAAAGTGAGCTTTAAGTATCTCTACATCTTGACTGCATCACATGTGGGATAATACCCCCTCTTCCCTCATTCACTCAGAGTCTAGGACAAAACCCACCTTACAGTCCTCCCCTTGGGATTTGGACTAGGACAGATACATTGAAGGTGCATTATCCACTAAGGATGACAAAATGGTATCCACACAGGATGACAAAAAAATCACATAGGATGGTAAATCCGCACAAGAAAATAAAATGTCCTCCCCTACAAGTTGAGAGGTTGCAATCTTCAAAGTGTGTCATCATAGAGACAAGATTATTCTCGCCTTTGTCTTCTTCTTTGTCCATTACCATGTGAGTTGATCCTTTGATGGGTCTCTTCCCTTCGTAGCTTCTGTTGTTGCTTCTACTATTACTGCTTTCTCCACTGCTAGTGCCTCCATTTGAGTAGCATCAAGAAGAAGGATGTCCCTTCTTTTTGCATTTGTTTCAAGCTTTTTTTGTGTAGAAATTTTTTGCTACGTGTCTCATTCTTCCACATTCATAACACTTTCTCCCACTTGTCAATGGTGAATATCTTCCCCTTGAGGATGACATGACAAAAGCACCTCCTGATGATGTTAATGGATCCTTTTGCTTTCTTTCTTCTGCTTGAATTGAGTTGATGACATCTTAGAAAGGTGGAGCCGGTTCTTTTTCTTCAAGAATGGTGAGACTAAGTGGTCATAAGAGGGTGGAAGTGCACTTCAAAGTACGACCAATTTGTCATCTTTTGGTACGTCACACAACATGTAAGTGAGCTGCGTGACAATGCTCTTAAGCCTATTTACTAGGCTAGTTATGTACTCCCCTTCAGTCATACTGATCTTGTGAAGTTGACTTTTGATACTAACTTTACTTCTTTTGGTCCTAGCTCCAAAATTTCTCTCCAGATCATGCATGCTTGCATTCATCTATGAAATGCACATAGTTGTCATGCAAGGAAGTTATGAAAATTCCTAAGGCTTGTTCATCTTTAGCCAAATTTTGTGCACTCGTTATGAGCATAGATGCTCTAGTATGTACTCCATCGGGTTCGGCTTGTTTCTCTAAGGTAGTGCTGATAACATATCATAACATTTCTTCATGAGGTATCCCCTTAACTTTTTTTTCTAGGTGTGGAAACCCTCCCCATTAAACTTTTCTATTCCCTTCTCCCCCCTTTGTGCTAATAGAGGGTCTTAGCTTATGAGACTCTCCTAGCCAGTGTCTACCTCTTTACACGAGCACAAATCTCCCTTAAAAATTAA